>NC_138726.1:55590240-56137991 GCF_965113295.1 Leuciscus leuciscus | reverse complement strand
GCTATGGGATCCGCTGCCATATTAGCATTGTCATGTGAGCTACAGATTGAGTTCTGTTGTTTCCCAGTTATTCACGACTCCTCTCCCATGGTCTAAGGATAGTAAAGTGTAATACAATGCTAAATCAGACATATGTACAATATATGTGTACAGTAACATTACGATGTCCAACAATCCATTTAAATAGTACATTTGGTTTAATTTGTCGTTTAATGAGATCTAATATGTTGTCAGTGCCTAGAAGTTTCACGTGAATAAATACATAGATCCGACTATTTTACGTGTGTACTTTAATGGCCCAGAGGTGGAACTTTTGCTAAGCGTGTCACAGGTTCTGGGTTGCGAGATGTTTCAAAAGTGGTGGGGACAATGTCGACCCTGGCAAAAAGTGGTGGGGACATGTCCCACCCGCAAATTACGCCTCATAATAATAATAATAATAATAATTTATTACATTTATATAGCGCTTTTCTAGGTACTCAAAACGCTTTACATATGGAAGGAGGGAAATCTCCTCAACCACCACCAATGTGCAGCATCCTGGATGATGTGACGGCAGCCATATTGCGCCAGAACGCCCACCACACACACACACACACACACGCGCACACGCACGCGCACACACACACACACACACACACACACACACACACACACACACACACACACACACACACACACACACACACACACACACACACACACACACACACACACACACACACACACACACACACACACTGGTGGAGAGGAGACAGAGTGATGAAGCCAATCAGTGTATATGGGGATGATTAGGAGGCCATGATGGACAGAGGCCAATGGGCAAATTTGGCCAGGACACCGGGGTTAGACCCCTACTCTTTTTCAAAGGACATCCTGGGATTTTTATTGACCAAAGAGAGCCAGGACTTCAGTTTAACGTCTCATTTGAAGGACGGTGCTCTTTGACAGTATAGTGTCCCCATCACTACACTGGGCCATCAGGGACCCATATAGACCCCAGGATGAGCAGCGCCCCCTACTGGCCTCACTAACACTTCTCCAGCAGAAGCCTGGTTTACCCAGGAGTCTCCCATCCAGAGACTGACCAGACTCAACCCTGCTGAGCTTCAGTGGACAACCAGCCTTGGGCTACAGGGTGATACGGCTGCTGGGAGGTCGTGATGAACTCAGATATCAACTTTTTAGGAATTATTAAGGGAGCGCACTTTCCGCTATTTCTGTCATGCCAAACCATGCATGCAGTAGCCTATGCTTGCTTTTATGTTAAATGAACAGTGTCATCATTTATCACCATCATTACAGGGGTTTTATTTACCTTACTTGTGAGCATCACCAAGCCACAGCAGGCAACAGCAAACATGACCCTAGTTACCTGTGGTTGGCCTGGCCGTGCGTCACTCAGAAAACAACAGGCCAATCAGAAGAGAGGCTAATGAATATTACGTAGATAGGCCAAAATCGACCTGTTCTTGGCAGAGCTCCTGAGAAAGGAGCTGTAAAAATATATTGAGATGGTTTTGGTACTTATACAGCAAATATATAATTTTAAAGGGACAATGTGTAGTTTTTTAAGTATTTTATTATTTAAAATCAATATTTGTATTAATAAATATGTCCTCAATGGTGTACAAATACCTCTGCCAATGATCTGACTTATCCTCGTAAACTAAGAATTTATTATATTTATATACATAGGACGGGTAGGTCCCCGGAGGTTTCCATGTCGTTTCACCATCTTGAAAAACTATAATAGCAGAGAGGGACAAAAAGTACTACGCCAATGCGTTTCCACAACGCGTTTTCGTTCAGAGCCAGCGTCACGTGACTGAAAGCAGCTGAAACATACACAAAGATTTGAGAGACGCATGTCACTGCCCCGGCAAGTTTAAAAGGCTGCACTTCACGGTTATTTATAATGGAGGACCATACATATGTGGAGTCACAGGACCGGAGCTTGCAAAAAACAAGGTTTAATGTCGGGATAGCTTTTTCCAGGTGGAAATAGTTGATGCAGGAGAAAGCTTTCAAAAGAGATGCTGAACTTGCCTGCTTTCTTCTCAACAGGTAAGTCAATGTTACGGTCTAAATTACAAGCTTTTTTTCATTGCTTTCTCTGCCTTTGGAAACTTTCAATTCTATCAAACATCCGTTTGTTCGTTGTGTCAAGTTGCAGTTTGTTTGAAACAACAAACCTGTTCACCCGAAGGAAAACTTGATGAAGTGCTATTAGAAGACATTCTGTCATAGCTTTTTGGTGCATAACGGCAACCGTAGAAGCAACACGCATTTGAAAAAGTGAGGCGCTGTAGAGCACTATTCGTTTGAATGCAAAATACAATTTCACTGCTAGATGGGAGAAATTCCTACACATTGTCCCTTTAAGGACATCAAAACCTAAAATAAAACTCCTGAAAGGTGTATATGGGACCTTTAAAGGGAATGGGAGATGAGACTCTGATTGGTTTATTGCACTTAAAGCCCAAAACACACACATTATTCATTAAGAGAATAGCGACGACACTTTTAGACCATGCGCTGGGTGTTAAACTAGCAAAAAATGGATTCAGACTTGCACTAAGTGCACTTGCCGTGTGCTTTAGACCATGTGCTTAGATTGTTAAATAGGGCCCATAGTGTTAATGGTCATATTCAAATTACAGCAAACTATATCATTTATTTAGATTTGAAGGGGTGTTTGTCTGTTCCGCTCCCACTAGTGACACCAAACAGAATAACAAAAATATAGATTTTGAGGAAAAAAAAAATCCAGAGCTTTCAAAGAATAATGTTAAAGTCTCTGGTAAGTTCAGGGAATATTAGTTATAGTTCAGAGTATCAACAGGTAATGTGACAGACCGGGTAAGTTTACTGATAAATAAGCTTATAATCTAAACTTTTTATAGCAAAAAAATATGATAAATATCACCACACAACAAATGTTGAAACAAAAAGGTTAAACATATATATATATATATATATATATATATATATATATATATATATATATATATATATATATATATATATATATACATACACTGCTCAAAAAAATAAAGGGAACACTTTTTAATCAGAGAATATCATCAAGTCAGTTAAACTCCTGGGATATTGATCTGGTCAGTTAAGTAACAGAGGGGGTTGGTAATCAGTTTCAGCTGCTTTAGTGCCAATGACATTAACAGCAGGTCCACTAGATGGGCAACAGTGAGACAACCCCCAAAACAGGAATGGTTTTACAGGTGGAGGCCACTGAATTTTTTTTCCCTACTCATCTTTTCGGACAGTTTTTCACCAGTTTTGCATTTGGCTAGGGTCAGTGTCACTACTGGTAGCATGAGGCGATACCTGGACCCTACAGAGGTTGCGCAGGCAGTCCAGCTCCTTCAGGATGGCTCATCAATACGTGCCATTGCCAGAAGGTTTGCTGTGTCTCCCAGCACAGTCTCAAGAGCATGGAGGAGATTCCAGGAAGACAGACAGCTACTCTAGGAGAGCTGGACAGGGCCGTAGAAGGTCCTTAACCCATCAGCAGGACCGGTATCTGCTCCTTTGTGCGAGGAGGAACATGATGAGCACTGCCAGAGCCCTACAAAATGACCTCCAGCAGGCCACTGGTGTGAATGTCTCTGACCAAACAATCAGAAACAGACTTCATGAGGGTGGCCTGAGGGCCCGACGTCCTCTAGTGGGCCCCGTGCTCACTGCCCAGCACCAGAGAGCTCGATTGGCATTTCCCATTGAACACCAGAATTGGCAGGTCCGCCACTGGTGCCCTGTGGTTTTCACAAATGAGAGCAGGTTCACCCTGAGCACGTGACAGACAGGAAAGGGTCTGGAGAAGCCGTGGAGAATGTTATGCTGCCTGTAACATCGTTCAGCATGACCGGTTTGGTGGTGGGTCAGTGATGGTCTGGGGAGGCATATCCATGGAGGGATGCATAGACCTCTGCAGGCTAGACAATGGCACCCTGACTGCCATTAGGTATCGGGATGAAATCCTTGGATCCATTGTCAGACCCTATGCTGGTGCAGTGGGACCTGGGTTCCTCCTGGTGCACAACAATGCCCGGCCTCATGTGGCGAGAGCATGCAGGCAGTTCCTGGAGGATGAAGGAATGATACCATTGAAGGGCCACCACGCTCACCTGACCTACATCCAATAGAACACCTCTGGGACATTGTGTTTCGGTCCATCTGACATCACCTGGTTGCACCTCAGACTGTCCAGGAGCTCAGTGATGCGCTGGTCCAGATCTGGGAGGAAATACCCCAGGACACCATCCGTCGTCTCATTAGGAGTATGCCCCGACATTGTCAGGCATGCATACAAGCACGTGGGGGCCATACAAACTACTGAGTACCATTTTGAGTTGCTGCAATGAAATTTCAGCAAAATTGACAAGCCTGCTACATCATTTTTTCACTTAGATTTCCGGGGTGTCTTTGAATTCAATCCTCTGTAGGTTGATCATTTTCATTTCCATCAAACGATGTGGCATCCTTTCGTTCATAACACATTACCCAGTCCATATTAGTATAGATATCCAGCATGACATTTTTCCCCATTGAGATCTGATGTGTTTTCAAAGTGTTCCTTAAATTTTTTTGAGCAGTGTATATATATATATATATATATATATATATAACCTTGTTCAGCCATTTTAGGACAGACTGTTTTTAGTTCAGTTAATTTATTGAAAACATCAAAAACAATATCATCATTGTTCACAGTAATATTCCTCTCAATAGTTTAATCAGTAATAAAAAAAATATTAAAGTTTAAAAATTAAAAAATAAGTTTAAAATAATAATGATTGCACAATCTGCACTAAGAATGTAAATTGCATATTGAAAGGAGAAGAACGACTCTCTGCTTCTTAGACGTCACATTTATCGGCCGCATACGTCATAAAGAACGTCTTATTTCAGGACAGTCACCATTATAAAACTGAGCGTTATTGCTAGTGAAGTGTAAATTGTTGTAGTTTCCTCCTGGGAATGTAATGGTCAGTTTACTGAGATGAAGAGCCTCATGATGTTTGCGGCAGATAAATGTGACCTCCGGAGGATTCAGCCTTCGAAATGAGACACAGCCGGTGACTCCAGGATTTGATGATCTGTTGAGATTGAGAATGTGTTTGTGTTGTTCACCATGAGCTCTGAGTGACTGAACTTACTCACAGCGGCCTTTCTGGAGCCCATAACCACCAGTGAGAAAGCTCTATATTAAACACCAGTATTGGTATCGGCCCGATACTGCGCTCTCATATTCATACTCATAAAAATGCTCCGATACCAACAACCGATACTAATGCAGTGTGTGTAGAGTGTGTAGAGTGTGTAGAGTGTGTAGAGTGTGTACAGTGTGTAGAGTGTGTACAGTGTGTAGAGTGTGTAGAGTGTGTAGAGTGTGTAGAGTGTGTACAGTGTGTACAGTGTGTAGAGTGTGTACAGTGTGTAGAGTGTGTACAGTGTGTAGAGTGTGTACAGTGTGTAGAGTGTGTAGAGTGTGTAGAGTGTGTAGAGTGTGTAGAGTGTGTACAGTGTGTAGAGTGTGTACAGTGTGTACAGTGTGTAGAGTGTGTAGAGTGTGTAGAGTGTGTACAGTGTGTACAGTGTGTACAGTGTGTAGAGCGTGTACAGTGTGTACAGTGTGTACAGTGTGTAGAGTGTGTACAGTGTGTAGAGTGTGTAGAGTGTGTACAGTGTGTAGAGTGTGTAGAGCGTGTACAGTGTGTACAGTGTGTAGTGTGTGTAGAGTGTGTAGAGTGTGTACAGTGTGTAGAGTGTGTACAGTGTGTACAGTGTGTAGAGTGTGTAGAGTGTGTAGAGTGTTTGTGTCCAGACAGAGAAACTGACAACAGAGAGAATAATGGAGATACAAAAGCTGGTTAAAAAAAGAAAGAAAAAAAGATACAACAGAAAGTCGTCTGAAGTAAATGTCTAATCACTGGAATATTAAACAAAATATATAACTCCTATATTGCTGTTACGAGACACACAAGCTTGTCGAGCGCATCTCTTTCTCACAGACATCAGTGGAAAGATTGTAGTGAACGTTTTTAGGAGAACAATGATGTTGAACTCACCCTTCACAGAGAGAGAAACAGCAGAGCTTGATGTTGATGAGTTTGGTCTTATTCCATCTCTCTGTCCTTTACACCAGTACTGACCCTGATCAGACTCAGTAGCTCCTCTGATAGTGAGAGTGTCTGTGTTTACAGTGTAACGCTCAGACGTCTGTAATATTACACTGTCTTTATACCACTCATATCTCCAGGGTTGTGACCAGTAACCTGGACTACGTGTCTGGTCAGTTCTCCTGATCCAGTCACGGTGAGTCTCTATCACACACATCAGATTGACTGTTTCTCCAGTGAATACACGACTGTCTGGTGTCACAGTCACTGTAGATGTGGGGGAATCTGAGAAGAAACACAAATATGTCAATATTTTATGTCAACTAAATAGTTTCATTCAAATTCTGCTGAGAACTTTTAGAACTTATAGATTCTCTATAAACTCACTTTATTTCTGCTAGTAAATGCAGTGATTATTAAACCTGTTACTTTGTGTTTTGAGTGATTTCTGTTGTGTTTTTTTGTTTATTTTCCTCTGTAAAACTCAGTAAAATGATCCTGTATTTCTGCTGTGAAATAACTGGACAGTCTGAACTTTCTGTCTCTGTTTCTGGTCACAATGTTCAGAGTTTTGACAGTGACAGTCTTTTATTTTTCTTCTGCAGAACATCAGTGATCAGAGATGACTGTAAACTGTCAGTAAACAGAGGCTGTGTGTTTTATTTCTAAATTGTGTCTCTGGACAGGATGATGGAGACTAAAATACTCTCTTAGTCAGGATTTCTGTCATATAGAGAAATTGGACTTATTTTATGACACATTTATGGTGCTTTTGTGTCCTTTTTAAACTCTAAAAGTTCACCATCTCATCATTATAGTGATCAGCACATTATAAATATATAAAAAAAATCTAAAGAAGAAAAATGCTGAGATTGTCAACCTCGGTTCTCTCTAGAAGAGGGAACGAGTACTTGCGTATCTTGCCGTGCATGCGTCATGTTCTGATTCGCTTCAGCGATGAAAAAAACTGACCAAACCAGCCTCTCTGGGCCGTATTTATAGCCCTGGCCCCACCCGATTTCAGCGGGACATGACGTATTGGGCGCGAAGCGCCCTCATTGGTTCTGACGTCATGAGGAGCCTCTATCGATAGGCTGGTGCAGTTGCCGCAGAGCAGCCAATGGGCGTGCGAGCTGTCTCGCCCATGTCTGCATGCTGCTGCAATGCGTTTTACATTATTGCAAAATTAAGGATAATTTTTGGCTTCAATATCTCGAGGAAAAGAGGTTTTCCCCTAGCGTAAGATATTCTTACGCAAGTACGAGAGACCTCTCGTAAGAGAACCAGGAACTACTGTATAATCAAGCAGCGCTTAATATAGTGTTATTATGCCAAAATACTTATTTATTTAGTTTTAAATGAAACCATTGTAATCCTGAAAGTATTCCCCCTTTTTTCAAAATGTAACTATAATCTGATTACTACGTTTTTTGACGTAACTGTAACGGATTACAGTTACTGGATTTTTGTATCCTGATTACATAACGCCGTTACATGTATTCCGTTACTCCCCAACCCTGTATATATATATATATATATATATATATATATATATATATATAATTATTAATTATGTTATATTTTTCACTATTGATATTTTAGAGTTTCACCCCTTCATTGCGGAGCACTTTTTTTCTGCATCATGGCCGATTTGTAGAGAATTTTTGTGTTTTTGTCAATTTCCCATTCAGTTCCTATGGTCGGTCATTTTTGACCGAAGAGCAAAAGTGTGACAAATTTTTTTACGACCACTTAGCCTGCTTGAATCATGCCTTATTTATTATTTTGTGTGTTCACATACCCTAATGCCATAAAAGTCACCAAGTTTCGTAACATTCCGATGAAGCTGTGATTTAATTTTTTTAAATTCAAAACAGAAAAATGTCCAGTCAGAAATGACCGAAGAGCACCTGAGGGTCACCAATGCCATCAAGTCAAATGAGCATTTGTTCAATATCTCACACCAGCGGGTACAGAAGTCCGAGTTCTCCAGACTTTTGGCAGACGTAGACCTCTTGGTATAATTTTCTGGTGGAGATAATCGCTCAGGGTAACTGCATGATAATATTGCTTGATTTCCCATTGAAGATGATGCTGAAGTTTATCCATAAGTGATTCGACATCTATCCCGCTCGAAGTATCATTTTCATAAAAAAAAAGAGTCTTTTAGCAGAATCTCAGAATAATCTGCTTCACTGAATTCAAATGTCACACTCAAAGAAGGAAAATCTTCTTCTGCCATAATGGAGCCAGCAAGAGGAAGTAATCCTATAGCGTCTCATTTTAGACAAGTACGTCATAATATCAGTGTTTTACAATATGTCGTTATAGAGAAGGTTAAAAAATAAAATAAATAAAAAACCTCTAGAGAAGGATATTATGAGAAGAAATTATTACAGAGGGAATGTTTTTGGATGTATAGGCTACCTTAAATACTTTGTCAGGGTTGAATGAGGATTTTGACATTAAGCTTTTTTTATAGTGATTGAGCCATTTCTTCATCTGTTGTTGATTATTAGTTAAGCTGTTTGTATATTTAGCCTATATCCTATATCCTTTTTTCCCCAGCAATATAGATCTTGTTATATTTTTGATATTGCTATTAGTTTTTTATTTGTATTTATTATTAGGCTATTATTATTATTATTGTCACATGACTTGTATTATTTGTCACATGTTTTTGTGTGTGGGCCCAATTAAGGTGATTACCTGTTTCTATCTAAAGTTGACTTTACTCTACATTGGTATTGTGCCTGATGAAGACCTGATGGTCGAAACGTTGTGCTATTAATAAATTCATTTGGAGCAGCTTTTGTCAGTGTGTGAACTTCACGCTGCTTTTTTTTGTTTATGTAACTTTGTTGTCCTGCACCTGAGCCCAATCTGGGTGTTTGGGATGTGCACACCAGTTGAATTTATTGCCACACTTTAATATGTGAATTAAATTATCAGAAAACTGAACATTTAGCGTTGTCAGGCTTTCATTTGTGATTAACAGATAAAACAACAGCGCTGCACACTCGGGTTTATGGCTGCTATAAACTTGACCTGCCACAAGATGGCGCTGTTTTTGACACTCTTGATGCTTCGAAACTTTTCCTGAAACAATCAAGGGAAAGCCTCAGTGCTTCATGAGGCTTCATTTGCCCATCCCTACTAGACTTAAAATCAGGAACAAAGAAAAAAAAAAAACTGGATAAAAAAACAAAACAAACACAAAGCTAGAACTGACAGATAAACTAAATCTAGCACTTACTGACAAGAAGCGACAATGCATGCACACAATGAATGCAGACAGCACATAAATCAAACCAGCAAAGACATGAGGGAAAGAGGCACAAAAGGGACCAGAGCACATGAGGATCAGGTGAGCACAATTAGTAAAAACTACTGGATGAGGACTAAACAAGGAGGCGGGACAAGAGGAGCACATGGCAAACACAAACAAAGACAGAGCCATGTGCTGAAACAAAGACAAGGCTGGCAGGGCAGAACCCTGACACAAAGCTGTATTAAGTTAGATAGTAGTTCAATCTGAACAGTCTCTTGATTGTATATGTGATCATAGAATAAGTTTATGAGGGCAATGATGTTCAACTCACCCTTCACAGAGAGAGAAAGAGAGCTTGATGTTGATGAGTTTGGTCTTCTATCTCTCTGTCCTTTACACCAGTACTGACCCTGATCAGACTCAGTAGCTCCTCTGATAGTGAGAGTGTCTCTGTTTACAGTGTAACGCTCAGACGTCTGTAATATTACTCTGTCTTTATACCACTCATATCTCCAGTCACTGTAAGAGTTTATCACACACTTCAGATTGACTGTTTCTCCAGTGAATACAGGACTGTCTGGTGTCACAGTCACTGTAGATGTGGGGGAATCTGAGAAGAAAGACAGAAACACAAACTGGCTCAAACATCTCTTTCAGGGCAATGTAAAATAATTACATTTTGTAAATGTTTTACAAAACTGTTGTAAGAAAAAATATGAGGACTTTGAAGATCTGAATGATCTGATCTGAATTAAGTTTTATTGCAGCAACAGTGACAAAGTGCATTAAAGCCCCTGCGTTCATCAGAGTCAGAATAAACCCTGAATAATCCAGTGTTTCCCACACATAGACTAATTATTGGCGGTGCGCCACAGAATCAACACCGGCCGCCACATATTGCGTTTCTTTAAATCACACTATTTAAAACACGCAGTGTATTCATTCAGCTGCATTTCCTTCCCCTGCTCTCCCTCCGTCTCTCACACATACACACAGTCTCCCTGATATAATGGTCATTCACCGACCTATTGAAGTATTATCATCTGTTTTGTACCATAGTAATACACTGACAACCAACAATCACAGTAGTAATGAGAGTCACATGATTAATCAAAGCTCATCACAAGTAATTCTTCAACACGAGAGCTATTTCTAATATATTTAGAAGGTGCACAGTGTGATTCACACAAACATTAAACACCATCATGGTAACACACATGAAATTTTAAAAATACAATAAACATTAATTTAATAACATTAAATGTAATATAAAACCCTAATGTACATAACTGATTATTAAAAAAAAATAAGAAAACTATGACAAAACATAGTTATTTCAACAAAAATACATCAAATGTGAAGTGTCACGCAGGGAATTGTGGGAATGTCAATTTACGTTTTTTCACTGTAAATTATACAGTGACTTGTTCATTTTTACTTCCAAAAACTGTAAATGTAACGGTATTTTACAGTAAAATGACATTAAATGTACCATTAGATGTATCACAGTTATTTACCGTATATAGTAAGTAAACTTTCTGTTAACCAATTAACAGTTTTTCACTGTAGCATTTTTACAGTCTTTTACTGTTAAAATTACGATAATTTTTTACAATGTACAATGTTGTCAGTGAGTTAATGTTGGAGTCCCGACCCGACCCTTAGCAAACACAATTAAGATATTTTTGATGAAATCTGAGAGCTGTCTCACTCCTCCATAGGCTTCTAAGACACTATAACTTGCTGGCCCAGAAAATGCATTAAAGACATCATTAATATAGTCCAAGTGACTACAGTGGCTCAATCTTAAGTTTATAAAGCGACGAGAATACTTTTTGTGCGCAAAAAATAAATTTAAAAAATGATGACTTTATGTCACGTAAATCTAAAGAAACTAGGTGAGGACTCAAAATGCAAAGGGAAAAAACGATATTTATTACAAAAAGAAACACTAAACACAAAACAAAACCCACGAGGGGGAAAACATAACTAAATACAAAACAACCACAACTTCAAAAATGAACATACCAAACAGGGTCACGGGGGAACAGGAGACGTGTACAAGACAACGATCCGACACAGACTGCAAACACAAAGGAACTTATAAAAGGGACAAATCAGGCAGGTGATGAGGAACAACAGGTGGGGCAAATGAAACCGATAATGAGATAACAAGGAGGGTGGGGTCAAAACAGTGACAGGAACACAAACACCACATGTGCTACACGAGACAGGACAGGCATGTGACATTACCCCCTCCTTAAGGAGCGGCTACCAGACGCTCCACTTGGGACGGGAGGGACAGACCAGGGAGGGACAGACCAGGGCGGGACGGGAGGGACAGACCAGGGCGGGACAGGGGGAACAGGAAAGACAGACCAGGGCGGGACAGGGGGAACAGGAAAGACAGACCAGGGTGGGGCAGGGAAAATGGACAGTTCGGGAGGCCAGGGCGGAGCAGAGAGTCCATCGGGCGGCCAGGGCGGAGCAGACTCTCCCTCGGGCGGCCAGGGCGGAGACTCTCCCTCGGGCGGAGACTCTCCCTCGGGCGGCCAGGGCGGAGACTCTCCCTCGGGCGGCCAGGACGGAGACTCTCCCTCGGGCGGCCAGGGCGGAGACCTTCCCTCGGGCGGCCAGGGCGGAGACCTTCCCTCGGGCGGCCAGGGCGGAGACCTTCCCTCGGGCGGCCAGGGCGGAGACCTTCCCTCGGGCGGCCAGGGCGGAGACGACCCCTCGGGCGGCCAGGGCGGAGACGACCCCTCGGGCGGCCAGGGCGGAGACGACCCCTCCGGCGGCCAGGGCGCAGGAACTGGAACAAACACCAGCGGCTCAGGCACTGGAACTGGCACCAACGGCTCAGGCACTGGAACTGGCACCACCGGGACTGGCACTGGAACTGGCACCACCGGGACTGGCACTGGAACTGGCACCACCGGCTCAGGAACAGACACCACCGGCTCAGGAATAGATACCACCGGCTCAGGAACAGATACCACCGGCTCAGACACCACCGGTTCAGGAACAGATACCACCGGCTGAGGCACTGGAACTGGCACCACCGGCTCAGGCACTGGAACTGGAACTGGCACCACCGGCTCAGGAACAGACACCACCGGCTCAGGAACAGATACCACCGGCTCAGACACCACCGGTTCAGGAACAGATACCACCGGCTGAGGCACTGGAACTGGCACCACCGGCTCAGGAACAGACACCACCGGCTCAGGAAGAGACACCACCGGCTCAGACACCACTGGTTCAGGAACAGATATCAGCGGACCAGGAACAGACACCACCGGCCCAAGTGTGTGCGTAGTCCACACACACCACATGGCTGTGGCCATAATGGCCAGTGTCGCGGTCATTGAGGGCTCAGGAACAGACACCACCGACTCAGGAACAGACACAGGCTCGACGGCGGCCATCTTGTCAGGGGACACAGGCTCGGCAGACGTGACGTGAACAGGCTCGGCGGCGGCCTTCTTGTCCGAAGACACAGGCTCGGCAGGCGTGACGTGAACAGGCTCGGCGGCGGCCATCTTGTCCGAAGACACAGGCTCGGCAGACGTGACGTGAACAGGCTCGGCGGCGGCCATCTTGTCCGAAGACACAGGCTCGGCAGGCGTGGGCGGAGCCGGCAGGGCTAGCAGCGTGGGCGGGACCAGCAGGACGAGCAGCTCGGGGACGGCCTCTGGGACGATGGCGGGCTGCTCGGGGACGGCCTCCGGGTCATTGGGGAGGCCGGAGGTCTTCCTCCTCCTCCGCCGTCTTCGATGGTGAAGTGCAGGTTCAGGTCTGGACGGAATTAATGGCGGATGGAGCTCTGGGCTGGGCAGCGGCGATGCATTCTCTGGGCTGGGCAGCGGCGATGCATTCTCTGGGCTGGGCAGCGGCGATGCATTCTCTGGGCTGGGCAGCGGCGATGCATTCTCCGGGCTGGGCAGCGGCGATGCATTCTCCGGGCTGGGCAGCGGCGATGCATTCTCCGGGCTGGGCAGCGGCGATGCATTCTCCGGGCTGGGCAGCGGCGATGCATTCTCTGGGCTGGGCAGCGTGACGGATCGCTGAGGTGGTGCAGGCAGTGCGAGCAGGATCACTGGAACAGGGACCACCGGAACAGGGACCACCGGAACTGGGACCACCGGAACTGGGACCACCGGACTCGAGGCCAGCGGAACTGAGGCCACCGGAACAGTCACGGAGGGAGTCTTCCTCTTCCTCCTCCTCCTCCGTTTCGAGACCACTGGAACTGGGGCCACTGGAACTGGGACCACTGGACTCGGGACCACTGGACTCGGGACCCTCTTCCTGGCCTCTCGCTCCTGCAAGCGAGCGAGACCCTCCACCATTGCCTCAAAGGTACTTCTTTCATACGCCCTCCTAAGTAACCAGTCCATGGGCTCATCGAGTGCATAAAAGAAAAGGTCCTTAAGAGGCCCCTCGTTCAGTTGTAGGCCCTCCGCCGCTCTAAGGAATTCGGCCGCGAATTTCCTCAAATCAGCCCCTTGCTGGCGGAGGGAACTAAGTGCCTGAAAACGAATAATACGTTCGTATTGGGGGCACGCAACAGAGGGGGCTGGTGGGTGACGTGAAACCCCTTGCGGAGTCCTCGACATGGTCGGATCGTTATGTCACGTAAATCTAAAGAAACTAGGTGAGGACTCAAAATGCAAAGGGAAAAAACGATATTTATTACAAAAAGAAACACTAAACACAAAACAAAACCCACGAGGGGGAAAACATAACTAAATACAAAACAACCACAACTTCAAAAATGAACATACCAAACAGGGTCACGGGGGAACAGGAGACGTGTACAAGACAACGATCCGACACAGACTGCAAACACAAAGGAACTTATAAAAGGGACAAATCAGGCAGGTGATGAGGAACAACAGGTGGGGCAAATGAAACCGATAATGAGATAACAAGGAGGGTGGGGTCAAAACAGTGACAGGAACACAAACACCACATGTGCTACACGAGACAGGACAGGCATGTGACACTTTATTCCACTATTCATTTCCTTCTCTCTGGGCCTCGAGTTAGTTCACGTAGTGTTTTAGCGCAGCGCGTCTGTGTTGTACGTCACACACATGACCAGCGTCGGCCAATAGTGAGCCTACATGTGACGTACAACACAGACGCGCTGCGCTAAAACACTACGTGAACTAACTCGAGGCCCAGAGAGAAGGAAATGAATAGTGGAATAAAGTGGTTTTTTTTTTTTTTTCGCACAAAAAGTATTCTCGTCGCTTTATAAACTTAAGATTGAGCCACTGTAGTCACTTGGACTATATTAACGATGTCTTTAATGCATTTTCTGGGCCAGCAAGTTGTAGTGTCTTAGAAGCTTATGGAGGAGTGAGACAGCTCTCAGATTTCATCAAAAATATCTTAATTTGTGTTCCGAAGATGAACGAAGGTCTTACGGGGTTGGAACAACGTGAGGGTGAGTAATTACTGACAGAATTTTCATTTTTGGGTGAACTAACCCTTTAATGTTAGCTATGCTTAAAGCTACAATCTGTATTTTTTCACCACTAGGGGTCGCTAACCTCTTCAAAACATTAACAAAGGCGTAGATTGATGAGAGTGGAATCATGGCATAGAAACACAAGCATAGAAACAAGGCCCTGCCATAAAGTTATTTCACTACTTCTGTTTCATTGTGACTTTACAATATTGATATGAGTCCTGCGAGTTATAAACTCTATAAAGTCACTTCAGTTATGAAATGCAGTTTTCACTCTCAAAATCACTGATAACACATTATCTGTCTTATAAAGATACACTTTATGTCGTTGTGCATCTGACAGAATAATGACTAAAGGTGAATTACTTCAGTCCTCTTGGCTGATTCAGAAGAATATAAGAAAAGTGTTGAACCACAAATACTGAACAGATTAAAACAGAAGTGAATATGAAGACTCACCTGATACAGTCAGTGTAACACCAGCATTGATGTCTGATCTCGTTGCTTCACAGCTGTATTTATCACCATCAGACACAGATATGATGTAGACTCTCTCAGTGATGTCTGGAATGATTGAACCTTCTCTAAACCAGCTGTATGTCCACTGAATGTCTCCTCCTCTCTGTATGGCACATGTGAGAGTGACTCTCTCTCCTCTGAACACACGCTGATCTGGCTTCACCGTCACTACAGGTTTCACTGAGAAACAGAAGTAAACATTGAAAATGTGTGTTATGATGTATGTTATGAGCTCAAAATGTCCCTATGTGAAAAACATCATGATATTAAAGACCTAGTTTGTGTTTTTGACAAAAAACAAACAAACAAAAAAAATATTGGTATAAACCTGTAGTCTACTGTACTAACATCTGCACATGAAAACCATGAAGGAAAACCTTTGAATCATTGCATGTGTCCCGTTTCACACTAAAGTGCCCCATTATGCTATTTTTAAGGTTGCTAATTTTGTTTTGGAGTCTCCAACAACAGGTTTACATGCATGTAAGGTCACAAATTATTTAAAACTTTATCGCCAAAATTAACTAGTTTCCGGCAGACGGCCGTACGCATCGATTTACACCAGAAGAGTAACAACTGAACTTGAACTCAAAGCTTACGCTACTCCTACATCTACGTCATACATCGTCAAGTGTTACTCTTCTGGCGCAAGTCGACTTGTGTACGGCCGTCTGCCAGAAACTAGTTATTTTAGTCAACAAAGTATTAAATATGGACATTTTTCTTACACGAACGCATCGCTTCACTTCAGAAGGCCTTTATTAACCCGTCAGAGTCTGTGGAGCTCTTTAATGATGGATATGATGCACTTTTATGGACTTCAAAAAATGGATTGTGTGTCCATTCACTGCCATTATAAAGCTTAAGAGCCAGGACATTTTTTTATATAACTCTGATTGTATTCGCCTGAAGGAAGAATGTCATATACACCTAGGATGGCTTAAGTCAATAGAAGAGTAAGATGAAGTAAATCATGGGTGAACTATCCCTTTAACACTCCAGTTACTCTGCATGAACCAAGCAGTTGACTTGAATGAGGGGCAAATTGTAAGTTTCTTAATGTTTTCTCATGAATCTGAAAGAACTATTTTGTGGAAAAAAATAGTAAAGAATCAAAAGTTCTGCTCGTCGAAGCAGTTCTGCTGCGTTTGATGTTTTGTAACGAATTTCTTCTCCTAATATTGTATCATAAAATCATATAATCATACATTCTTTGTTGAAATATGCAGAAATTTAAATAACAAATATGAAGATTTTAAATATTCGAACTGAAGGAATCCCCACCCAGTGCAAGGATATAGTCTCTTCTAGCACACAGAGCCGCCGCTGCATGAAGAGTTGCCAAATCCACGTTTTCTTCCTTGGAATTGAGCTACTTTTACACGGTTGCATATTTTCAAAACTTGTCTTTATTATATGTGGTTTCTAGCATTTGTAACTTTTACAACAATTGTAACTTTTAGTCTCCGCCGAGTGAGGCGGCGCGCTAACACCGCGGCCTCGACTGTCAGTAGCTAGCGCAGCTCTTCAGATCAGGAGAGTGAGGTTTACACACACAGCTCTTACTGGAGCCCGTTATACCATTAATCACAAATTACATTCATTCTCATTTTTTATACAGAAAAATTACTGTATCATTCATACAATATTTTTCTGTTGTCTTAAATAACATAGAAATGTATGTAAAATTACAAAAACAATGGTGATAATAATTTGTAAAATCACCACCAGATGGTGCAAAGGGACAGCTGACACTATAGAGGTGCAGGTATGACATCACTTATAGCCCAAAACACTGAAGCGAGCTGCATTTTAGCACAACTTTCATCATCCCGAAGTCAACATTTTTTTTAATGTTTTTTGTTTTTGTTTTGTTGTTAAATGGCTGAAATAAGGTCAAGACATTTTCACATTTTATTCTACGACATAATACATCAATATTAACTGGTGATGATATAACATCATTAGGGGTGTAATGGTAAAACTGGTGGTTCGGTACTTACCTCAGTTTTGACATCATGGTTCGGTTAAGGGGGAGAAAACTAAACTTTTTTTTTTTTTTTTTTTTTTAAATAGTGGTTCACTGAACAAATTGTGTCTCTGTCTTTAAATGAATTCAGTTATAATTAAAAGTATCTTAAGGATAAATTATATATATATATCTGCTAATGCTGTAAACAATCAGGAGCCCTTACTTGCACATTACTATAATATTAAAGGGTGACAGCAGAGCCTAAATTCAGTTGCTTTTATTATATTATAATATATATATATATATATATATATATATATATATATTATGATATATATAAATCAACACTCAAATAACACATTGTATTCAAACATATAAGCTGCACATAAGGCAATTTTTTGTATTAACTTCTAAATCTAATTACTCCAATTCATTGTTGAAATAATAATTTACAGTGGCTGTCATTTTCAAGACAGATATTTTAAGCATAGCCTACATTAAATAATGAAGACATCACTAACAGGTTAAGTATAATAAAATGAATGTATAATATAGTGCATATATTTAGTGAAAGAGATCATTTCTATGCTGACTAACAAGCTGTGGACACTGATGGACTTGCCTGAGGTAAATGTCTACGTGGCATATTGTCTACAAGCTGATTTACTAATGTCTTTCCTCCACTGAAACACTGATTGAGCGATTACATGAGATATATGTAAATAAAAAAAAATAAAAAATGTTTTTATGCATGTTTGGCCTTTGTTTGTCTATTATCTGTTCAGATTTTCTCTTGCAATTTTTGCCATAACAAATGTGCTTTAGAAACTCAAAGTTGAAGCAGCCAGAAAAAAAAATGTATGTTAAAAAAGTCAAGAGCCCAACTAAAGCAAATACTGATCACCATAACGGTAACATCTTTATTTTTTTCAATAAAACATCAACAACTAAACTTTTGTAAATTCAACAAGAACTTTTGTTTGAAAGAAATAATCAAACTGGATTGTAATAAGTGAAGACGCTGAGATCTTGAGAGATCTGGGGCTCGTTCTTCGTACGTCGCTAACTCAGTTAGCTGGATTTGATTGTTGACGATTTGGCATGATCTTGGATTGTTTGGTTCTTCGACGCTCATCCTGGACTTGCTGTCATAGCAACAGGTCCGTAAACTTAAACCTGCTCGGGAGCAGGCTTATTTCATGTAAACAGGATTAGATGGCAGCTTTATTAAGCGGAGCTGATACGGGAAGTCCAGCGCAGCGCGATAGTGCACTTTCTGAGATTTATATTTTTTCTCGTGACTCGTGAGATTGTCGTTTACATTATTAATTTGTTGGAAACGCACATTTATTTTCGACTTGTCGGAGTCGGGCTTTAACTACAGCACAAACTGTTTGCATTGCCCTAAGATTATTTGCGAGTGGCTCTTTCCTTTACACTATTGGAGATGTGGAGAACTTGATGGAAAGTGCTGTCTGTCGTGTCATTCGGAGTTTACCTGGCGCTTTTAGGTTTAAAAAACAGTTTTAGGTTTTTAAGACCCAATGTTGTAAAGCAGTTTTTTTTTTTTTTTTTTTTTTTTTTTTTGCCATCATTTTTTATGAAGATCATGCAATCATGACCATGCCGATTACAGTATGTCACTCAGGCTTCACTAACGTGATTGGTACCATAGACTACAGGCTTCCATAGACTGCCATCAAGGCCTCAATGAAGGGGATTATGTGAACAGAAAGGGGGTTCACAATGTAAATGTGCAGCACAGTTACTATTGGGAGTCTTAATATTCCAGATTAATAATATTATATAAAATAAAAAAAGGCAGTTGACTAAAATCTTCCATATCACAAATGTGAAAGCAAAATGGCCAGGATCTGTGCATGACTTAAGCATTTTCAGAGATTCACATTTATGCACATTATTTGAAAGTGGTAAGAAAAGTTCCACAATTAAATATCAAGCTCACTGTATTACATACACTTATGCTGATCCTAACAGAACTGCATTTTTTCATAGGTGATTATGACATGTTCCTGCAGACAGGTGTTTCATGACCCCATTCCCTGACCCAAACCAGTTACAATGCAGCTCTAGCCAGGACAAGGGCACACAATGAAATGAACTTTGGCTAACTAAAGGGAAGATTTCAGTGTCTGATAAGTCTGAGGTTTGCACACCTGACAGGGCCTGGGACATTGCTGCATGTGCCATATTACACAACATTGCCCAAAAAAACAAACAAAAAAAAAACGTTTCATTATAATATAATGAAAAGTTTAATAAAAGACCAATATACTTAGTTCCTTGAGTTTTATTTCAATTGTTCTTTGTAAAGAAAAGCCAGTGGTCAAGTGCCTGCAACAAGAGATATTAGACACATGCCTCATGCAACAAAATTAAGTTGTCTATCCACTGCCCACCTGTAGGCCTACTGTATGTCTCCTCTGTCTGTGCAGACTCTTCTGTAGGCCTTTCTGTAGATGTGGAATCCTGACACTTATATTGCAGCCATAAAGCATACAAGTATAAATTAAGTAAAGTTATTTATGCACTTGCAGGGCTAGTTCCTCCATATGACAGTTATCTGAGAGGGTTTATTCACTGTCCAGTACAATGGAAACAAATGGACATTACAAAGTCTTATACTTTCTTTCCTTTGGAAAGTTATATAAAAAATGTCCACTTACTGCACATATTTCTACCACTTTCTTGGGAACAGATACAAGTGTTGGTGTATTATGTAAAAGTGCACAAAAGAGGAAAACACAATGTCATTACAATGAACTACACTCTGGAAAAATATTTTTACATTAATATAAGTTTATTAGTTTTCACTTTCACAAGTCAAAGCAATTCATCATTACTCAAGATTTAACAGTTGAAATTACTATACAGCCTTAATTTAATGCAGCAAAAATTATTTTACAGTGTAGGCTACTAAGATCTTTTCTTTTTTTTGCTCAGCCTTTTTCTTGGTTGCTTTTATAAACAGCCAACCATTTATTTAACAGTGTCTTTTATAAAAGAGACTATAATATAACTAAAAATTATACCATTAGCCTATGTAGAATATTTTTGTACTTCACTTTTGTTTGTTTCCATGTTCTAGTGTGGTGACTCTGACATTTCAATGAACAAAGTAATTATGCAATTATTCAAATACAAAAATATAGGCTAATAAGTGATAAAAACATCTAACATGGCCACTTCTAACGGATTTAAATTGTCTGCTACTTTTTGCCAGCCCTCTCTCCTGGCTTTTGCAGACTTTGAGGTGTTCCCTGGCGTTTTGCATTAAAACATTAAAATTCCGAATAAACTTTGACTATTAGTTCTTGCTCTGCTGAGGAGAAAAACTGTGCACGCTCTTTGGCCACGCTGAACAGCCAATAGCAGCGTTGCTGATCAATGTTTCTACTATCGATACATATCCCCTTTTAAACCAGCGCATGAACGCGCAATTATCTCAGATAACTCAATCCAGCGATACTAATCCTATCCGGCAAGTGTGTTCGAAGAACCGAGTTAGCCAGATCATGATTAGCACGATGATATCATCTTGGATGTGTCATTTGATCTCGGATGTAATAAGCAACGTACGAAGAACGAGCCCCTGTTAGTGTTTAAAGTTCTGTTGGGATTAAAGTGTTTCTGTTGTGTGAGTTTTGTGGGTCACCGTTGTGCTGAAGAGTAGAGCCTGTGCTTCAGTCAGGAGAAGACCAACACACACTGATGATATGTGGCATTGCTTTAAAGGCAGTAACTGTGTTGTTGCAGTGATAAATACATTAGCTCATGCATGTGTGCTATGCTATTGCTAGCTAATGGTTAACTGCAAGACCATTACATATTACAGAGAATGTTTGATCACAATAATCCAGGATATATCTGTAAAACAAAAGTGTTTTTCTATAAAATGTTTATTGAAATTGTCTTTAAAAGTTTTTGTATTTTATTCAGATTAGGGTCTTTTAGAGCTGGTGGCGCGTCTTGGACGGTGTGAGCGTCGAGGAGAGTTGAAGTCAGGTCAACTTTATGGTAATGAGCTATGATGCGGTTCTAGCAAAGTAGAATAAAAATGTCTCTTTAGTCAAAAAGGTTCCTGACCCCTGACCTAAAGTGTTTGAGTGTCAAATCAGACTTTGTTCACGGGCAGAAAATGAAGATCATAGTCTGGTGTTATGCAAATTAGTTACTTTGTTGTGTAGATAAGTTACGGAAGAGAGACTGGAAACACTGATGACTCGTTTCTGCAGTTCAGAATCTATTCCTTTAGGAGACAATAACTTTATTTATCTGCACTTTGGTCTTTACAATTTTGCAGACCTTTTACATTCAAAAACAGCAACATCACTGCATGACAGGGAATATTGAAAAAGCATAAGAAATAGGGGTACAGCAGGAGTCCATTTCTGTCCTCCAAGGTACAATCTACACTAACGTACCCCATAGGGCTTATTATTGTACCTCAAGGTACATATATGTACCTTTTGGGGGTCAAAAAGCATTAAAAGGTACATATATGTACAGTTTATTTTAAAGGTTAAGGTACAATATTGTACCCTTGAGGGTACAGCCCCAGTGACAAGCCATTGTACCCCTAAAGGTACAATTATGTACTTTATTTTCTGAGAGAATAATGAGTGAAGTGAATTGCTTCAGTTGTCTTAAGAACAGATGTGGCTGATACAGAAGAATATAAGAAAAGTGTTGAACCACAAATATGGATTTTAAATGAGCAACACAGTTGAATATGAACACTCACCTGATACATTCACTGTAACACCAGCACTGATGTCTGATCTCGT
Organism: Leuciscus leuciscus; assembly: GCF_965113295.1. Classification (NCBI taxonomy): domain Eukaryota; kingdom Metazoa; phylum Chordata; class Actinopteri; order Cypriniformes; family Leuciscidae; genus Leuciscus; species Leuciscus leuciscus. The sequence goes on along the minus strand of NC_138726.1, from coordinate 56,115,802 downwards.
TGCTTCACATCTGTATTCACCACCATCAGACACAGATATGATGTTGATGTTGAGGACTCTCTTAGTGTGTGAGATGACTGAACCATCTTTAATCCAGCTGTATCTCCACTGAATGTCTCGTCTCTGTATCTCACATGTGAGAGTGACTGTTAAAAAAAGAGTGAGTGTTAAAAAAAGTATTGCAGTATCAAGATCACTGTCATGAACTCAAAAAAAAATGAGTTTGCTTGTGTTGATGATTACATTATAAATAAATAAATAAATGTATTGTTAAAACTAAATAAAATATTTATATTTAGTCCACATGTATGCATGACCTTTGAATTAATCAAGCATGTTCAAATTGCAGCTTGTCCAACATTTACAATATTTACTGTCCACAAGTTAAATACATTTTCAATAAGACTAGTCAAGTTGTCTTATGATACCATTAAATTAATATTCATATTAATGTTATTTACACACTCTTAGAAAGGATGTGTTAAATGACTCAACCTGTGTTAAATTCTTACACTTTAATGCGTGAGCTTTGTTCATTAACTCCTTTATAGTGTTAATTAGGGGTGGAACGGTACGCAGAAGTCACGGTTCGGTTCATACCTCGGTTCAGACAGAGTTCGGTACAATGGAGGGAAAAGCAAAACAAAAATGTAGAAGGCAATTTTTTTTTTTTATTGTGCATGTCTGTAGGCTGTTCCACCAAAGGAAAATAAATGTTTTAAGCCTTGTATTTTTTTAAATAAGTTTTATTAATAAAGTAAAGGCATAGAACCAGTTTATTTGTAGTGCATTGCCAATAGTTTTATATAATTAGTTTATTAATTAAATTAATAAAAAGACAAAAAGACCTTGAAAAAGATATGTTTGGTAATTGTACCTGAATGAATTTAAAATTCATTTGCTATATTTCAGATCAATATATTTGTTTTCCTTAAAAATTTTATAACACTAACTTTATTCTCATCTGAATTATAAATAATTTATTTCTGTATAAAATAATACTACCATTAAAAACAAATTTGATTTTCTTTTAATCAATGTAGAATGTGTAACTTACTCTCTGTGTTGGGTGACAGTTGTAGGTTACAGTTTGACAAGAGTTTATAGTTTGACAAAAGCACAATGTTGTGTTTTATTACGAGTGTACACAAATATAAGTAAACACTTTGCAGTTTGAATGATGTCCAATGAACAAAATGAGTATGTTTTTATGTTTCCACTGTTCGATCGTGCCCGCGACTCTCTGAACACACACACACACACACACACACACACACACACACACACACACACACACACACACACACACACACACACACACACACCATATTCCAGCATTGCAAACTTGACATCGCAGCCTGTCCATTATAGCCTGTCTATGATTATAGCCATAGATATGATGTCTATGATTATAGCCCGCCATAAGTTATAGCCACGGAGCTTCAGAGCCATAGACAGTATAAGAAATGGACAGAGTCATCTCATTGGAACTCAATTGAGGCAAGTGAAGCCCATTTTCAGCGATTTTTTTAGGACTTCCGTTCCTGACGCGCAGACTCTAACTGAGCTTGACAACGTAGATGTGACGTGAGCAACCCGTCTGTCTTCTAGTGGCTGTGGCATGAGAAATCTGAATCATTCCCTTCCGAATCTTGCAGAGACGGAGAGTGTGAGTAGGAGCTGTCCATGAGCTAGGAGCAGGAGAAACTTTTGCTAGGTATTCTGATTAATTATTTTGTCATTTTGCCTCCACGTCCCCTCGATTGCCTGTGAGCTTCTCCTCCTGTCCATACGGTAATCTCTCTACTGTGCGACAGAGAGTCGCGTGGTTATGACGCAATCGTTAGCCTATTTTTACAAAAACTGTTTTTATGGGGCCATAACGTAAGCTACAAGGTAATGGAGCATTTTATACATTGTCGTGTTTCTTTAGAAATAAATAATGGACAAATGGAGTCTTCAAACGCCTCAGATGTAAAGTTATTCGCTGTCAAAGTGACACCAAAATGAATGGGAGTCAATGGGATGCTAACAGCAGGTGATGGTCTGCTACAAGATGGTGGCACGCGGCCGGCTTCAACTTCCGGTCGACTTCCTTCCCGCTTGTTCAGAGCTAAGGCGGAGCTACAGATTAGGTGTCCCTAAAGAACCTGCGTATCTAACAGTAGTTCCGCATTACATTAATTAATTTGCACACGAGTTTTATTTATTTTTATACCGTGTATTCTCCGTGTGTATTCATGCACCGAACCGTAACGCCCGTACCGTCTCGGTTCAATACGAATACATGTACCGTTCCACCCCTAGTGTTAATGAATTTAAACACAGTAAATGTGTCAGAAAGGTCATCACAAAGATGTGTAAACATGTAACATTAACATATGTGCTGTCCTTGGCCACAAACAGTGTGTTAAAAAACATACCAAAAAACATATATATATAAATCTAATTCATAAACTTTCAGCATATAACAATAAAATAATTGAATTTTAAGCATAAAAAAAAATACAACATAAGGCAAAATATTGAAAAATATGTTTTAAATATTTAAAAATTTAAATGATTTAAACTTGAGTTTCTCAGGGGCAGGAGCTCAGGTGTAAAAAAGGGGGCATCTAGAACGATTTTAAATGTACAATAATCAGATTAAGTGCAACAAAAAGATAGACGGGAGATAAAAAATAAACAGTAAATAAACCTTTAATCACCGCAGCATATTTGATTTTTAATGGGAATGAAAGTGAGGCTGTGGATAGACATCTTCAGTGGGTTTTACTGTTATTTAATGTGTTTTTGGATTGTTCTGCTCATGAAACACTGAAAAAAATATCTTTCCAAGAAATTTCAGTAGACAAAAAACCCCAGACAATATGAGCTGTGGAAAATTATAAGTGATCTATGAGCTTTAGCTTTTAACAGCGGATGTCATTGAAAACGGTAAATGTATCCCTCACAGCCTCGCTTTCATTCCTGTCATGGCGCAGCTCTGAATAAGGTCTATATATTACTTTTGAGTGATTTGTTACAAAAGTGCAAAAAATATGCTAAACACGAAGCTATGTGTGTGTGTGTGTGTGTGTGTGTGTGTGTGTGTGTGTGTGTGTGTGTGTGTGTGTGTGTGTGTGTGTGTGTGTGTGTGTGTGTGTGTGTGTGTGTGTGTGTGTGTGTGTGTGTGTGTGTGTGTGTGTGTGTGTGTGTGTGTGTGTGTGTGTGTGTGTGTGTGTGATGCAGTTGAACAGTGGTTCTCAAACTTTCTACACCAAGTACCACCATAATGACCAATATGAAAATACAGTAGAGTAGTAGGCCTAACTATTACAGCTCAAAAATGAGGCAGTTTTATTTCTAATAAGAATATTTATTATTGCCAGCTACTTTAAACATTGTAAAAACACAGATTGAATATTAACACTGCACTGTGCTGCTTACATACAGGTATATAAAAAACTTAAATAATGATTAAAATAAAATGTATTGCAGATTATGATTATGATTATGTTATGAAAATGTATTAATAAAAACTGTACTGTACTTAAAATATTAAGTTTTAAAAAATTACTGTAATTAATACAAATAATAATAATAATAATTAACACAGGCTCTGTATTCATATTTAACCTTTTTACACGTACATTTCAAATATTCTGGCTGACCCCCGTGAGGTTTTCAAGGCGACCGTTATTTAGAACTTATTACTTTATTGTTTCCATGGTGACGCGTGACACACTGCAGCCACAATAGCGCTGAATGACTGATGATCTGCTTTTATTTGTATTTTTTTATTCCAAATATTCACGTGTTTTGCTGTTTAAACACCTTTATAACGATCGCATTAGTTGAGCTAGCCTATATGGGCAATGGGCGGCGCCATGTTAGTTTGTGCCTCAGACTCAGTTCAGGGAATCGGATCTGTTGGATTTACAACACGTGAAATCATCCACTTCTCCCGAAATACTTAAAAGTAAGTGGCCGGTGAACTGGGAGAAGAAGAATAGAGTAAACTTAAAAGTTACTTACACGATGTGTTAGTATCTGATATGAATAAAACGTGTCGTCTAATTATAATGGAAAGGATTATTATTGCCGCTTTCATAGACATCAGTGTGCATTTTATAAACTCTACATCAGTGGACACAAACTTTTATATCATCTGAAACTGCAATTTATAATCCTAAGTGACTTAAAGGGATAGTTCACTTTGAAATTAAATTTTGGTATGTTTTAGCTTACCTCAAGGGCATCCAAGATGTAGGTGTCTTTGTTTCCGCAGTAGTTTCAATTTTGATATTTTTAAGTCAAACCGTTCTTGTCAGTCATATAATGCAGGTTTATGGTCACCACCTCAAAGAGTATGCACAGAGAAGTCCAAATTAAACAATTCCCCATCGTAAGTAGCCTACACATTGATGGCCTAAGACACGAAACGAGCGGTTTGTGTGAGAAAACGAACAGTATTTATATCGTTTTTACCTCTTGAACACAGCCACGTCCGAGTGATCTGAGTGCGCGTGTAACAGGTACAGAAAGTGTACCATTAAATGTATGTATAGTTTATTAGAATTCTCACAAAATTGTTTGTTTACATGCACCTGATATGACTGCCTAAGTGAAATGAGTACCTTTCCCTTTAATTGATGTGATGTCATGAGTCAATACAATTTCCTGTTCTGTCCCCTCCTCTTCCTCTTTGCTTTGGTGATGCACTTTTGAGAGGTGAGGTTATTTTGGGCTCTGATAATCTTTTTTAATCCTAATTTTAATTGTTGCTTTTATGCCTATATTTTCACTCTAATTTATGTGTATAATATTATTTTATCTATCTGTGTGGTTATTTTTGTCATTTCATCCCATTTAAAGTATATTTTTGCATCTGGGCCTAAAAGTGAAATGAGAGCACATGTGACGAGTTTACATCACATTTGTTTTATAGAGATAAAGCGAGGGCGAATCTCACTAAGAGGCTGATTATATTTGTTTTATATCAGGTATGTTTTCTGTTATATGCATTTTATTGTTCTATGTGATTTATTCCTCTTTGCTTTGGTGATGCACTGAGAGAGATAAAGCGAGGGCGAATCTCACCAAGAGGCTGATTATATTTGTTTTATATCAGATCAGGAATAAAAGATCGGTGAAACTGCGAATGCTGTCTTGTTCTTCTCATACCACCCAAAACACAACGCAGACAACAGACCAGTTACACGCGCGCGCTTCCTGGTGTGTGACGTGTGCGCAGACTGGTGCATAGATATATACACTAGATGTCGCCTTAAAGACATTCGTTCCAATGAACTGCCGTAGACAAGGCGACATCTAGCGCGCCCTCAGATCACTTGGACGTGGCTGTGTTCAAGAGGTAAAAACGATATAAATACTGTTCGTTTTCTCACACAAACCGCTCGTTTCGTGTCTTAGGCCATCAATGTGTACTTACGATGGGGAATTGTTTAATTTGGACGATGGGGAATTGTTTTAATTTGGATTTCTCTGTGCATGCTCTTTGAGATAATGACCATAGACCTGCATTATATGACTGACAGACAAGAACGGTTTGACTTAAAAATATCAAAATTGAAACTACTGTGGAAAAAAAGACACCTACATCTTGGATGCCCTTGAGGTAAGCTAAAACATACCAAAATTTAATTTCAAAGTGAACTATCCCTTTAAATGTTCAAATCTACTTTAAAGCAACACTAAGTAAAAATTTTTACCTTAAAATGTTTCCAAAATCGTATCAGTGGTTCATCAAGTTGTAACGGTGAAAGGCACTTCTGGATTCGCTTTGCTGCCCTATATCTGCTATAACCACACTATGCAAGTTTGACAAACCGGGTCGTGTTTCTGTTGTTCGAATGAGACTTAAGAAAACTACAAATTTGACTTGCTTTACGTCAAGCTTTACAATAATCATTATTTCGTTTTTCTTTGTTTCTGATGTCATAATACATCATGCTTTCATGAAATCATGCAACATACTCAACCTTGTTTGTGGACATCGCTCATTCCAAAGCCGATGCTAGATGAACAGCGAGCGTGCGTGCGACAGTAGACTGCGGGAGGCGAAATTATTGAACATTATTGGGTAATGGACAATTCTGCTTCCAACCTGTAGGGCGACTGTGCATTCTCAAGCTCTCTGAGTCTCTGATGGAGAGTTTATTAAAGATACAGCATCATTCAACACTAACTCACATCAACACAAATACAATCAGGGGTCGTATTCACAAGACATCTTAAAGGGATAGTTCGCCCAAAAATGATATTTAAGCCATGATTTACTCACCCTCAAGCCGTTCGAGATGCATATGTCAATCTTTTTTCAGACGAACACATTTTCAGTTATTTTAGAAAATGTCTTAGATCTTTCAGTGGTTATAATGTGAGGCAATGGGGTCCAGCTGCTTCAAGTCCGAGAATGTGCATGCATCCTTCACAAAAATAATCCACCCGGCTCCAGGGGGATAAACGAAGGCCTTCCGAGGGTAATCCGTGCGGTTTTGTCGTAAAAATGTACATATTTAAAACTTTATAAACGAAAATAACTGGCTTCCGGTGGCGGTTGGTGCGCGTTCATGGAGATGGATGCTGGCGTATGACGTAGGACGTAGCGTAGGAAGCGTCGTGACGTAGAACGAACGTAGAGTTTTGTTTTGCTCTGCTCTCTGGCTGCGCTGTCACGTTCGTTCGTTCTACGTCACGACGCTTCCTACGCTACGTCCTACGTCATACGCCAGCATCCATCTCCATGAACGCGCACCAACCGCCACCGGAAGCCAGTTATTTTCGTTTATAAAGTTTTAAATATGTACATTTTTACGACAAAACCGCACGGATTACCCTCGGAAGGCCTTCGTTTATCCCCCTGGAGCCGGGTGGATTATTTTTGTGAAGGATGCATGCACATTCTCGGACTTGAAGCAGCTGGACCCCATTGCCTCACATTATAACCACTGAAAGATCTAAGACATTTTCTAAAATAACTGAAAATGTGTTCGTCTGAAAAAAGATTGACATATGCATCTCGAACGGCTTGAGGGTGAGTAAATCATGGCTTAAATATCATTTTTGGGCGAACTATCCCTTTAAAGGAACACTCCACCGTTTTTTGAAATAGGGCTTATTCACCTTCTTTCCCACATTTAGATAGGTGGGCAAATGCATTTTTGTCTCAGTGCATGCATTGTTTTAGTTTGACAGGGTCGGCGTGAGCTTAGCTTAGCATAATGAATGGAATCCTTTGTTGCCAGCTAGCATGTCCTGAATAAAAGTGATATAAAAAAAAAAAAAAACCCTACCTAATTACTTCTTGTGGCCTGCGTATTCACAACAAGTACAAATAGTGATGCAGATTAACACTAGGCGATTTCCTAGGCAGATATTGACTTATATATTAAGGACTATATTAGGGGGAAGCACAGGCGAAGCACTGCTACTTGGGCGTGATATCTCTGCGCCCAAATAGCAGTGCTTCGCCTGTGCTTCCCCCTAATATAGTCCCAAGTCAATATCTGCCTATAGGAAATTGCCTAGTGTTAATCTGCATCGCTATTTGTACTTGCTGTGCATTATTTTAAGCATACGCAGGCCACAAGAAGTAATTAGGTGTTTTTTTTATTTTTTTTTTTTATATCACTTTTACTCAGGACATGCTAGCTGGCAACAAAGGATTCCATTCATTATGCTAAGCTAAGCTAGCGCCAACCCTGTCAAACTAAAACAATGCATGCACTGAGACAAAAATGCATTTGCCCACCTATCTAAATGTAGGAAAGAAGGTGAATAAGCCCTATTTCAAAAAACGGTGGAGTGTTCCTTTAAGGCTAAAAGTAGCTAACTTGCAGATTTAGGAGAAAATCTTACAAATAATGGGCATGTCAGTCCTAATTTTAGGACTCCTACATTTTTTGCTCTACAAGTATTTCCCAAAGGTTTTTAGTGCTAAAATCAGCTCCTAAATCTGTGGAAATAGGCTTAAATCAAGAGGACTCCTTAGTCCGATAGACCGATAAGTATATTACCAGTACTATCAAAGGTAATGGAGAAAATTATCATAAAGCAGCTTACAACGCATCTAAATAACTGTTACCCTGCTTTAAAGGGATGGTTCGGGATTTTTGACATCGGACCTCATTTTTAAGTCAGCCTGGTTGTTATTCATCAGTGGAGACATTTAAAAAAAAAAAATTATCCAGTCCTTATATTTGGATAGTTAGCCGATGCTAGGCTAGCGCGAGTCAATGGTATATGTTAGCCAGCCATTAAAAACCGTTTTACCCACTCCACAGTGCACCAAACGCAAATCAATTATAACACTAGACTATCGATGTATATGTCCGTTGAGAGAATAATGTTAGAAATCAAACTTACCTTTCATCTCAATGATCCCAAAGGAACTAGTTTCTCAGCAGCTGTGGAATTTTACTTTGCTCCGGTTAGTAATGCGGCAAAAAGTAAACACAGAACAGAAGCGCACTGTAATCAGTGTACCAGCGGCAGGTAAATACACTTGCGTCATGTGTGTACCGGCTCACTCGGTTGCCTAGGTAATCAATATCACTCCGCTGCTGCTGTAGACAAGGCTTATGATTACAGGGAACAAATTATAACTAATGCAATGTGATGAAAGGTAAGTTTGATTTCTAACATTATTCTCTCAACGGACATATACATCGATAGTCTAGTGTTATAATTGATTTGCGTTTGGTGCACTGTGGAGTGGGTAAAACGGTTTTTAATGGCTGGCTAACATATACCATTGACTCGCGCTAGCCTAGCATCGGCTAACTATCCAAATATAAGGACTGGATAATTTTTTAAAAAAATGTCTCCACTGATGAATAACAACCAGGCTGACTTAAAAATGAGGTCCGATGTCAAAAATCCCGAACCACCCCTTTAAATCACATCCAATTTGGCTTTAGGAAGAACTATTGCACAGAAACAGCCGTTTTGCACTTCACAGAAAAAGTAAGAACACAACTTGATAAGGGAGGAGTTGTTGCCGCTGTATTCTTGGACTTGCGTAAAGCCTTTGATACAGTGAATCATGATGTCCTTATTTCCAAGCTTTCTAATTTAAATTTTTCAGCACAAACACTAGCATGGCTCTCATCTTACTTGTCAAATAGGATGCAGTGTGTTAGAATTAAAGATGCACACTCCAGCTAAATAAAAAACACAATGGGCGTGCCTCAATGATCTGTATTAGGTCCTTTACTTTTTAGTCTTTATATTAATGATCTTCCACAGCACTGTCACAGTGTTGATATACAATTATATGCCGACTTAGTACACACATGCAAAAATGCTCAGCTAGCAGCTGCGAAATAGACTCATGCCATGCAATGTGTTGTAGAGTGGCTTGAAGAATCTTGTCTTACCTTGAATATCAGCAAGACAAAAGGTATGTTCTTTTATAAAACCAAGGGCCAGATTCAAACTGCAGACATTTTTATTAAAAAATGAATCGATTGATATAGTTACTGATTTTAAATATCTTGGTATAGTTTTAGATTTGAATCTTAACTTCAAGAAACATATCAAGAAAATGACAAAAACTCTAAAATATAATTTGGCAAACTTTAGACAGGTTAGATCGTCCCTCCCTATGGATGTAGTCACAATATCTATGCATGCTTTAATTTTTTCACATATTTCATACTGTATCACCTGTTGGGGACAGGCCAGTGAATCTGCCATTAGACCTCTAGAATCATAATATAAGCAAGCTATAAAAATCCTTGTTAAAAAGCCATTTCGGTTCCACCATTGCAAGATCCTAGACCTAGAGAAACCCAATTTATTGAGTTTTGAAAATTTTAGACTCTTTTCAAACTTGACTCTAGTGTATAAGAGTCTACATGGCCAGGCCCCTGCATGTTTATTGGTTTTTGTTTGCAATCGCCCTGTAATTTCTGTAAAATCTACCAGAATAGTGTCTATTTTTGACTGCAACATAACTTTTTGCCGTTCAACCTTTAAACAATCTGCCTTTTCTTTTAAAGCCACTGGAATGCAATAACTGATGACATAAAGAGCTGCAGTTCCATGAAGAGTTTTAAATCACAACTGAAATCTTTTCTGAAGAATCTGTACCCACTGACACTGATGTGGTGCTGACAAAACGTGTTTTGTGTATGTGTGTTTGTTTAGGGGGTGGGGGGTGGGGTGTTATTTGTATGTTTTTTTTTTTTTAATGGACTGCATATGTAAATTAGCCTGTGGCTAACTCTGGTACAATGCATCAAATGGTAACATTTATGTTGGAAATTGTACATGGTCCCTAATAAAAATAAAATAAAATAAATATATTAAAAAAAAGTCACTAAAATCAAATCACAAACAATCCTAAAATGGATGTTGCTGGCAATCTGCCTCGAAGACACCGAACGCCATTTGAGCCTTGGGTGCTGAGCCTTTTCTTCACAAATGCAATAAATATTCTGATTTATAGATTTTAATCTGCACCGACATTATATAAAGATTAATTTATGTACAGGCAAAATACATTGAATGCCGGAGAATAAAACATTACGGTCAAGTTGAAAATAATCAGTGTGTTTACATGCACCCTCATAATGCGACTATATTGGGATTTTGGCAATAGGCTATTGCGATTAAACTTTACCTCATGTAAACACAATACTTTAATCAAACTAATGCGATTAAGATCATAATCATAGTAAACTATGTGGCATATGCCGATTTTAATCACAATAAACAGGCATGTAAACACCTTAAAGGAGTAGTTCACTTTAAAGGGATGATAGAATGCAAAACCAAGTTTACCTTGGCATAGTTGAATAACAGCAGCTCGTGGGTGAAATGGCCATACACAGAATCTCAAAATCCCATGTCACCTCCTTAATATGAAAGTCACAAAACTTTAAACTGTAGCTGTAAAACGGTTGGATCTCAAATCAGCTCAGATGTGACGTAACACTTGGGGGATTTCCTTATTTGGATCTGGTCTGTACCTTTGTCACGCCCCTAAATTTGCATACACACAGCCCACTTTCTGGGCCCAGCAATATCAATGGTGGTCATGCAGTCAGACACAGTTTAGCCGGCGCGCTAAGTTTACTGCTTCTGGAATGATCAAAAATACTGACGGTGGCTGGCAAAAAAAAACAAAAAAAACACGTGATACAAAGACACACTTTATGTCGTTGTGCATCTGACAGAATAATGACTAAAGGTGAATTACTTCAGTCCTCTTGGCTGATTCAGAAGAATATAAGAAAAGTGTTGAACCACAAATACTGAACAGATTTAAACAGATGTGAATATGAACACTCACCTGATACAGTCAGTGTAACACCAGCACTGATGTCTGATCTCGTTGCTTCACATCTGTATTTATCACCATCAGACACAGATGTGATGTTGTAGACTCCCTCAGTGATGTCTGGAATGATTGAACCTTCTCTAAACCAGCTGTATCTCCACTGAATGTGTTCTCCTCTCTGTATGGCACATGTGAGAGTGACTCTCTCTCCTCTGAACACAGGCTGATCTGGCTTCACCGTCACTACAGGTTTCACTGAGAAACAGAAGTAAACATTGAAAATGTGTGTTATGATGTGTGTTATGAGCTCAAAGTGTCCTTATGTGAAAAACATCATGATATTAAAGACCTAGTTTGTGTTTTTGACAAAAAACAAAAAAAAATATTGGTAAAAACCTGTAGTCTACTGTACTAACATCTGCACATGAAAAACATGAAGAAAACCTTTGAATCATAGCATGTGTCCCGTTTCACATTAAAATACCCAGATGTGTAAAGTCCAGGTTCAGAAAGTAAAAGTCCTCCTCAGTATTTTTTTCCAATCATCTGGATTTGCTAATTAGCACAGTTTTTCTAGAACTAAATAGTGAAATCTGCTGGCTGAGTTCATGGGTGGAATAAACTTATGGCAGGACTTTACACCTCTGAAAGTGCCCCATTATGCTATTTTTAAGGTTGCTAATTTAGTTTTGGAGTCTCCCTACAACAGGTTTACATGCATGTAAGGTCACAAATTATTTTAAACTTTATCGACAAAATGAACTAGCTTCCGGCAGACGGCCGTACGCATCGATTTACACCAGAAGAGTAACAATTGAACTTGAACTCAAAGCTTACGCTACTCCTACATCTACGTCATACATCGTCAAGTGTTACTCTTCTGGTGTAAGTCGACTTGTGTACGGCCGTCTGCCAGAAACTAGTTATTTTAGTCGACAAAGTATTAAATATGGACATTTTTCTTACACGAACGCATCGCTTCACTTCAGAAGGCCTTTATTAACCCGTCAGAGTCTGTGGAGCTCTTTAATGATGGATATGATGCACTTGTATGGACTTCAAAAAATGGATTGTGTGTCCATTCACTGCCATTATAAAGCTTAAGAGCCAGGACATTTTTTAATATAACTCTGATTGTATTCGTCTGAAGCAAGAATGTCATTCCTAGGATGGCTTAAGTCAATAGAAGAGTAAGATGGAGTAAATCATGGGTTAATTTAGATTTTTGGGTGAACTATCCCTTTAACACTCCAGTTACTCTGCATGAACCAAGCTGTTGACTTGAATGAGGGGCAAATTGTACATTTCTTAATGTTTTCTCATGAATCTGAAAGAACTATTTTGTGGAAAAAAATAGAAAAGAATCAAAAGTTCTGCTCGTCGAAGCAGTTCTGCTGCGTTTGATGTTTCGTAACTAATTTCTTCTCCTAATATTGTATCATAAAATCATATAATCATACATTCTTTGTTGAAATATGCAGAAATATATATATGTGTGTGTGTGTGTATATATATATATATATATATATATATCAACACTCAAATAACACATTGTATTCAAACATATAAGCTGCACATAAGGCAGTTTTTTGCATTAACTTCTAAATCTAATTACTCCAATTCATTGTTGAAATAATAATTTACAGTGGCTGTCATTTTCATGACAGATATTTTAAGCATAGGCTACATTAAATAATGAAGACATCACTAACAGGTTAAGTAAAATAAAATGAATGTATAATATAGTGCATATATTTAGTGAAAGAGATCATTTCTCTGCTGACTAACAAGCTGTGGACACTGATGGACTTGCCTGAGGTAAATGTCTACGTGACATATTGTCTACAAGCTGTTTTACTAATGTCTTTCCTCCACTGAAACACTGATTGAGTGATTACATGAGATATATGTAAACAAAAAAATAAAAATTGTAAATAAAACAAAACATGTTTTTATGCATGTTTGGCCTGGGTTTTGTTGCATTTACACTGTTCTGACCACTAGGGGTCACTGTGGAGACAGGATTTGGATTTGCTTCGACTGTTTCAGTGTAATAAAATATTTCAAAATATCAAAGTACTGCGGGAAATTAAGCAGTAATATTCTAGAGCTATATAAGCAATGTGAAATTAATAACTTTCATAATAAAACAATATAATAGGACGGGATCAGTGAATCAGACCACTGCATGTCTATCATCTGTTCAGATTTTCTCTTGCAATTTTTGCCATAACAAATGTGCTTTAGAAACTCAAAGTTAAAGCAGCCAGAATTTTTTTTTTTTAAGTCAAGAGCCCAACTAAAGCAAACACTGATCACCATAATGGTAACATCTTTATTATTTTCAATAAAACAACTAAACTTGTGTAAATTCAACAATAACTTTTGTTTGAAAGAAATAGTCAAACTGGATTGTAATAAGTGAAGACGCTGAGATCTTGAGAGATCTGTTAGTGTTTAAAGTTCTGTTGGGATTTAAAGTGTTTCTGTTGTGTGAGTTTTGTGGGTCACCGTTGTGCTGAAGAGTAGAGCCTGTGCTTCAGTCAGGAGAAGACCAACAAACTGTTGTATTACAAATTTATTAAATGTTTAATTTAGGTTGCAACAGTAAAAGTTGAGTACATTGAAGTTAGCATTTTAAGATTCAGTTATGATGATTATATCAAGAGATCCCTGCCAGTCATGTTCTCTAATTGCTGAGACGACTCTCACCCTCACCCTTTGTCTTTATGCATTTCCTGACCATTAAGCTCAATGTACAGCTGTGCTTTTGTCTCTATGATAATGTTAATGTATGGGCAATCTAGTCAGGCTGATTGGATTAGCATATATGCGTTTGAATAGTTATGCTGATTGGATTGAGACTGGTAACACGCTGGAGTCTAGGGCGGTTCCTTAACCTGTATACTTAATTTACATGCTTTGTTCAGCCTCAATGTAAATCCCTCCCCCTAAATGTATATAAAAGTGCAAGGCAACTTTCTTTAGATTAGACTTGATGATGATGAACTACAGACTTGATGAACTACAGACATGGAAGAATAAATCTCTTCTGATTATAAAATCCATCTCAAGTCTCCTGGTTTCTGCTTCAATAAAAGTTTCCAATGATGATATGTGGCATTGCTTTAAACGCAGTAACTGTGTTGTTGCCAATGTAGTGATAAATACATTAGCTCATGCATGTGTGCTATGCTATGTAAGGGATAATGTATTGCGAGGCGGTTGTTATAGCGAATAACAACCCCGACAGGCTGAACGGGACCCCGACGCGAAGCGGATTTAATTATAACTTGAATCAGCCGGAAGGGGTTGTTATTCGCTATAACAACCGCCTTGCGATACATTATCCCGCTTATTACATGGCTACCTACAAAATAAATAAATAAATAATTTGACAAAATATTGATTTAAAAAGGAGTTTATTGATTTTAAAACGATTATATTGCTTCCGCTAAAGAAAATAGTCCATTCCGCGTCCATAGCAACGCGCTGTTTTTCATGGCAACGGTGTGTTATACTTCGCAGCGGTCTGGTATCAAGAAATAACAGACCGGCATTCTACATTCAACCAAGCCATGTAATAATGCTAGCTAATGGTTAAAGGAGCTGTATGTAAGATTGTGGCCAAAACTGGTATTGCAATCACTTTTTCAAATTACTGTAGAGCGGTGTATCCCCTCCCCCTCCCCCTGACTCGAGGTTGCCAGATAGGCTGCAGGATCCAGCAGGAACGTAGGCTGCTGTAGCTGTGGTAACTAGAGCAGAGCTGGCAACCCGGATGCCGAAACACTACTGACTTCGTGATTGGTAGATAGGTGGAGGGTGGAGCATCAGGCCAAAACACAAGATGACAACATCAACATCAGTTGAGAGCTGCAACTTCACTTTTTAAATGACAATATCCTGGCCGGACTACTGTTGTCAGTGATATAGTATTTGAAATGAACATGATTTCTTAATGTCTAGTGACATATCAGGGCCATTTTATGATTAATTGAAATACATTTCTTACATACAGCTCCTTTAACTGCAAGAACATTACATATTACAGAGAATGTTTGATCACAATAATCCAAGATATATCTGTAAAACAATAGTGTTTTTCTAGCAAATGTTTTCTAAAAATTGACATTTTCCTGAAATGTTTTTGTATTTTATTCAGATTAGGGTCTTTTAGAGCTGGTGGCGCGTCTTGGACGGTGTGGGCGTCGAGGAGAGTTGAAGTCAGGTCAACTTTATGGAAATGAGCTATGATGCGGTTCGGCGGCAACCAATCGGAATGTAGAAGTCCTTCGGGTGAGAGGACACCAGAGAACGCAGTCGTGCAAACTTTGGTTCCGACAACATTAGTTCCCAAGCAAAATGGAGGAGAGGTTGATCATGTGAATTTGATAAGAAGGCGTGCAACACTATTTATAGGCCACATTTTCGCGCTGGAACGCTTGTTTTTCAGTGGGAATACAAAGTTTATTAGAAAAGCCACACCACACAAATGGCTTTTAATTTGTTCATTTTGTTAGCAAACACATCACTATAATTGTTAAGTTATTTCCATCGATCAATTTCTTACTTTCACATTTAAAAGATTTAATGAGGTTAACTTATACTTGGTCAGTCTGCACAAATAACGATCAGCATGCTTGTTTGCTTTGCGGACCCTTTAAATGAAGTTAAAAAAAGACTAAGCATTCGATCTACGTCAGAGCGTCCACGAATCTTTCTAAGGCGTCGTTGGCAGGACAGTGAGAGAGAATTTAGCCACTATCGCCGGCGGCGGTGTGAGCGCACAGTAATGAGGCGATGATAATAGTTTCTGTGCACAAAAAATAACGACTTTATGGTAGTAGTGTAAACAGTGCAGCGCTTCCAGGTTCTACGTCAGAACGCCGGCTCACTATTGGCCAGCTCCTGCGTCAGCATCACACGCATGTGTCCTGGTGATCATGTGACCAGCGTCGGCCAATAGTAAGCCGGCGTTCTGACGTAGAACTGATACAAAGTGTGTTTTATTTACGGAAAATTACTGTATGTTTATGAGACGGCTATTTTCTGTTATTTCAGGTTTAGTTTTGTTCGTTTTTTACAGTGTATGGTTCATGAGCAACACCTGGCTCTTTACAAAAATCATGTGGTCTGATCTCTCACCCTTTGCCAACAAATTATCGATAAAAAAATAAACATCACTAGAGATCAGTTTTCTGCAGAAAATGCAGCCAATTACAATATATATATATATATATATATATATATTTTTTTTTTTTTTTTTTTTTTTTTTTGTACCGAAGTTGATAAAGTTTAGAATAATAAAACATGTAAAGTTGTTCCGGCCGAAGTGTGTGTTCAGTGCTGTTGGCGAGTGTTCTGACAGAAATCAACTGCAAACTGCTCAATCAAAAGCGTATTGCCCAATTACTATCAATACGTCGAGTGCCCGACAAGGAGGGATAAAACACTCGATCTATGCTTTGGGAATATTAAAGACGTTTATAAGGGCTACGCAAAAACACCCCTCGGAGACTCGGATCACAATGCAATCCAGCTTGTCCCGCAGTATAAACAAAAGCTCAAGACCAGCAAACCGGAGATAAAGACAGTTAAACAGTGGACTAATGAGTCTGTTGAACGCCTTCGAGGCTGTTTTGATTGTACTGTGTGGGACATTTTCGTGCACACTAGTAAGAATTTGGAAGAATTGACTTTAGTGGTGACTGACTATATTCGGTTCTGTGTGGACTGTATAATCCCAGAAAAAACTTTTAGGGTATTTCCAAATGACAAACCCTGGGTAAATAAAGAATTAAAAGTTGCACTGCACAGGAAAAGGAGAGCTTTTGAGCAGGGAGACAGGCTTAAAATGAAATCAATTCAGAAGGAGATTAGACAGATAACAAATGACTGTAAACAGAAATATAAACGGCAGATTGAGGTGAAAATGAGGGGGAATAACCTGAAACATGCATGGCAAGGGATGTATACAATGATAGGGAAGGAAGAGAAGAAAAGGCACATAGATACAAATGGAGATGATCAAGCATTTGCAAATGAACTGAATGGTTTTTATGCACGGTTCGAAACATCAGACTTTCTCCTGGAGCGTGATGCCATTAGACAGCAGTTACAGTATGGTACTCCTCCAACTATTACAGCGGATGAGGTGCGTAGAGTTTTTAATAAAATTGATTCTAAAAAAGCACCAGGCCCAGATCAAATAAGTGGTAGGGTTTTGCAAATATGTAGTGAACAACTTAGCCTCATTTTCTGCCAGCTTTTTCAAAAGTCATTAGATACACATTACATTCCTAAAGCCTGGAGGTCCTCGCTCATAGTACCAGTACCTAAGGTATCAAGACCAGCTGATTTAAATGATTATCGTCCAGTTGCCCTAACGTCAATCGTGGTGAAGAGCCTAGAGAGAATTGTTCTGAGACATATTCTAAATGATGTGCAATGTAATATCGACCCTTTACAGTTTGCCTATAGAAACAAGCGGAGCACAGATGATGCCCTTCTGTATATGCTCCATAATATCTATTGCCATCTGGATAAGCCCAAACGATATGTCCGGGTTCTCTTTATAGATTTTTCCTCCGCCTTCAACACCATCAGGCCCCACATTATGATGGAGAGGCTGGGGCAGTTAGGGGTAAATCCTAACATTATAAGGTGGGTTGAGTCCTTTCTGACGGAGAGAACACAGTGTGTTAGGGTAAATGAGGCTGTGTCCTCCCCGATTATGACCAATACAGGATCCCCACAGGGCAGTGTCATCTCACCAGTATTGTTCACTCTTTACACTAATGAGTGTAGAAGTAATACACCTGAGCATCTTACAATAAAATTTGCAGATGATACAGCAATAGTGGGGTTAATACAGAATAGTGATGAGACCAACTACAGGGCCTGGGTGGATCAATTTGCAGATTGGTGTAGGTCCAGCTATCTTCATCTAAATATAAAGAAAACAAAGGAAATAATAATAGATTACAGAATTGGGAGCCAGCCCCATCAGTGTTTGGTTATAAATGAAGAGGATGTTGCGATTGTAGCCGAGTACAAGTACTTAGGGACAATAATAGATAATAAGTTGCAATGGAACAGTAATACTGACACCGTCTATAAAAAGGGGCTGCAGAGGCTGCATTTTATGCGGAGACTAAGACAATTTAGAGTGGATAGTGATATGATGTTACTTTTTTATCACTCATTTGTGGAGAGCATTCTACTTTTTTGTTGTGTTGCCTGGTATTTCTCTTTGTCAGTGACCAATAAAAACAGACTGAGCAAGATAGTTAACTTGGCTAGCAAGGTTGCGGGGAAAAAACTAGACAGGCTATTACCTGTGAAAGAAGGGTGTTGAAGAAAGGTCAAGCAATTAATAGAGATACGTCACACCCCCTACACCAGGCATATGAGGTGTTGCCATCAGGGAGGAGGATTAGGTTACCCTCTTTCAAAACTAATCGAGCCTGTAAGTCATTCATTCCAACTAGCATTACACTTATGAATAAGAACTTACCTGCAGGACAGCACTTTAAATAGCATCATGCACTTTCTTTCCAGCTTGACTGTTACAGTATGCACAACTGCACTTTATTATCCTAGTTATGTGTAGTGGGGTTTGAGTCTTCTGTCCTGATGTTGTGTATGGGTGTGGTAGGGTGGGGGTGTTTGGGGAGAGGGAAATGTTGTTGTATATTTTGTTTGGAATTCTGTCTTGTCAACTGTCTTGTTGTCTTATGTATAAATGTATCAGACGTACTGTATGGTGTAGAACAAATTTCCGAAAGGATAAATAAATCTCTCTCTCTCTCATAAACCCCTCAAACCTTGTGTTTCTATGATAACCTATAGAGCATCTGCACTCAGATTCAGGCAGCTGAATAATGGTGGAAATAAAAAAAAATTTAACTGCACCGAAAATGTCAAAGTATATAAAAAAAATGACTGGACTTAAACTGTTTTTTTTATTTATTTTATTTTTTATTTTTTACTGAAAATCATTTTAGTAAAACTGCTGCTCTGCTGTGCCAAGAGACATTTCGAAACATTTCACCCGTGGATACTTTCGCTTTTGCTGCGGAGACATTTAATCTCCTATAAATGTTGTATTTATGACTACGCTAATTCGAGTATAGCTTTCAGTCGGCAGAACTGTTCAAAGTCATTAATAAAGAATATTAGAAGCACAATAAGCCGCGCAAGAGAACTGAACCCGCTACTGACAGGAGGATTTCTGTGCGCTTCGAGTGAAACATGGACGAGCAAAGTAGAATAAAAATGTCTCTTTAGTCAAAAAGGTTCCTGACCCCTGACCTAAAGTGTTTGAGTGTCAAATCAGACTTTGTTCACGGACAGATAATGAAGATCATAGTCTGGCTTTATGCAAATGAGTTACTTTGTAGCGTAGATAAGTTACGGAAGAGAGACTGGAAACACTGACGACTCGTTTCTGCAGTTCAGAATCTATTCCTTTAGGAGACAATAACTTTATTTATCTGCACTTTGATCTTTACAATTTTGCAGACCTTTTACATTCAAAAACAGCAACATCACTGCATGACAGGGAATATTGAAAAAGCATAATGGGGCTTTTAAGAAATAAGCAGAAAACGAGAGAATAATGAGTGAAGTGAATTGCTTCAGTTGTCTTAAGAACAGATGTGGCTGATACAGAAGAATATAAGAAAAGTGTTGAACCACAAATATGGATTTTAAATGAGCAACACAGTTGAATATGAACACTCACCTGATTCAGTCACTGTAACACCAGCACTGATGTCTGATCTCGTTGCTTCACAGCTGTATTCACCACCATCAGACACAGATATGATGTTGATGTCGATGACTCTCTCAGTGTGTGAGATGACTGAACCATCTTTAATCCAGCTGTATCTCCACTGAATGTCTTCTCTCTGTATCTCACATGTGAGAGTGACTGTTAAAAAAAAGTGAGTGTTAAAAAAAGTATTGCAGAATCAAGATCACTGTCATGAACTAAAAAAAAAAAAAAATGAGTTTGCTTGTGTTGATGATTACATTATAAATAAATAAATGTATTGTTAAAACTAAATAAAATATTTATATTTAGTCCACACGTATGCTATGATCTTCGAACAAGTTGTCTTATGATACCATGAAATTAATATTCCTATTAATGTTATTTACACACTCTTAGAAAGGATGTGTTAAAAATGACTCAACCCGTGTTAAATTCTTACACTTTAATGCGTGAGTTTTGTTCATTAACTCCTTTATAGTGTTAATGAATTTAAACACAGTAAATGTGTCAGAAAGGTCATCACAAAGATGTGTAAACATGTAACATTAACATATGTGCTGTCCTTGGCCACAAACAGTGTGTTAAAAAACATACCAAAAGCCCTATTGTCAAAAATATATATATAAAAAAATCGAATTCATAAACTTTCAACATATAACAATAAAATAATTGAATTTTAAGCATTAAAAAAAATAAAAAATATACAACATGAGGCAAAATATTAAAAAAATATTTGTTCAATATTTAAAATATTTAAATGATTTAAACTTGAGTTTCTCAGGGCAGGAACTATTTTAAATGTACAATAATCAGATTAATTGCAACAAAAAGATAGACGTCAGATAAAAATAAACAGTAAATAAACCTTTAATCACCGCAGCATATTTTATTTTTAAGGGAAATGAAAGTGAGGCTGTGGATAGACATCTTCAGTGGGTTTTACTGTTATTTAATGTGTTTTTGGATTGTTCTGCTCATGAAACACTGAAAAAATATCTTTCCAAGAAATTTCAGTAGACAAAAAACCCCAGACAATATGAGCTGTGGAAAATTATAAGTGAGCTTTAATAACAGCTTTTAACAGCGGATGTCATTGAAAACGGTAAATCCCTCACAGCCTCGCTTTCATTCCTGTCATGGCGCAGCTCTGAATAAGGTCTATATATTACTTTTGAGTGATTTGTTACAAAAGTGCAAAAAATATGCTAAACACGAAGCTATGTGTGTGTGTGTGTGTGTGTGTGTGTGTGTGTGTGTGTGTGTGTGTGTGTGTGTGTGTGTGTGTGTGTGTGTGTGTGTGTGTGTGTGTGTGTGTGTGTGTGTGTGTGTGTGTGTGTGTGTGTGTGTGTGTGTGTGTGTGTGTGTGTGTGATGCAGTTGAACAGTGGTTCTCAAACTTTCTACACCAAGTACCACCATAATGACCAATATGAAAATACAGTAGAGTAGTAGGCCTAACTATTACAGCTCAAAAATGTGGCAGTTTTATTTCTAATAAGAATATTTATTATTGCCAGCCACTTTAAACATTGTAAAAACACAGATTGAATATTAACACTGCATTGTGCTGCTTACACACAGGCAGGGGCGCCGCTAAGGGGGAGAAAGTTAGGACGACCCCAGAGATTGATTTTATTAATGGCATGGGTGCGGTAGAGGGCCCAACCTCATATTCTTTCATAGAGCCCAAAGTTTCTAGCGGCTACTCTATACAGGTAAATAAAAAAACGTAAATAATGATTAAATTAAAATGTATTGCAGATTATGATTATGATAAAGATTATGTTATGAAAATGTATTGTATACTTAAGTTAAATAAAAACTGTACTGTACTTAAAATATTAAGTTAAAAAAGTACTGTAATTAATAATAATAATAAAAAAATTAACACAAGCTCTGTATTCATATTTAACCTTTTTACACGTACATTTCAAATATAGGCCTATGTCACGGAAAAATTGAAGACCGGAAGTACGTCTTTTAGTAGGGATACGGCTTTTTACAATGGCGGAGTCCGATCGATACCGCTGGACCAAATCTCTCCGCAACCTGCCTGAAGTCACATATGACGACGTGGTTCGGATGGTTAATGAAAACTCTCAAGTGGAAACGTCAAAACTGAGGAAAGGGTACAAGTTCTTCTGGGAGAAATTCATTTTCAATTACAGAGGTATGTGTGAATTCTGCTGTTATAGCTCTAGCCGTTCGCCAGTAAGGTAAACGTTTCTATGGTAACAGTGAGTTGGACCAATCAGCAGACGTTGCTGCTACGCTTAGGATTGTGGGTAGTGCAGTTTTTTTTCACAAGATCGCGGATAAAACATGTTTTTCTTAAAACAAGGTTGATTTCATACGAACTACAGGAGCAAAAACCTTCGTTTCACAACCTCATAGCTCGTGGTCAGTATACCTCGGATGGTTTATACATTATGGCTGATAATTTAAATCCTTATCGAGAAATACTGTTGACCGGAAGTTCTGAATCCCTACTCCGCGTTCCGGAAGCAGGAAGTGTGACATAGGCCTATTCTGGCTGACCCCCGTGAGGTTTTCAAGGCGACCGTTATTTAGAACTTATTACTTTATTGTTTCCATGGTGACGCGTGACACACTGCAGCCACAATAGCGCTGAATGACTGATGATCTGCTTTTATTTTTATATTCAAAATATTCACGTGTTTTGTTGTTTAAACACCTTTATAATGATCGCATTAGTTGAGCTATATGCGCAATGGCCGGCACCATGTTAGTTTGTGCCTCATTATATATAATGGAAAGGATTATTATTGCTGCTTTCATAGACATCAGTGCGTATTTTATAAACTCTACATCAGTGGACACAAACTTTTCTATCATCTGAAACTGCGATTTATAATCCAAAGTGACTTAAATGTTCAAATCTACTTTAACAACAAGACAAGGCGATAGCTGTTGTGTAAAAAACTAATAAATAATACATTTAACAGCAGCAATCGTTCTCCTCCACCATGTTTAAGTTTATGGGCCGCCAGACTCGGAAATAGTAGGCAAAAATATTGCTTTCGTAAATAAATATAAGTATGAAGACGGATTCAAAATCTTACTAGCAGTCAGCAAGGGTATTGATTAACATGATGAAGTATGATTAGTTAATATGATGTTTTATTTACAACAATATACAATTAAAAATGAAATGGCAAGTCACTGTCATTAACAGACTATATGGACTGACTGGATCTGTTCAGTTCAACTAGATCATTTACATAACGCATTTAAAAAAATAACATGAAGTGTGTTAAGCACATTAGTCTCCTACACATACTGTGTTAAATGCTGTAAATCCTGAAGTTGTGTTAATTTTTAAACTACACACAAATGTGTATTTTTTTCTACACATTCTTAGCAAAATATGTTTAAATTAGAGTGTTACACATAATTTGCATAATTTTCATCCTTCTAATAGTGCAT
The DNA here is from genome assembly GCF_965113295.1 of Leuciscus leuciscus. Lineage (NCBI taxonomy): Eukaryota > Metazoa > Chordata > Actinopteri > Cypriniformes > Leuciscidae > Leuciscus > Leuciscus leuciscus. Next base: position 56,092,284 of record NC_138726.1, on the reverse strand, counting down.
GTTTCTTTAATTTCCTTGCTGTTAGGCTACTTGCCCTTCCTTACAAATGAAACCATTTGCCATCTTTTCTTTTTTTTTTTCATCTGATCACTCTGGTTTCTGAAGCTCGACTGTCATAATGCATCACAAATAATAGTCTATTTTAAAGGAGATTATATCATTCAAACGGACCTTTTTTTAACCTGTTAAACTGCAATGCCACTTTTGAAAAATCCCCAGAAATGACACACCCAAACTGAAACAGATACAGTTCATGAACCCTTTGCACTAAAAGCACAAGTACGATCTCATTTGAAAGCTGACACCTGGTAGTTTATTGTAAATGTAGAATTAATTATTGTCATAATGAAAAATTTTTATTTTTATGAAACATATTCATGAAAATAAAATTGAAGTGGGCACTGTAGCAATCTAGAAATGTACTGCAGCTAAAGCCATATGTGTGACCATGTTATATTTAAAATCTGAAAATGATAAGTCTAAAACTCTGTATTTAGTTAAATGTTTTTCAAGATCATGTCAAATTACTTTATATTTTGGGCCTAGCTAGCATGTTAGCTTAGCACACCATCAATACACGACCATTTATGAGATTAAAACCATGTTTGTGCTCCAAACGTACTTTATAACGCAAGTTGAGTGTTTTAAATAATCTTCTGTGATCTAATTTGGCTTCAGATAAAAAAAAAAATCAGACAGAAAATATATTATTTATAGAATTATATGTACAATGATAAAGTCTATATCGATTAGCATTACATTATAAATATAATCTATTATTATAAAAATACCTGACATTGCTTGAAGAACACAGGCAAATCAAATATCATTGCAATCATTTTTATTGTCTTCAAAACGTCTGTATCTGCATATTACAGCGATCTCTGTGTTAGCTTTGTGTGTAGCTGCTATCAGTGACGTCCTTGAAGAACATAATGATTATGGCTCTTCTTCATGTTCCATATATGGAGTATTTTTGTGCATATAGCGCCCTCAGGCTATTGGTATGAATTGAAAACACAGCACATCTCAGTAAGAAGCGCTCATAATGATTACATCGACGCATTTGGGTATAAATTCAATAAATATTATTCCTGTCTATAGAAATATGATGTGAATCTATGAGAATATATCAATATTTCTCCAAGTCTGCACATTTTTGAGCTAAAAGCCCTGAGTTTTTTTTCTGAATGGACCAGCTGACGCTCATAATTCATTTTAAAGGTATCAACGCATTTTTTCATTTCATAACTCCTGACACAAATTAAGACATAACTGTCACTATAAGTTTCTCAGAATACAATAGTGGTCAAATACTGAAACTTGAGTCTTATATCTTTTTAATGATGTATAGTTTGTCAAGGTAAAACATTTAATCTGATAGTAACTTTGAACTAAATAAATAAAAAAACGCTTCAGTGCGCCGACGCACTGGTGAAGCTTAACAGAAAGACTGTGTGACTGATCTACAACTGCAAGACTGTGTTTGATTGACTGAATAAACAGCCAGAAACAGTGTTTCAGCAGCATGAGGAACTACACAGACAGATGATGCTGTGTGAAAATGTGTGACAGCAAAATATGGACATAAACATCAGCAAAGAGACAAATGCGGGATCCTGATCTGATCCATACAATCAACATAATTTTTTTTTTTTAACTACAACACAACATAATTATAATAATAATGCATATATACTACCTTCAGCACCCATCCCATCTTGACTGTCCAGATGTCCAGAGTGAACGAGGGACATCAGCACTAAAAGCAGAAGAAACACAGATATGAAGCTTTTCCATTCATTCAACACAATGTAAATCACACACTGAAACAGAGTTTATTCAACATGAACTGAAAGTGATTTTCTGTTTTGATGCTCATTCAAGGGAGAACTGATGGATTATTCTCCAGCATTTAACCCTCAGGTGCTCTTCGACAATTTTTTTTTATTTTATTTTTTTTATCGTTTTGAATCTCTAAAAATCACAGCTTCATCGGAATGGTACGAAACTTGGTACCTTTCTGGGCCTTGAAAGTTGCAATGACATTGCTGGCTATGTGGGGTCAGAAGCTCTCGGATTTCATCAAAAACATCATTTGTGTTCTGAAGATGAACGAAGATCTTACGGGTTTGGAACGGCATGAGAGTGAGTAATTACTGACAGAAACTTCATTTATCCCTTTAACATCATCACACACAATGACGTCACATGACTCGTGAACTGATATGAGAGTCGATTCACTGATTCACTGATGCTCAACAATAAAGCAGCAGTTTGAACCACTGAGCTTCACAACATATGATGTTAATCTCGTCAATAAATGTGATCAATCAGTGAATCTCTGTAACTCTGTCTCTTTTGCTCTTCTATACAACTATTCATGTTCCATATAAATTTTGTATCATTCCCTCTGTTCCCCTGTTTGTGTTTGCTTATTGTTTTGTAAAACATGAAAAGTATATAAATAACATATAGAATAATGCATATTCATTCCACTATGACATTACATAACATTTTTTAAAAAAGATTGTGTATTTTTTAAGACACTCGCATACACACTGTAACGACAATGACTATGACATGCGGTCACATGCTGTTCAAATTAGTAAATCCTGATCTCCAAGTCTGCTTGAACGGTCAAAATTGCATCTTTGTGGCTCCCCCGAGGGACATTTGAGTCACATAAGGAAACCCTGTTTTCTTAGAATCCCCTCTAAAACCCCCATTTCAGCTCTGGACTCCCTGTGACTTTTACAACCTCACAGACTCGTGACATTCCAGAACACACACACACGTACACACACACACACACACACACACGAAAGCCACTAAAGTGCAACGTCATGTAGAAATATGGCTCTTGAATGTATACCTTCCGATATGTATGTGTGTGATTAGCTTTGCCTTATAATAGAGGTGTGTTTTGCTAGAGTAAAATCTTTAATTCTGAAGATTCATTGAAAGAATATTCACTCCATAGTGTTGTAACCCTAACTCAGACCATAAAACTTTACGACCCAAGCCTCAAAGGCATTCCAGCACACACACACACACACACACACACACACACACACACACACACACACACACACACACACACACACACACACACACACACACACACACACACACACACACACACACACACACACACACACACACTCTGGAACTTTGGAAACAGATATTCTTCCACATAACAAGCCACTGAATGTTGATATGTATTCCTATGTTTCTCAAAGTGTCGCCACTTGCCATAACGGAAACACTGACAACTTTATTGTGTGTTTAATCAAACTTTATTTGTGTGTAATTATGCATATAAGTGTAACGTTATGTTTCCCCAATCTTTACCTGTCATAATTGATATCTCTGTAATCCTCTCCAGCTAACGGAGTTGAATTCCAATAACAGAATTCAGTGATGCACATTGTTTTATAAGTTCATATGTCTGGAGAAAATCCTCTCCAGTTAAAGTCAATCATGACTCATTCGAGTGGGCGTGTCTAACCGGACAAAGGAATCTTCCCGCTCGAAAAATCTCGACAGCTGATTCGTCCTACACGAAGGAGGGGACGGCACCTGGGACACTGATAAAAGTCCAAAACCTTCTCTCATCGCTCTCATCCTTCCGCTTCCAACTCAACTTCTTCTCCCCGGCGCAGCGCTTCTCCAAGGAACATCTGAAGGAGGCCCTGGCCTTCTCCATCGAACGAACCCATGTTCGAGTCGTAACAGCCGGTCTTTGCAACTAAGATTTCCAGCCCCTCCCATCCCGGGAGACGAATCTGAACTTTCTCGGTAACGTTAAATTCAAGTGAGCCTTTACATCGTTTTGCGAAACGACCCAGAAGACAAAGCTAGACGCAAACCAGCCGGACACGCGCACGCGCGCGTCCCCTTTTCAGCATCACACTGAAAGAGTACCACAACTCGCAAGTATATTGATTCCTATAAAAGCTGTTGTCTAGGTCTTAGGTCTGTGATTTAAGTTACCCTCTATCTTCCCTCTATATCTTTCTTTCTTTCATTTTATGTCTTTGTTCGGTTAAATGTTTGTTTGCATTTTTACGTACGTTTATGTTTGTAGTTTATATAATCTCTAGTGTGTGCCATTTTATTAATAAACCCATTTATACTTTTAATTGTCTCTGTGTTTGAAAACCCACCTTATAAAGTCAATGAAATTTTAAAAGATCTAAGCTACAAGCTCGATATTGACTACCTTGAGTAGTTTTAATTCATAAACTCAGAAAGTTTGATATTCGCGGCCAGAAGATAAAACTTTCTTGGAGTTTGAAAAGAGATAACCCCTTCTTAACTGTAATGATCAGACAGTACAGAACAAGGTAATCTCGATAATTGATAAAATAAATGTACATGCGACTTATGAATTATGACCATGAGTCATAAATATTAATATCCCCTATATTCTTGAGCTAATTCACATTTACCCCGAGTCGTTTACGCTACAACACATTACAAGCTAAAATTAACATGATTAACGTGGTAACAGAGTATGGGGAACACATATTCACTATTAACTACAACTTTAGCCTCTATAAACTCATATTTTACTGTTTATTAATAGTTATTAAGCATATTAATAGTTTTTGTAGCGTTTAAGTTAAGGTATTGGGCAGGATTAAGAGATGTAGAATATGATCATGCAGAATATGGCATTAATATGTGCTTTATAAGTACTAATAATCAGCCAATATGCTAGTCATGTGCTAATAGGCAACTATTTAAAAGTGAGAAATGAACCCTAAAATAAACTGTTACCATTAACGTTTCACATCACTGATTCTTTACTGGAACAAAACAAGCTTCAGAACTCCAAACCAAATCAGGTCAAAGTGTTTTAGACACATGACATCACTTCCTGTTTGATGTCGGCACCATCAACTTCATTGTGACTTTATAGTGGCTGCAAAAATAATTTGGACACTTAGTTTATTTCACATATACAACACTTTAATGAACCAAATCCAGTTCAGTTCAGGCCAATTCACACTGTACCGACATCGACGACACACTGCAACAGAGACTCAGTCGGTTTCTGTCGATCAATGTGTTTCTCTGTCTCTGTTAGTATTGGTCAGCGCTTGTTTTTGCATTTATTAAATGTCTGAGGAGTGACATACTGTAATCTGGTGATTGTCCGCATTGGTCAGTGTTTTGTTAGTGTAAACTGGCATTTAACAAGAACCAGAAAGACAACCAGGTGCATGCCCTCAGACAGTACTTGTGATGATCACAATGTAAATGGACAGAAAATTAAGTGGCCCGAGTGGTTTATTTATGGGTCCTTTTAGGGGGTCCTGAGACATAGATTGATGTTTCTGCTGGTGGTTGCCCCGACTCCACAGTTTTTCAAGCTTCTAAGAGGACCAACAACACTAAACACTGCAAAGCTTCAGGAGAGACAACAGCATTTTAAAGCAGGTGTGGTTCGGGTCACGGTCTTTATGTCAAACGGGTCGGGTAACTGTCGGATAACAGGTCTGGTGTTCTGTTTATAGTCATTGTAAAGGACCACTTTGGAGTTTTAATGTATGCTGTTGAAGTATGGGTTGGGTTATTGGTAAAATATTTGTGTAAATGTTTGTCATTTATTCAAATAATTCTATATTTTGTATGCACTTTAATGTTATTTGTATGTGATTGACCGGAAATTCTGTGCACCTGTAATGTTGAAATTTGTCCCTTTGGTGGCACCGTAGTTTGCACAAGGGAAGATGAACTTTTAAAAGGTAGCTGTAATTAATGTTTGTCACCCTTGTTTGTTCACGTAATGACGTTTGTAGCCGTGAAAACAAGTGTGTGAAATGTTTGTTGTATGTATGTTTTCAATACAGTTTTCACGGTGCTAAGGTGATGATGGATTAAAAGGTTGAACGTCATGCTGGTTTGGCAAACTAAATAAAGGACACCTTATGCATCTGTGGCACTAGTGTAAATAAAAGTCATTTAGTTACTATAATAGAGATCTGCAAGAATGGCATTTATTCATGTGTATACAGTGGCATAAACTATCCAAACCGCTAGAGGGAGCTCTCGCCAAGGTCTGCTCAAGAACGCGTTATATAGCCTAGCAGTTAATGCAGAGACGAGCAGATAGACAATAGGCCTATTTCACAAAAATGGCCGCCGAGACCGGAAGTAGGGTAAACTCTTTTCCGGTGAAAGCGCTAGCAGTAGCAGTCGGAGGACAAATGCGGAGACTAAAAGCGGCCAGTCCTGTTGCGTACCTTTTTATGTTTGCCCTCATAGAAGAAACAACCCTATTTATAATTGCACAGCTTTCCTTGTGACGAAATGTTGAAAAAGCGCTGGATTTGGGGGCACTTTTTTGTGTGTTAAGCACTTCACGGAGGATGAAGTCCGTGTAACTTACGAGTCTACGAGAGTCCGGTCGTAGATATCTTAGACCGCAGGCCGTGCTTTGCAGGTTTTCATGGAACAACTGGGGAGAAGTTAAATCATGCCAGACACAGACGGCAAAAAGACGTGTCAGTGCTGTGAAGGAGGAAGCTGATGTTGAAAATGGAGTGTTGATGTCGGTTCGGGAGTGATGCCCTGACAAAACATGTTTATATTGCACTTGATTGTTATCTGATTTGCACGTCATGCACTTTTATTTATTATTATTAACTGTTTGCAAATTAAAATTGTTTGTAGAAGTTGTTTTATGTAACTTTCTTAAAAATGAGTGAACCCGGAGCAGTTTTTCCGTGAGCGGGACTGGAAAACCCGGAGTTGATCAGGAGCGGAGTGATAACAGAACGCTTAGAGTGGAGAGAGGAACATGCTTTTGCTCCACTCCAGGCTTTGATCACATCCCCCCTAAGCAGGGTGAATAGCCTACACCTCGTCTTTCCCATTCAAACTAAAATGAAGACATTTATTACACTATTTGAGAAATTTAAGCATATTTACAGCATTAAAATTATGAACAATGAATTTAAGATATAAGGACAGGGGGGAACCCTGATATTGACAGAAATCCGTCGTATACTCTAGTAGCGACTGAGAACTTTAATCCCTGTATATATTATGAAGTGTATTACTGAATATAAAATTACATACATTATGATATATTAGTAAATATATGTCTCACATTTTTAAATATATGAAAATTCTTTATGTATTATTCAATATATTGTAATATTAACACAGTATATTATTCTGTATATTTTCAAATATACTGTTAAACCATTCCATATATTGATCATTCATATATAGGGAAATATATTTTGTTTTCATAAGGGGACCCGACAGTAAAATGTGATTTTGTAACATCATGATTTTTTAAAACATGTAATATCACTCACTTCATTCATGTTTTTAGTCTAACAATTTTTTTATTATTTGCCTTAATTTCATTATTAGACCTACTAGCAACGTTAGGTCAAATTCACTGTAAAGATGTACAATTCTTAGTTTCATTCATGGTGGTAACATGAAAAATTAGCCATTCCCTTTCGTGGTCACTCCGAGTTACGTCGGATGACGACGATTGGGGTTTCGCTTAGAAGCCTATCACCTTCGAGTATATAAAACGAGCCAATGGCAATGAAATGCCATGGGTCTGCGGAATTTGCATAGCGTAACTCCGCCCGCCGCAGGGGGTATATAAGGAAGTACGCTGGCACAATGCAGATATGTTTTCGCTTCGGAGCCGAGAACTTCTCCACTCCTGCAAGCCAAATATTCTGAGTTAGTCTTCTCTTACCTTCGAGACGAGCGAACTCTCCGGTGTTGGTGTGACGGCGTTTTCAGCGAGTGCTCACTACCCTGCTGATCTTGTCAGTGATCTGACAGATAGTGTGTTTCTCCCTGTTCGCTTCAGCATCCGCGGAGTTTTTCCTCTCACAAAAAGAGCATTGCACGTGGCACGTCTTTTTAAAGATGCCTCGCCCGTGCACTTCTGGTTGCGGTGGCGAGATATTTTTCTCTGATGGGCACGATCGCTGCTTAACGTGTTTGGGCGTTGATCACGCTAAAGCAGCGTTCGTGGATGACTCATGTTCTCACTGCGGGAACATGACCATCTCTATGCTGCGGTCGAGACTCAATGAGCTCACTAGAGCGAGAGTCCCCCTACCCACACCCCGATCTACTGGTCCCGAGAGGGCTAGTACTTCGGCTGGTGGCCGGGGTGACCTGAGGGTGACTGTGTGGGACATACCGCCGACACGTCCACGGTCCACACACCCCTCTCCAGCATCAGCACCCGCGAGTGTTCAAACTGAGACCGCTGGTCCCTCTTCGGAGCCCCAGCGCGTCTCGTTTGGAGCTCCAGAGGAAGATACTATGTCCATCGCTGCATCACAAGGTGGGCGCGAGTCCTCGGGAAGTGAGGATTCGGCTGTGTTGCCGCCCTCGGGCGTGCCAGCATTGCCCGAGTCTGATCCCGAGCTGACCGCCATGCTTTCCCGGGCAGCCGCGGCCATTGGTATTGAGTGGTCCCCGCCACCTGATCCAGTGCGCTCGCGGCTGGATGATTGGTTTTTGGGAGCGGCCGCTGACACCCGTCGCCGCCCAACCCCAATACCATTCTTCCCGGAAGTGCATGAGGAAGTCACGCGGTCCTGGAAGGCTCCCATGTCTTCCCGTGATCGTTCGACGGCTTTCTCCGCCTTTCCTCCCCTCGATAGAGCTGATGCTTGTGGGTACACTGGGATTCCCACGGTTGAACGTTCTGTCGCGATGCAGCTGTGTCCGACAAGCGCTTCATCACGTGGTGATCCTAAGCACCCGTCCAAAGCCTGTAGATTCTCGTCTACCATGGTGGCGAAATCTTACAGAGCGGCGGGACAGGCAGCTGCCTCTTTGCATGCCATGGCCATCTTACAGGTCTACCAGGCCAAGATGCTTCGTGACATGCACGAGGGTAGGACAGACCCAGGGCTCTTCGATGAGCTGCGCGCCGCCACCGACCTCGCTCTCCGGGCGACGAAGGTGACCGCGCGCTCCCTGGGTTTGGTGATGTCCACAGCTGTGGTCCAGGAGAGACATCTCTGGCTGAACCTGGCTGATATGCGTGAGCCCGAGCGGACTCGTCTGCTTGACGCTCCCATATCCCAGGCCGGCCTTTTCGGCGGTGCAGTCGAGGACTTTGCCCAACAGTTCTCGACTGCTCAGAAGCAGACTGAGGCGATTAAGCACATTCTGCCCCGACGCTCTGCTGCTCAGCCGTCGGTGCAGAATCCTCAGCCTGCTCGCCGCCGAGGGCGCCCTCCCGCGGCTCCCGCCCCTCCCGCACGGCCCCAGCAGCAGCCTTCATCTGGGCCGCGTCGTGGAGGAAGCCGTAGGAAGGCGCCACAGCCCTCTCCAGCCCCGCAGCCCGCTAAACGCCAGGCTAAGCGGCGCTCCTGAGACGGGCAGCTCAGGATTGGCTTTCTTTTCGCTACAGGAGGTGGTAGCAGGGCCACTCCTTCCCCCGGTGGAGGGCCGGGGGAGAATCTTTTGTTCTCCACTCCCCGCTGCTCGTCTCACGACGGGCAGCACCCTAATGTGGTTAAAGAAAGAATCGAAATCCCCAATCCTGAGCCTACAGACCCAGAGGGCCGCAGTGCGCGCCACCCTCGGGTCCCGCCACTGCCGCCCTCCTCTGTCCCAGAGGTCTGGGATGACAGCACGCGCCGCCCACGGGCCACGCTCCTCTCATCCCCCTCTGTCGCCAGACCCCTGCCAGAGCACGCCCCCGTGGGACGCGCGCCCTCCCCTGGCCTCCTCTGGCAGGACGCGGTTAATGACCGTGCCCCCGCACAGGGCCGCGATGCCACCCTCGCCGGTGCCGGTCATTCCGCCTCGCTGCCCCACCGACGGTACGTCTGTGGTTCGTATGACCCCGCTGGTGCACTTTCTGGAGGCCTGGCTAGAGCTTCCCAGACTGTCCCGCTGGGTCGCGAGAACCATCAGGCTCGGCTACGCGATTCAGTTCGCGCGATCTCCTCCCCGCTTCAGCGGAGTCCGCTTCACTATGGTCGGTGGCAATGCCCCTGTCATGAGAGCGGAGGTCGTCACCCTGCTGGCGAAGGGTGCGATCGAGATTGTCCCTCCAGCCGAAATGAGGTCCGGCTTCTACAGCCCTTACTTCATTGTACCCAAGAAGTCCGGTGGGTTACGGCCAATCCTCGACCTGCGCGTCTTGAACCGCTCCCTTCACAGGCTGCCGTTCAAGATGCTAACGGCCAAACACATCCTCCAGTGTGTGCGGCCGCAGGATTGGTTTGCAGCGATCGACCTGAAGGACGCCTACTTCCATGTCTCCATTTTACCTCGACACAGACCGTTTCTACGGTTTGCTTTCGAGGGGCAGGCATACCAGTACGCGGTTCTCCCTTTCGGGCTAGCCCTGTCTCCTCGCGTCTTTACGAAGGTCGTCGAGGCAGCCCTTGTTCCCCTTCGGGAACACGGGGTTCGCATCCTGAACTATCTCGACGACTGGCTTATCCTAGCTCACTCTCGAGACCAGGTTTGCGAACACAGGGACCTAGTGCTCCGGCACCTAGTCCGTCTGGGCCTTCGGGTCAACTGGGAGAAGAGCAAACTCTGCCCCGTGCAGAGGATCTCTTTTCTCGGTATGGAGATCGACTCGGTCGCCATGTGCGCGCAGCTTACGAGCAAGCGCGCGCAGTCACTGCTGACTTGTCTTCGTCAGTTCGAGGACAAGAGTGCGGTTCCACTGAAACTTTTTCAGAGGCTCCTGGGGCATATGGCATCCGCAGCCGCAGTAACGCCGCTGGGATTGCTTCATATGAGACCGCTTCAGCTTTGGCTTCGCGATCGAGTCCCGAGGTGGGCATGGCAACACGGCACGCTCCGAGTCCCAGTGACTCCAGCCTGCCGTCAGACCTTCACCCCGTGGGCGAACCTCAATTTTCTACGGGCCGGAGTGCCCTTAGAACGAGTTTCCCGGCATGTTGTTGTGTCAACAGATGCCTCCAACACGGGCTGGGGCGCCATGTGCAATGGTCATGCTGCCGCGGGCTCCTGGACAGGACCCCAGCGCCTTTGGCATGTCAATTGCCTCGAGTTGCTGGCTGTACGTCTCGCCCTGCACCGCTTCCATGCGCTGCTCAGGGGCCAGCACGTACTAGTCCGATCAGACAATACCGCAACAGTAGCGTACATCAACCACCAGGGTGGTCTACGCTCCCGCCGTATGTCGCAACTCGCTCGCCACCTCCTCATATGGAGTCAGAAGCATCTGAGGTCGCTTCGAGCCATTTATATCCCGGGACACCTGAACCAGGCGGCCGACGAGCTGTCTCGAGTTCGGCCTCTCGCTGGAGAATGGCGACTCCATCCCCAGACGGCCCAGCTGATTTGGGATCAGTTCGGCGACGCACAGGTAGACCTGTTTGCCTCCCACGACTCGTCCCATTGCGACCTGTTTTACTCCCTGACCGAGGGCACGCTCGGCACGGATGCACTGGCGCACAGCTGGCCGCGGGGCCTACGCAAGTATGCGTTTCCCCCAGTGAGCCTTCTTGCGCAGACCTTGCGCAAGATCAGGGAGGACGAGGAGCAGGTCATTTTGGTTGCCCCGTATTGGCCCAACCGGACCTGGTTCTCCGAACTAGTACTCCTCGCGACAGCACCTCCCTGGCCAATTCCTCTGAGGAAGGACCTCCTTTCTCAGGGACGGGGCACCTTATGGCACCCTCGTCCCGATCTTTGGAACCTCCATGTGTGGCTCCTGGACGGGACGAGGCAGGTTTGAGTACCCTACCACCTGCGGTGGTGGCTACCATCACTTCCGCTAGAGCATCGTCCACGAGACATGCCTATGCGTTGAAGTGGAACCTCTTCGTCAACTGGTGTTCTTCTAAACATCAAGAACCCACGAAATGCCCGATCAGTGTCGTGCTTTCCTTCCTGCAAGATGGGTTGGAGCGAAGGCTGTCTCCCTCCACCCTGAAAGTGTATGTTGCCGCCATTGCCGCACATCACGAAGCAGTTGATGGTAAGTCTCTGGGAAGGCACGACCTGATCGTCAGGTTCCTGAGGGGAGCGAGGAGACTAAATCCTCCTCGTCCTCCCTTCGTACCCTCTTGGGACCTCTCAGTGGTTCTAACTGCCCTGCAGAGTGCTCCATTTGAGCCTTTACAGTCAGTGGAGCTTAAGTTCCTGTCAATGAAGACAGCGCTCCTGGTTGCATTGGCCTCCATCAAGAGGGTAGGGGACCTGCAGGCATTTTCGGTTGACGAAGCGTGCCTGGAATTCGGGCCGGCTAACTCTCACGTGATCCTGAGACCCCGGCTTGGATACGTGCCCAAGGTTCCTACCACACCCTTTCGAGACCAGGTAGTGAACCTGCAAGCGCTGCCCTTGGAGGAGGCAGACCCAGCCTTGGCACTGCTCTGTCCAGTACGCGCCCTCCGTGCTTACGTAGACAGAACGCGGTGTTTCAGGACCTCAGACCAGCTCTTTGTCTGTCATGGTGGGAAGCTGAAGGGAAAGGCTCTCTCAAAGCAAAGGTTATCCCACTGGATAGTGGATACCATTGCTTTGGCATACCAGCAGCAAGGTCGTCCGTGCCCCCTTGGTGTGAAAGCCCACTCCACACGTAGTGTGGCTTCCTCTTGGGCTCTAGCGCATGGCGCCTCGCTAACAGACATTTGTAGAGCTGCAGGCTGGGCGACACCCAACACATTCGCGAGATTCTATAATCTCCGAGTAGAGCCAGTTTCTTCTCATGTACTCGCTTCAACCAGCCGGTGCTAGATTCTGCTCAGGTGTCTTCGCTTGCTCGCCATTCCTCTCCACGGACGGGATACGTGCGATATTTCTCTCAGGTGAGTCTGATAAGCTCTGAGTTTCCTCCAGCACTGGTTACGTCAACGCCTGAGTTATGCCAATCTGCCATAACGCAGTTTTTGCGCTTGACTAGGTGCCTCCATGTGCATGGTTCCCCCTCTGGGCGACCCTCACATGTGTATTCCACTGTAAGTCTCCTTGTGAGCGTGTGTCTTTCCCTTGGCAAGCCACCTTGCCACCCCTGGGGTTTAAAATTCCACCTGCGGCTGGACACCCCAGTGATTTTCCATATGCAGCCCTCTGGGTCATATGTGTATTCTAAGTCCCCCCCATCAATGGCTGGGCATAATTGCATATTTCTCTCTGGAGATATGCTTCCCAGTGTACCTTGGTATCCCTGTGTTAAGTAGGACTCCTTCGTTCGTGCTAGTCTCACAACAGGGAGCTCAGATTTACGCAGGGCACTGGAAGACAGCCGAGGTGGCGTGATTAGACTGGAACCCCAATCGTCGTCATCCGACGTAACTCGGAGTGACCACGAAAGGGAACGTCTCGGTTACGGATGTAACCCTCGTTCCCTGAGTGGGAACGGAGACGTTACGTCTTCCTGCCACTTCCGCTGTACCGCTGAAAAACGCCTGGGGCTAGTCTCGGCTCCTCAGCGAAGACATATCTGCATTGTGCCAGCGTACTTCCTTATATACCCCCTGCGGCGGGCGGAGTTACGCTATGCAAATTCCGCAGACCCATGGCATTTCATTGCCATTGGCTCGTTTTATATACTCGAAGGTGATAGGCTTCTAAGCGAAACCCCAATCGTCGTCATCCGACGTAACGTCTCCGTTCCCACTCAGGGAACGAGGGTTACATCCGTAACCGAGACGTTTTCTAGTCACTAGTGGAAGATTGCTGCAATCTCCGGGACAAACTAACACGAAATTTTAACAAAAGCCACTAGATTTCAAACATAGCCTACAATCAGACATCATTTCAATTTATTTATTTATTTTGTTTAGCTATAGTAAGTGTGAGCTTAGTCATCAAGTGCCATGCCATTTAAATGAATTGAACTTTTTTTTTTTTTTATGTAAGCAAACGTCAAGAATAATTTGTAACCTTTGTCCAATTTCGATCTTGTCACAGCCCCCTGAAAACTATCAACAAAACGGACAACATCTGCTATTCTTACTTTTGTCAGATATATTAATGACAGAGAAAACAAGCTATTCACAGTCCATTTTGAGAATGAATGGCAATCGTAGCGGGCGGCGGCGCGACCGGAAGTATCACTACCCTACTTCCGGTATCGGTCGCCATTTTGTGAAATAGGCCTATACACACAGATTTGAGATGCTCCAATTGTGATTGACTGTATATTGTCATATCTGTCTTGCAGGTAAGATTACTTCCGTTTATTATAAGTAAAAGGGGTCCATGAACAGTTATGTTAAGTATTTTGTGGTGTTAAGTTGGTTTTGAGCACAAAAACTGTATTGTCATTACTCATGAATAGAGCGTGATCAGAAACCACATTAATGAAAGCTCGTACGTGAAATGAGAATTGCTATTGTGCCCAGGTACGGAAATACATTATACACAGTAATGTTATTTGGTTATTGTGTAATATTGATGAGTAAATTAATAGGTTAATCGACGCGAGGTCAGTACCGCACGTGGAGTTCGCTGGTGTCCGCCATTTTGTGCAAATTGTATGCAGCGCTGGCATTAGAGATAATGAAAACTCAAGCGACGTGATTTGCTCGATAATGGGATAAAAGAGTTGTGAAAGTGAAATGTGACATAATTAAGAGAACATTAAAGTGTTAAGGGTTATTTAGTTAACAAGTCATGCTGGAAAAGAGAATGTATGTACTCTGGGAAGTGTTTAACAGACAAAGGGAAATGTATGGGTTCAAATTAAGTTTAACAAGGGTTTTTGTTTATTTTTGATGTTATGGTGAAAGATGGGTGTTCACATGCTTAATATGCAAACTGTATTTGCAAGTGAATTAGTTAAGATTACATTAGTTTGTTGAACAGCCATGTGATAATTTTATAATGAGCCATTAGAAAATGTCATACTGGATTTGATATGCGTAATATAGCAGTTAATGCAGAGACGAGCAGATAGACAATACACACAGATTTGAGATGCTTCACTTGTGATTGACTGTATTGTCATATCTGTCTTGCAGGTTTGCATGCAATATTTCCCTATTAAAGGGGTGGTTCGGGATTTTTGACATCGGACCTCATTTTTAAGTCAGCCTGGTTGTTATTCATCAGTGGAGACATTTTTTTTTCAAAATTATCCAGTCCTTATATTTGGATAGTTAGCCGATGCTAGGCTAGCGCGAGTCAATGGTATATGTTAGCCAGCCATTAAAAACCGTTTTACCCACTCCACAGTGCACCAAACGCAAATCAATTATAACACTAGACTATCGATGCAAATGTCCGTTGAGAGAATAATGTTAGAAATCAAACTTACCTTTCATCTCAATGATCCCAAAGGAACTAATTTCTCAGCAGCTGCGGAATTTTACTTTGCTCCGGTTAGTAATGCGGCAAAAAGTAAACACAGAACAGAAGCGCACTGTAATCAGTGTACCAGCGGCAGGTAAATACACTTGCGTCATGTGTGTACCGGCTCACTCGGTTGCCTAGGTAATCAATATCACTCCGCTGCTGCTGTAGACAAGGTTTATGATTACAGGGAACAAATTATAACTAATGCAATGTGATGAAAGGTAAGTTTAATTTCTAACATTATTCTCTCAACGGACATATACATCGATAGTCTAGTGTTATAATTGATTTGCGTTTGGTGCACTGTGGAGTGGGTAAAACGTTTTTGAATGGCTGGCTAACATATACCATTGACTCGCGCTAGCCTAGCATCGGCTAACTATCCAAATATAAGGACTGGATAATTTTTTTTTTTAAATGTCTCCACTGATGAATAACAACCAGGCTGACTTAAAAATGAGGTCCGATGTCAAAAATCCCGAACCACCCCTTTAAATGTGTTGCACCAGAAACGACGCCTGCTCCTTTCTATATGTGTAACACATCAGTCGAGACTCTCTTTTTGGATCCAAGGGTTTGCGGGTTCAGTGAACAGGACCTGTGCAGGCAGCGTGACTCTGCGCGTCTCGTGAAGAGAAACATACTGATTCCAAGTACATTACAAACCAAACAAAACCAAACATTCTTTCCATGAGTGTTGTCGCAAGTTGCTCTCTAGCTGACATACCTGATGATTATGCAGTTGATACTTAAAATTCATCATTGTGTGAAAAAAAAAGAAAGCACAATCTTGTGTGTAAGGTTATGTTGTAATGCTAAATATTGTCATGCCATTGATTTGGATTAATGCACATGGAAACGTGGGTGGAATGAGCCACGACAAGGAGATTTTTTCACAAGCTTTACTGAACTTCTTCTGACACAGATGTAGGTTACAGTTCACAGCACACTCACCAATAGTGCAATATTCATATATTCAGTCAATGCAGCTGATAGGCGCTCTTACTCCGGCCAGCTACCTCTAATAACAACAGCTGACGTTTCCAGCGTAACTTCACGCTCCATACTAAGGAGTGCGTAACTGAACAACCAATAAGAAACAAGAACACAGTAGAGGTAGTTAAGGGACTTAAAGGCAGGGTAGGCAGGTTTTTTCTAAAAAACTTTTTCCCAAATTAGTTTAAACTGTCTTTATATACCAATACATAATTAAAATGTAAGTACTCTGAAAAAGAGAGTATAAAAATCGAGTGTCTGTAGTCCTCTCAGGGCTGCAATAAACATAGCTACTTATTTCCATTCGGAACGAATGAAATTATTGGCTGGGCGACTGTCACTCTCCCTCGCTACCATGGCTACCACCCCTGCTGCTACAGGAGCTGCCCACATGCGGTCAGGAGCTGCAATCACAATTATGGCAGAGAAAGAGCAGTCAAATTCCCAGTACCTGCATATACAGTCAGCGAAGGCAAACAAGGCAAAAAAAGGAAGACTATTCGAAAAGGCTATGACCAAAAAGTCTTGGATAAAGCAGTGGTACTTGTCTCTGGAGTGTAGTCCTCATCAGAGCCAACAGTGCTTTCATCGTGGAAGCTCTTACATGCAAAACACCGTATATGTTATGAATCTTACACGAAATTCACCTTCATCACAGTGTAACTGATGGTAATGGGAAAACGTGTATCAATGCAACCTGTTTTTAGCTTTGCCTTATGTTACTAGCTCGTTACCGAATCAAACTCATTATATTTTTTACTTTACCAGTATCAATATGCTAGCTTGATAGTGAGTACTAACAGCCATGTTAGTTGTTTATATTCATAATGATAAAGTCAGGTATTTTATTACATGTGATTCTGACATGATGTCACTACATGCACTGCGCTCCTCTCCGCTCGGCGCTGGCAAACGCCCTCCAGCTGAGTGGTCGGCATCGCGCGGTCATGTGTTTTGGGGGTGTGGCTTTGGAAGGAGCCCAGAAGGGAGGGGGTAGGAGTGAATGGAATAAGTAGCTGTGTTTATTGCAGCCCTGAGAGGGCTACAGACACTCGATTTTTATACTCTCTTTTTCAGATTACTTACATTTTAATTATGTATTGGTATATAAAGACAGTTTAAACAAATTTGGGCAAACGTTTTTTTAGAAAAAACCTGCCTACCCTGCCTTTAAAGGGCCAGGTTACTACAATATAACTGTAGAAATGTGTGCATTATGATGCACCGGGACTCTTCTTAACCTTTATTTAACCAGGAAGGTCCCATTGAGGTTAAAAACCTCTTTTTCAAGGGAGTCCTGGCCAAAAGAGTCCTGACTCAATGTGAGATCCACCTATCAGAGAGGTTCCTGAATCTGTTGATTTTTTGATTGGATGAATGAATGAAGACTATCTTGCGTTTTTGCCAGGGGCTTGAGTACACACGGAATCGGCGATAAACATGTAATATATCAAAATAAGTGATATTTAAAGGAATATACCACAAGCGAAGTTTTCACTCAAAACAAACACTCAAAATAAAGTATTCACAAGATTAAACAAAATGCTGTTCAAATGTTCACATAGGCTGTCACAGTTGTGTTCATTAGTGTTGTGTTCATTCACTGTCATCATTAGTTCAGTTGTATCACCTGTGTCTAGTTAATCATCATCATCTACATCACCTTTGTTCAGTTAATCAGTGTTCATCAGTGTCTGTATTTAGTTCCCTCTGTTCAGTCAGTCTTGGTCCGTTCTCGTCATAGTCACGTCGTGTTTGGTGTGTTTAAACCGTTTAAATTTTAGTAAAACGCATGTATTGGAGCCATTGGCCTCTTTGTCTTCTTTAACCTACACCACACCCTGACATAGGCTTCATCTGTGTTTATTCTGCCAGTTTGAACTGACTTTAGACACCCAATAAAAAAATGACACTGAGACCAGCTTGTTAAAAAAAAAGAAATAATAACTGTTAAGTGTCTCAGAAAAGAGAAGTTAGTTCTGAGAAAAGCTTGAGCATCATTTGATGGCAGTTTCCTCTTGGTTTGATAAACTGTGTCAAATGTAATGAAGCTCAGACACATCTATGAGTGATTTAAGTGTCCAGATACTTTTTGCAATTATTTCTTAAGATGGACAGAGAGAAAGAGAAGTGATAGAGAAGCTGATTGTGTGTTCGGTCTCTGTTCTCAAGCTCTCTGAGTCTCTGATGGAGAGTTTATTTAGAGATACAGCATCATTCAACACTAACTCACATCAACACAAATACAATCAGGGGTCGTATTCACAAGACATCTTAAGGCTAAACGTAGCTAACTTGCCGATTTAGGAGAAAAACGTAAAAATAATGAACGTCAGTCCTAATTTTAGGACTCCTATATTTTTGCTCTACGAGTTTTTCCCAAAGGTTTTTAGTGCTAAAACCAGCTCCTAAATCTGTGATAAGTTAGGCTTAGTCAAGAGGACTCCTCAGTCACTAAAAACCAAATCACAAACAATCCTAAAATGGATGTTGCTGGCAATCTGCCTCGAAGACACTGAATGCCATTTGAGCCTTGGGTGCTGAGACTTTTCTTCATAAATGCAATAAATATTCTGATTTATAGATTTTACTCTGCAATGACATTATATAAAGATTCATTTATTAAGTATTTATTCATTTATTAATATAACTCTGATTGTATTCGTCTAAAAGACGAAAGTCATATAAGCCTAGGATGGCTTGAGGGTGAGTAAATCATGGGATAATTTTCATTTTAAAGTGAACTACTCCTTTAATCACATTATAACCGCTCTGACCAAAGTGCGCTTGTGCTTGGTTCTACACCGATGCCGTGTGTGTTGTTCACACAACTTCAAGAATGAACTACGTGACATTATTCAGAAGTTTTCTCTTCTCCAAATCGCTAAACTCTGTCAACACTCGCTGCGCCGTCTCTGCTCCGTATCTTCATCCAGACGGTGTGAAGAACATGACGGCAGTGAAGGCAAACCTGGCATTGCGATGTTCATCACGCCACAGAATAATATCCAGTACGTTTATAATTTATTTTGAATTTGATGTGAGTAAAATTAACATCCATACTGAATGCCTATCTGAGTGTGGTATAACCATACTTAAAGGAACACGCTGACTTTTTGGGACTTTAGCTTATTCACCGTATCCCCCAGAGTTAGATAAGTCCATACATACCATACATACTCGCTTTGTGAATAAGGTTGAAGAGAAAACTATTAACTAAGAACTTTTACTGCTATTTAGGAGAACACTTAGTCATAAGAAAACATGTTTTGTGTATACAGCCCCTGATTTAACTGAACTACTTGAAATAGGAAGAAACATTACAACAAAACTAAGCAAAAATACATGCACACATTGCCTCCATCTTTCACACGCATTATCACACAGATAAATGCATCATAAACCTCTTTGTCTGATCAACACGCAACATATCATCACAATGAATTTGAACAATGAAGAATACAGTGAAGCTGTGGATTCATATATAGACTCTCCTACACAACACTCATTATTGTATCCCATCTTCAGCTGAATACATTGCATTAGAAATAGAAGATATTAAGAATATAATAAAATACTCACAGATGAGAGGCAGTGCACTGGAGCCCATACTGTCACATTAATAGACTGTTTTAACAGCGCTGTGTGCTAAAACACACACTTCCTGTGTTTAAACAGTCATTTCACACTTCAAGAAGAGATGAGGGAGGAGGAGACAAAACTCTACACAGAAGTACATGAAAAAAAAGAGAAAGGAAAAGAGAGAGCCATTCTAAGATATTTAGCTTGTCTTTTGGTGTATGCAGGTTGTTTCTGCTCTGTTCATCTACTTGAAAAAAGTTTTTACAGTAATTGTTCTCGCACTTCACACAGCCTCACACTACAGACAGTGAATACAAAGTGAAATCACCATGTGATATCTAGTTTAGGGCTACTGGTGTAAAGGCGCTTTCACACTGAGCGAGCGTGATGCACACACACTGAATGCAAATTGCAAAACGATTGATCGCCTTCGGATAATTAACGCCTGGACAATAGGTGGCGCTGACCAATAATACATTTTTTCCATGTGTATGTATCTCATACGCTTTTCCAGGCTTTATAAGCTCATCCTCTTAAAAAAAAAAAAAAAAAAAAAAAAAAAAAGCTGATGCATACTTGCAATGAACTTGAGTGATGGCCACCTACTGGACATACAAAGTAATGTTTCCAGATTAATTACACATGTTTGACTCATTAAGCCTAGGGCCTTTTGTACAATGGTACTACACCAGAAACACAAACTATCTATAATGCTGTTTACTAGAATTATTTTGACCAAATACATCACAAAATCGCAGCTGGGTCAC
This sequence comes from Leuciscus leuciscus, assembly GCF_965113295.1. Classification (NCBI taxonomy): domain Eukaryota; kingdom Metazoa; phylum Chordata; class Actinopteri; order Cypriniformes; family Leuciscidae; genus Leuciscus; species Leuciscus leuciscus. The sequence goes on along the minus strand of NC_138726.1, from coordinate 56,071,636 downwards.
AGATGCACTAGAGCTACAATTAGCATCAAGCTAATCACACTGCAAGCACATCACAATTCATGAGATTATCACTATGGAGAATTTATAGAAATGCTATTCTGTATAAAGCAATATTAAGTTAGCATGTTAGAATAAATCTGTGTCTGACCCCAATGATAACAAGCCATTGTAATTAGAGTCATTTAAGATGCCAAAGGCCTCGTCTTGAAAGCAGACGAAAGAATGTCTGAAACCAGGGAGAAAAGAGCGTTCGAGTCGGACAACTTTCAGCTCTGTTTGACCAGCACTGATCCGCAAACGCAAATAACGCTGCCGCATTACTTGTTGCTAAAAAAGTGAATGCATTTGAAATATTGCTGCAACATTTATATAATTAACAAGTTATCCAATGTGTTTGTCATTATTTCTGTAAAATGATCAGATACAAATCTTCTACCGCTTTGCTGTTATTGTATACATCCTCATATTGCACACAGAAGACTTGAAGCGATTTGTCAACATTTCAAGCCCAGTGTGATTGATGCTATTTAAATACATGAGAAAGTAAACAAAGGAATACATTTTAAGATATTTCAATTATTTTACTACTTTCAAAATATCAGAGACCCCAGTTGCAATGAACACCAATAGCCTACAAATGAAAGTGAATAATACACATAAAGTGACACAGATAAAGTGATTTTGATTCAGGTCAGATGGACTGATGATGCGAAGTCTGCACCCGGAAGGAGAGCTACGCGATCTACGTGTACAAAGTCCTGAAGCAGGTTCATCCCGACACCGGGATCTCCTCCAAGGCGATGGGAATCATGAACTCTTTCGTCAACGACATCTTCGAGCGCATCGCCGGTGAAGCGTCTCGTCTCGCTCACTACAACAAGCGCTCCATCAACTGTTTGGTTACAGACATTTTTCAAAATATCTTCTTTTGTGTTCAGCAGAAAAAAATAAATTCATACAGGTTTGAAACAACTTGAGGGTGAGTAAATGATGACAGAATTTTCATTTTTGGGTGAACTATCCCTTTAATGTAGCAGCCCTTCAACTTGGAATAAACAGGCTTGGGAGTGTTTCCATACGGGTGTACTTTAATTCAGACGAGTGTGCATAGCACCAACACCGTGAAAACTTAAATGGAAAATAACAAAGGCAATTTAGCCAGATACAAAATAATCCTTTGACAAATGCACTTTAGCAAGCTAGAATCACATTGATAACAGCATAGTAGGCAACAGCCATCATTAAATGAATCTCATTACCATTTACATGAACGTATGAAATGAATTCATATGAAACAGTACATCAAGCCCTAAACGGCTTAGCTCCAGTCTATTTAACGGATCTTCTATCACCCTATAATCCATCGCGCTCTTTAAGATCACTAAATTCAAGGCTTTTGGTCATACCTAGGATATCCAGAACCACCAAAGGAGGGAGAGCATTTTCACATTTGGCTCCAAAACTCTGGAATAGTCTTCCTGATACTGTTCGTTGCTCAGACTCGCTCTCCCAGTTTAAAACTAGATTAAAGTCGCATCTCTTCAGCCAGGCATTCATATAATGCCAGAGGAGAACTGGCCCCCGACTGATCCTGGGTTCTCCCAAGGTTTTTTTTTTTCTCCATTAGGTCACCTGATGGAGTTTTAGGACACCATTAGGTCACTTGATGGAGTTTTTCGGTTCCTTGCCACTGTTACCTTTGGCTTGCTCAGTTGGGGATATTTTGGGGATATTTAATTTAATTTTATCAATCAATAAATTCCTCTTGAAACAAACTTTGTTGTATTATTTTAATTTAATACTGTGAAGCTGCTTTGATACAATCTGTATTGTGAAAAGCGCTATACAAATAAACTTGACTTGACTTGACTTGACTTAGCTACTTGCGGAGCTAACTGGTAGATTAGACTCTTCCGGTCGGCAAAACAGCAAAAACGCCCTTCTTGCAAAGGAAAGATTCGAGCGCCGTCTTCTGTTCCTCTTTTGGGAAAAAAGCCAAGTCTAACTCGTTCATTGTAGCGGCCAAAGCCGTTTCAAACCACTGCTATTTATCCATAGGCATCTTGCAATGTTTACTGATGACTTCGACGTCACAGCGCTGTCGTCATCTGTTTAGCTCGCCTCTGGCCCGCCTATATCAGATAACCCGATGTGATTGGTGCAGCTCAGATCGAGGGGCATATTTAATGAGCTCCATTGCTCGACACCAGAGTAACTCGCTGAGCAAATTCAACTTGTGCTCTCGCGAGAACTCTGGTTTACCAGGGTAGAGATAGCTAGCAACTTCATAAATTAATCTCAAATTATTACTGCCCAAACAAATCAAGCACAGAGTGGTATAACACTTCAAAGAACACTTTAGTTGAAGGTTACAGCAATATTTTCCAATCTCTGACTCTAAACATGCATCGTCTTGTAACGTGCCTTCTTGTGTTTTTATTGAACGAGTGTGAGCGTGGAGATTAGTCCCCCATGCAGATAGCATGATGTCAACATAAAAGTCACATGAAATAAAAGTATGAAACAGGATAATCATAATAAAACACTGCTAGTGGTCATCTACAATTAAAGACTAACGGGTCTTTCATTTCAATTTTATTTTTTTATTTTAAAAATAAAATAAAAAAATAAAAGTCAGATATGCTTTTATGACTAGTAATGTCAAGATGTTACTGAATACCATCAGCTTTATGAGAGAAAACTGAACTGACTGAATTCAAGACATTTTGTAAGTTGGAAAATCATTTTGACCCTTTGATAATATTATTGTTTCATGACACATTATGTCAAATTTCTATAACTGATTCATGATTTGTATGGTCACAATGAAATGGCTATTTCCTCTTTTATCTTGTGTCGTGAATCGTTTGCATTTGTGCTGGTAATGTATGCACTCCTATATTTCAATGCTATGATGTATGAAGTGTGTGTGTTTGTCCCTAATGAGAGTTGTGTGTTTGTTATTAAAGTGAGTGAGTGGCACAGAATCATTGGAGAAACAGTCAATCTGAAGTGTGTGACTTACAGTAACTGGAGATATGAGTGGTATAAAGACAGTGTAATATTACAGACGTCTGATTATCGTTACACTGTAAACAGAGACACTCTCACTATCAGAGGAGCTACTGAGTCTGATCAGGGTCAGTACTGGTGTAGAGGACAGAGAGATGGAAGACCAAACTCATCAACATCAAGCTCTGCTGTTTCTCTCTCTGTAGTCGGTCAGTCTGACATCGTTCTATTTCTGAAATATATTGCAGCGAAACCACCACTATCATGATTTCATAACTTGTCTAAAGAACAGCACACATACAATGCCCACTCATATAAATATTCCACACAATACATTTTGTAATAGTATATAATCCATTTATAATTGTTGGAGAGGTTTTTATTTTTCAGTAGAAGTTTAATAAATTATTATACGAGAGTATACTGTATGTAGAACCTTTCTGACAATGCCACAGCAGGACCAGAATGAAAATGAGCAGAAATGTGCCACTCAGTCAATCCAATTATCAGAGCATCAGATTCTGAGGCTGGACAAATGCAGGTCATTATATTCAGACCATGTGGATTAAACTGCTACTGAAAGTCACAAACATCTCCAACAATTATATATTGGATTAGGTCTACAAGTTTATAGGTTCGGCTTAATATCAGAAAATACAAAGTTTTTATTAATATAGACAAGATTACAGCTTAAAATGTGTCTTGTGGATGTAGCATCATGCAGTGTTCAATATACAGAATGGCTGAGTCCGAAACCGAAAAGGTACTTAATTTCAATAAGTATTAGTTAACGAGCGCTAAAAGAGTAGGTACTTTATAGCCAGGTCTCGTTAAGTATGAATGTTGACGTTATCACAAGTGCAACAACTTAAAAGATATGAGCAACAGGTTTAATTCATCTATCTGTAAATATCTTGATATTGACGAAACTTGCTAATTTTGTGGTCTTGAAGAAACAGCTGCCCATTTATTTTGGGATTGTAGTATAACCAATAAAATATGGGTTGATTTAAGTTCTTATATTTTTAAACCACTAATGTGACCCACAGTTTTATCCTTAAAGATATCATTTTTTCATTACAAAACCCCCAAATCGTCATCTCTTGAATATGTTGTTAAATTTCTTCATTTTATATGCAAAAATGTTCGCCCAAAAGCAAAAGTCGCTTAAATCTCCATTGTTTTCCTCTTTTTCTTGTTGAATTAAACACTCGTTTTATCCCTCAGGCTTATAAAGAGAAAACAAAAAATTGATTTTTTTTATATATTATGATGAATTATTCAAAGATATTTAACCTCGTCATTGTGCTTTTCTCCCCTTTGTATCTTATATTATGATGTATGCAAACCCATGCTATACCTCACTCAGATGTCTATTTCATGTTGTGATACGCTCATCTGCGATACTTATCAACGATTGTCCTGTCAGATGTTAAGAGACATTTAAAATAAGCGTATTTGAGATGTATATGGTTTATGTAAATCGTCACCCAATTCTCGCCTACTCTTTTATGGATACTAAGGATGCGTACATACTTATTCACTCGCCTACTGCTTTTCCCTACTATATAGTAGGGAAGTATGCGGTTTAGGACGCAGCCAAGGAACTCATTGCTTCGAAAATAGAATTAGTACATCCCAAATCGTATTGTTAAACTGAGTGTTCCAAAGATACCCGGTTGGTCTACTTTTTCCTGTCAGAATCCGAAGTGCAGATGCGCACTCTAATGGCTAATATTGCCCACAACCCATCGCGCGTTGGATGAGGATTCAGTTAGAACTACAAACGAGTGAAAAGTGTTAAAAAAAACTACAGACATTTCTACAGGTTTGAGTGATTAATTTTCAGTATCTAACCTGACAAAAATGTATTTATTCAATGTTGTCTATATTATATTGCATCTGCAGCAGCATTGTGAACTTCTGTTTAGCCATTAACATTTAAATGCATCATTATATTCAAATTGTAAACACATGAGGACAGTCTCCATGAAAGACCCACTGGCAGATGAACGTGCTACTACATTTCTCTCCGAAAAAGTAGGAAATAAATTTAGATTGAATGAAGTTTTTTAACTTTGACAAGACGATTGACAGGGCAGTTTATGGTGTCAGGATGCACGCGACAGATCTGTCCGTTAAGATGACGAAGTATTGTGTCCCAAAGCTTGCCTACTCTTTGTCTACACACTCAAAAGTATGTACTTTTTATTCACAAAAATTCAGGCAAACTGGGACACAGCATCTGTCTCCCTCTCCTGACCACCAGACAGACGGAAGAACAGAAGAATAGAGAACTGGTCGCCACCTACTGGCATAACAATGTAATAAAATCTTTATTTGAAGTGTAACATTAGTTTCAAAGGTAATTTACTCATTTTGATCGCGGCTGCCGCAACATCAGTGTTTATATCCGGACCATAAACTTGTATCCCAATACTTTCTTTATTATTTAGCCTAACGTTTGCAACACAGAAATAGCTATCTTTTATTGATTAATCGTGCATGCGAGCCTATAGCCTATGTATTTGTGTATGACAAAATTGTACCAGACCTCAAAGGTAACGTAACCGTAAAATAAACCAGCCCTCACTTCCGCGATCCATGCCAATTTATTGCCTTTTTTAGGACAAATTGGTCTTGAAATGTTCCTCACTTGTAAGTTGATTAGGCTAGGCTAGGCTATATATTAAAGACATGAATAAAAAAATGAATACATAATATTAACAATAACTACAAACTAATACAAGTGGATACAATCTAAGCATGATTAACAATGTTAAAAACTAAAGAGAAATCTCTTTACTGACTGAATTTTAATAAAATTACTAAATTATCATTATCATTTAGGCCCTAATCAGCTGAATCTGTAAATTATTTACTTTGTAAGTAAGGTTCGTTGATTTTCATGTCTGCCTCATACAAACAATGAGTCAAAATGTAATTATTGATCATTTTCATAAGATAATAAGTTCTGAATACATAGGCCTACGTGTTGTTACCTCATGGCGACCAGTCGGAAGTGCGAGTAACCGATCGCATTCCCAACGTGCCGTTTACGTGTGACTACATGTAACACATTTGTTCTTCTTACCTTAAACTTCAGTTGTATCCTCCAACTAGTCAACATTTGATTATTGCAATGGCAGATTTAGAAAGTAATGTGCAGTGTATCTATAGGCCTAAATGTAAAAAAAAAAAAAAATTATGAGCGTAGCCAGCAGGTGTATATGATAAATGTTATTAAATAATAGCCTAATGTTAGTGCTGCAAGGATATTACACAGCACCAAGATCTTCTCATCTGTCATCATCTTCTCATCAGTCAATGTCAAAATATTTGAAAACATACTGTTTTTATTATTATAATTTTTGCTCAAAACAAAACAAAAATACAGTAGCTAATTAACAGCACTCCATGCCGTTGCACTTCACACATCAAACTGGCAAAAGTTACAGCAGGCAACACTGCGCAGACGTCACATAGCTTCTCCCATGGCTTCTTCCGTAGCTTTCTCACGCATGAAGGGGGGTGACAAGAGTGTTGCACTTCTTATCTTCTCACGTGTCACATCACTGATCACAGCGTCTGTTCAAGGCAAGGTAAGTGACGATCGACATGATTGGCTGCATTGTTAGCTAAGCAGTGGCACAAAATACACCTCATAAAAATACACCTCATAGACACCGGAATCTTGTTTCTGGACACTAAGCTAGCATAAAGCCTCGTGCACACCGGGACGATTATCGCTCGCTTATCACCAGCGTTTTTTTTAGACGTTTTTCATTTTTTTTTATTGAAACAGAAATACCACGGTACACAAGGTGGTGCTGGCTCCAGGCACGTGAACAAAAACGGCAATCTCATTGGTCGGCCAGTTTTTAACGCGGTGCATCAAACCAAAAAAAACCCCCCAAAAAACAACCCAAGGTGTTTATTTTTATTATTACTCTTTTTTTATTTTATTTATTTTATTTTAAAAAAAAGTTAAATTGCACGGGTGTGCACGGGCCTTGAGAAACGTCTCCAGTTCCCTAATGTAACCTCGGTTCCCTGAGGAGTAGGGGGAGGCTGCAGACCTGGAGCCGGTAGATCTACGCCCCAAGCAGTTTTACGCCCCTGGCAGTTTTACGCCCCTGCTGTTCCTGATGCGTCCAGTAGGGGGAGGCTGTACATTGACACGAATTGATTGAGGTATAATAAATAATCCGCTAAAGTTATTGTTGTTTAGCAATGATGCAACATTTATTATTTATAAACGAATAGCTTGATAGAGCTAGGTAGTTATCAATTCATTTCTTTATATCAATGGATAGGTCTATCATTTATTTCGAGAGACAAAAAGTTCTGGACGGTCAGGTTGATGTTCTGTCTGGCTTAAATTTATAAGTTATAGCTTACCACGTGTAAATTTAGCTGCCCCTAGTCTTCTCTACTCACTTTCAAAATTAATTTTCTTTTGAATGTTCTTTTGTTGCCCGTCTTTATCTTGCCTCTTCTGGTAAGACTCCTTTACTTTCTGGTTTGAGTTGTTTCTTATAAAATGAGATGATCTAACTATCTCATTTATATCTAAATATACATTTTTCTTAAAATAGCGTACTGATCTGGATTAAAATGTAGGCTGTGTGCACTTAAAGTGGGATTTATCATACTCTGTCTTTGCCAAGTACACACACACACACACACACACACACACACACACACACACACACACACACACACACACACACACACACACACACACACACACACACACACACACACACACTTATAGATCAAATTCACCATGGATGTCCTTTTTATATTTTTTTAAAGTTTAGCTTTTTTTTTATGAAATACACACATGAAATGCAAATTAAAAAGGCAGTTTGTGTTCTCGTAACACTTTCTTTTATGTGGTCTGTGACTCATGGAGTCAGTGATTCTGCAGGGTCTCCAATAAGTATTATAGTTTATCTCAGTTGCTTTGGTGCATTTCTCAGATCACACCTGAAATCACATCATCTTTCACTTGTGCACATCATAAAAGCAATTTCTCATTTTATACAAATTGCAAATGCTTTGGTACATTCATGCAATTCATAATGTACAACTGTCTGCTGTTTCCTACATTATCAACTCTTTATGTCTTGTTGATCAAAATATAGGCCTATTATACTATTTCTCTGTTGAATTGTCATACTGAAAAACATCTAGGCATTAGTTCCTTGCATAAGTCATTAAATGCAAAATGGCTGACTAGTTGTCATAAACTGTTAAGCATGTTTTCAATATACATTTCTATTACACTTTATTTTGTAAATGTGTCCTGAATTGATGAATTGCGGAGGTGTATTTAGAATTTCACTAATGAAGGAAAAAATGAATTGATATAATGAATAATGATGAAATGTACAAAAGCAACTGTGATAAAAAATTAAGGATTCAGGAATTTTATACAAATTTTAACAGTGAGTCCTGCTGCTTTTGAATTTGACAAAATCAAATTCACCATGGATGTCCTTTTTACATTTGTTTGTTTAATTTTATTTTTATTTTTTATCAGTGAGCAGAAGCACTTTGACAGGAGGATAGAAAAACAGTTAAAGCAGAGTGGCAAGCCATAGGGGAGTCATCATAATTCATAAATGGTGTTGATAAATAATGTTTTTGTGAACAAAAATATTGTCTCTTTCTTATAAATGGCCCTTGGAATTTTAGAAAAGGGATAAATTGTGTTTGTCTTCATAAAATGCTATGTAGGACACTGTTTTGTAGCTGTATGATGACTAAGTGAATACAGCAGATATTTAATCGAGAATCCACATGATTACACAGTGCTGTATGTCTAATGGGCTAAATATGTTTAATATCTAATTGTAACTTCATATAAATTCACAACAACATATTTCACTCAGTCTCCTGTATAAAAACATACAGTGAATATTCTATTATTATTAATTAGTATTATTATTATTACTATTTATTCAATATTAATGTATTCAATATTCAATTAACTATTCTATAGTAGGTCATATATCATTACTTGTCATCTGATCCAACTATGTGTGTTATTTTTTAATTCATGAAAACAAATAGTCTTCTGTATAGGCTGAGTGAAGCCCAACCTAATATCTAGAGATTTTTTAATCCATAGTGCAGTGCAGATTTATACTAAAACGTTTAATATTTAAATGAACAAAAACCACAAATTCGGGCAAAATCTATGAACTGGACGGTTATTATTGTGTAAGTTTTGAGCATCGATTTAATGGTGTTATTTCGCAGCATATCCCCCTACTGGACGCATCAGGAACAGCAGGGGCGTAAAACTGCCAGGGGCGTAAAACTGCTAGGGGCGTAGATCTACCGGCTCCAGGTCTGCAGCCTCCCCATATAGTCCCTGAGAGATTCTGAGGCAATGGCGTTCACCTCTATTTTGCGCTCTTGAACGCCATTGGCGGGCAGTTTCACTCCCGTAAGATTTCATAAGGCTTCAGTAGATTTGAGGAAGGAGGGGATAACCCCCATAGAGACCCCTTTCTATGACGCAGTGTCGAGAGGCAGACTCGAAAGGGAACCGTTTTCTCCTCTATCTTACTTTCCTCTCCCCTAATAAAATAACTTAAAAGCACAAAACTCATGTTTTCCTCATCTCATCAAATTTCCTTTGGCATAGATCTGGCCCAAGTAAACAGTTGAAGAGTGGACCAGATTAGATCGTGTTTGCCGGCCCACTTCCTTTTTAGTAGAACTAAACCAAAACAGTGCCATAACTATTTGTGAGACAAATAATCTTAACAAATGTGGCCCATAAGTGAACCTTTAATTCTTGAATTGTCGAGTTCTGTTGTCAGCCCTTATGTGGCCCACATGTGGACTGACAGACCAAAAGCCAAGCCACATATGATCCTCAGTTATGTTCGGTCATCTGGGCCGTACCACAATACAAATAATGGCCCAAAATAAAATTCCCTTCAATTCTAAAGCCATGGCCATATCAAGGCCAAATACCAGCTACAGTCTGTGCTACATTTGGCCTATCTATGATGATTTAACGGCTCACATCCAGTTTGCTGATTGGATGTTAAAGACGCTAAAAGTCCTCAAGAATGGAATATTGTTTAAATAACAACACCCTGTTTATAATGCACTGCGAAGTCAAAATGCATTAAAGATTTCAATGAATGTTGGTTGTGATACGTTTTTATAAAGTTTAGTCACAGTAAATACACTGAAAATCCCCCTGAACTGTTTTTTTATTATTTTATTATTATTATGTTTATTACAGATTCAAGAAATCATTGTTCATATGGTTATAGGCCTATGCACAGAAGAACATAAGCATTGTAATACTATCGTGTTGTCCATTGCACCATCCAAAGTAATCAAATATGGCTCATAGTATTCACTAAATACAACTATTAGTGATAAGATACATGCAATTACTTAAAGGTCCCGTTCTATGTGATCCCATGTTTCAAACTTTAGTTAGTGTGTAATGTTGTTGTTAGAGTATAAATAATATCTGTAAAATTATAAAGCTCAAAGTTCAATGCCAAGCGAGATATTTTATTTAACAGAAGTTGACTACAAAAAACGGCTCGATTGGACTACACCCCTCTACTTCCTTCTTTAATGATGTCACTAGAACCGTAACCTCCGCCCACAGGAACACAGGCGTATTGATGGCGAAATGTCAACAGACGTGGTTGATGTTTATCTATAATCGGATACCGCAAAAGTTTAATTCGAAGTTGTTAGTTTGCTCTGTCCTTTTCACCACGGACTGTTTTTCTAACCTGGGATAATATCAAGCAGGCTTCTCTCAGCGTTTCATACTGACGAAGGGGGCAATTTCAACTATATTCCAGCAAGCGGTAAGTAGTGATTTAATATGGAAGTAGCGATCACCCTTTACATCGTTTCTCTTAGTAGGATGAAAATAATCTTACTTAAACTGTGATTAATATACAGAAAGCGATCAAAGAACAATCCCTTTCCAATCGCCCAAGCTGTCAATCACACAGCGCGAGTTTATCTGACACTTGCCAAAATTTGTTATGAAATCAATGACGCTGTTACACTGCACAACGAAGCTCTTACTGTATTTATATGCCTCATGTTAGCATTGGTGAAATCATTAGTGAGAGTGCAGAAACTGCGTTGCAATGATAAGATCTTTCACGCGATCAACAGGCTGTCATCTGCTCAATGCTCATAATCACTGCAACCTTTTATGTGATGGGAATAGATCTAAATACTTAAAAAACTTCTCACGATTCGTTAATCCAGATAGCTGTAATAGTAAAAACGTATAATAGCTGTAATAGTAAAAGTTTTCCAGATAGTTCCACATGTAATGCCAGATATTTCATATGCAAGCATGTCAGCCAATCACAGCAGAGGGCGTTTACACTGAAGTCTCACAGCAGACACGCCCCTTCAAACAGAGTGTTCAAAACAGGGAATGAAATCAGGCTAGGAAATATACCTTTTATTTCTAAATTATAACAATTTTTGATCTAAAAAACATACTAACATTATAAGGGCACCCCTGGAAACATTATAAAATAATAAAAATAATCCATGGAATGGGACCTTTAATATTTCAGATATTCAAGCATAAATCACTTAACATAAAATGGTCACGTTCTCTGACACGTGATCTCAATCGAAGCAATTGCACAGGGAGAATATAGATCCTGCATACTCATGTTACATAGAAATTAAAATTATATGATCACAGATAGACATTGAACCATAGATTACATGTATTTGCTTCAGCTAAACACAGAGATGCAATGGACTACTTGCTGAGCTTCATGACGCAATTCTGTTTTGAAATAGTACAACTAGTAGAAATAGTACAAAGATTAAAAAATCTGGACGTTGTCAGAAATAAAATAGATAATCTGATTACGGTGTAAAGAATTGTCCAAACTCAACGGAACATGACGTTTTAATTCAACATAATCCAATCTGAGAAAGCAGCAGCTGGTAAACATGCGTGATTATTTCACCAAAAGGTGTCTGTGCTCCTCTAAATTGTGACCCTGATGCTGAAGTGTGTGACCTGATGAATATGACCCTTTATTAATTGAATTAAATATTTTATCCTGTGAAATTTTTCATTGTCAATCATTTAAACGTATGTAGCTAATTTACATTTTGATGCCCAAAATTCTTAATTAATATTAAAAGTTGCTGACTGTTATTCTCTATGCTGTGTGCGCTGCTTTTTAAGATGAATTATTTAACAGTTAGATTTATTTAAGGCATGTAGGCCTACCATGCATTCATTCATTGAACTATTTTAAAAGACTGGAATAAGAGCACCAGCGCACACAAGCAATATTTTTTTTTCCGTCAAATTCATTGTAAAATCAACAGGTATGAAATATGATCAGTAACAGGAAAAACACTGTTAATAGGAAGACGAGCACTGGACTTCTGCAGGTTTGTGGGGAAATATTTTCACAATGCACAATTGGAAAGAAAATATTTATAAAAAAAAAAAAAAAAATGCAGGTTCAAGATAATTCATGTTAACTCAGATGATTCACTGTTTTAATCATGGACATGATTAACTGTTTTAATCAACTGACAGCCATAAAACATAGTAGCCTAATAATCTGCGGTCTCAAATATGTAGAGTTGTACAAGTAGAATGTGCAAGTAGTCCATAAGGAAATGCGTGCAGCACAACAGCACAAAAAATATATATCAAATTACATATTTTAACATAGTAATACTTGAAACTCTTATGAGTTATAACTGAACAAAGATTACTCACTTGTATATGTTAAGCGTGCCGCACAAGCCCTGAAAAGTGAAGCCAAAGCGTATTGATCGCCCCCGGTGACTGGTCCTAGTATAGGTCATAAACCCCGCCTCCCCATGTTATTTAACCAACTAAACAATTAAATTACACTTCAAGTAACTTTTTTCCAAAGATGGTTTCTGTTATTTACTGTAGTTTTTATCACGCTGATGTAAGTTCAAGTGTTTTTTTTTTTTTTTTAAATTAGTTTGTTTTTAGTTAGTTATTTAATGCGGTGGTGTGACGTCATGATTGACAGCTGTGATTGACAGGTTCTCTGAGCGAAGTAGTTACTGGAGCACCAACAGACTTTTTTTCAGGATCTTCGGAAGACTGAGGAGATTGGAGCTTTAAATTTAATATCTAAATTTCTATAATTCATTTAAAAAAGTGCAGGAGCGCGTGCTTGCGATTGATTCTGCGAGAGTGAGGGCGGGGCCTTGATTTCGCGGCTTTACTTCCGGCTCACTACTGCGCAGGTCTGGTCCCGAGATCGCTACTGCGCAGACTCAGGTCCCAAGATGTCAGCGCCATATCGGGACACTGGTGGCTTCACTTCTCACCAAAGGAAGAGAGCTAAGGGGCGTTGTCCATCTTTTTTTTACAGTCTATGGTATATGTACGCACATTGTCAAATCTATCAACACAAGAAGCATAACTCCATGAAAGTCTCTCTGAGTATGTGCTTTATGGCAAGACGTTTTGACTCTTATTCATTCCCAGGATATGAATTCTAGATATCAGGAATTAGATTTCTACTTGTAACAATGGCAATTTTTTTGTATCAGGAATTACATTTCCAACAGTAAAAATTGTAATTCTTGATATTAAGAATTGAATTTCAACTAGTAAAAAATATCCTTGAAATCTGTAATTGTATGTTCACTAGTTAAATGTCACCATAGGCTGCCATTCAAATTGAATTTGTTGATATCAATAATTTATTACTTACTAGTTGAAATTCCAATTTCACATATCAGAAATAAAATCTGCACTGTGCTTAGGGACTGGAGCAGACAATGGACTGGGCTCAGGGGCTGGAGTGGATGTGTGTGTGGCCCAAACACACAACAGCAGCAACACAAATGGAAATGACCACCCCTTTGATCCCACCAGGGTAGACAGAAAGGGCGAACTGTGGAATTTTACTCAATGGAACAGACTGGGGAATTTCACTCACTGGAACGGATTTGGGAATTTCACTCACTGGAACAGATTCTGTAATTTCTCACAATGGAACAGACTCAGGAATTTCACTCACTGGAACAAATTCGAGAATTTCTCACAATGGAATGGAAGGGTGTGGAGGGTTTGGTCGCAGGTTCGGGGTGAGCTGGATTCGGGATGGAACTGGATGAGGTTTTGTATTGTCCTCTTTGACTTCAACCACCACAAAATCCAAACCATTTAGACAGAGGACGAAATTAATGGAATCGACTAAGGGTAAATAACAATGACCAGGAAACAGGAATAACCTCCTCATCCAGTCCCATCCGAAAGCAGGCATTGAGCATATTATTGCTCCAACTCACCAAATTCCCCAAACTCCTCCACACACTGCTCGAGAGAACGTCCGTTTTGACGGATGGTGAAGAGATGATCCTCAGCCCTCTTTATTATTGAGTTTTTGTTGTGGTCTTGCATTCTGTCACATGTAGGCGGCTGTGAAGAAGCGCACAATGAAGGAGATATTCAAACTGACTTTTAATCTAATATTAAACACAACACACAGGAGAATAACTTGGAGAAATAACAACAACCAACACATTGACATCAAATATTAAAGCTGCAGTCTCTTTTTTTTTTTTTGTGATAGGCGAAATTTATATGATAGGCGAGTACATCATGAATCCATTTTCCGAAACGTGTTTTTGTCTTAACCTGAATCAACACGGTACACCTATAATAAGTATTTGTATTTGGACTATTTTATACTGGTTTGGGTCGTACCACTGCGGAGTAGCCCAGTACCTGCGTGACTCGTCATAGACATGAACAGAGAAAAGTAGCTCTGGCTACAACGTTCTTCCGTAAGACACATGCAGTTATGTTTATTAACCGCTAGAGCGCCAAAAGTTACGGACTGCAGCTTTAAACAATACAAAATGAGAAAACAGACTCAGACTCTGACAGTCTGTTGAATGTAATGCTGGGTACACACCAAAAGATAATCGGGCTGATTTTGGGCTGATTCCCCCCTTCCGACAATCCTAGCTATGTCCCGATTATCTTGATGGTTCTACAGATTATCTTATCCGATTTTCCCTTGGTGTGAGGTGTGTTAAGAGTGTCCGAACCTGCTCGGAAGAACGTCGGAGCCGCCCCGATCGCGAATCGTAAATATTCAACATGTTTAATATTTACGATCAGGAATCCTGATGTGTGGGGGGAACTCCGAGGACAAACGCGCGCACGCTCTGGAGATTATCACGTGAAACGAAATGGAAATGGAAATTTCCAATCAGAAAGCGAGATGATGGAAGACAGAAGCATAACAAACGCAGTCATGGCGCAGCACAAAGTGAAATTGATGTGGACAGCAGAGATGGAGGTATTGTTGGAGGTACAAGTATTGTTGTTCCAACAACAAAATCATTCCAAACACTATCATCGCAATTTCTTCCTGCATATCGTCCGCCATGCTTATTCTGAAGTCTCGTAAGATTTCCTGTGTTCACAGTCGAGACTCTGGTTGAAAATCTGTTTGTGTGTGGTGTGCTGTCTTTGTCACATTGTGATGTATCTATTCAAAAGAAAACACGTGAGACGGAATGTCTGTCTTCTGACCACAACTTTACTCTGAGTTTTTTATCTGCGCAAACGCGCGCCCCCGAATATTTCCCAACATTCTCAGCACCCTTAACTACGGAATCTCTACTGTCTCAAATGCAAAACTTGCAAGCATACAATACATCACACACATCATGGCACACCACACACTATAGGAGCAAAACGGTTAAATCTAGGAGTTTTTGTCCTCATGTTTGTGGTCTATCATATTTTGAAAATCTTATAAGATATATAAAATATTTTGGTCTGTACCCAGGATTACAGTGCTGATCTATAAAAGACACAATGATCATTAGGGTCACTTTAAGAGTTTTGTCACTCACATATTTTCTGTTTACATTAATTAACTGCTCATTTATTAATAAACATGCAGTGGCTGTCTAGGCTTCAGAAACTGTATTTTCTATTTTTTGATGTTCATGTGGTTTATTAATTCATAACATGTGATGAACTGCTCCACACCTTTCTTGTGTTTGTGTCTCCACAGCAGAACCAGTGAGATGAAGAACAACAAGCAAACACTCTATCCTACAGACACACCAATGACCAGAAGAGAAGATGAAGCTGTTGAGACTGAAGAACATGACAAACACACAGATCTGTCCGTGAGTGACGTGATACTGTATGATCTGTAACGTAAATGACTCTGGGTAAATGTGAATTAGCTCAAGGATATAGGGAATTTTGGAAATATTAATAATTATAACTCATGGTCATAATAATTCAGAAATCGCATGTACATTTATTTGATCAATTGTCGAGATTACCTTGTTCTGTAACTGGTTTGGTCATCAGTCATTCGTCCAGCGAATAAATGTAAGATTATCACAGTTAAGAAGGGGGTATCCCTTTACAAACTCCAAGAAAGTTTTATCTTCTGGCCACGAACATCAAACTTTCTGAGTTTATGAATTAAGAACTACTAAATGTAGTCTACAATATCGAGCTTTGTAGCTTAGATCTTTTAGTTTCATTGACTTATAAGGTGGGTTTTCAAACACAGAGACAATTAAAAGTATAAATGGGTTTATTAATAAAATGGCACACACTAGAGATTATATAAGCTACAGATATAAACGTACGTAAAAATGCAAACAATAAACAAACAAACATTTAACCGAACCAAAACATAAAACATAGCGTGATCAGAATGAAATGAAATGAAAGAAAGAAAGATATAGAGAGAAGGGAAAAGCTAGTAATTATTACATACAGAAACCTAAGTTCACGAGACACCTGGAACAGCTTTTATAGGAATCAATATAGCCTACTTGCAAGATTGAGGCTGAGGCTAAGGCAGGAAGCGAGGATGGTGTCCTGTTTCTGCTGTGTCTTCCGGTGTCGCGGGAAGCTTAAAAAGGCTCACTGAATGTAACGTTACCGAGAAAGTTCAGATTCATATCCCGGGCAGGGAGAGGTTGCAAATCTTGGTTGCAAAGGACGCAGCTACGACTCGAACATGTGTTCGTTCGATAGAGAAGGCCAGGGCCTCCTTCAGATGTTCCTTGGAGAAGCGCTGCGCCGGGGAGAAGAGGAGGAAGGGTGAGAGATCAGGGATGAGAGTTGAGAGAGAGAGTAACAGGCGAGTCCCGTCTTTTGAGGGAATCCCGTGTACGCCTCCTTTTGCGTGAAGGGCAAATCATCTGTCGAGATTTTTCGAGCGGGAAGATTCCTTTGTCCGGTTAGACACGCCCACTCGAATGAGTCATGATTGACTTTAACTTGAGAGGATTTTTCTCCAGACATATGAACTGTATAAAATCGGAATTCAACTCCGTTAGCTGGAGAGGATTACAGAGATATCAAAAATAGAATATAGACGTTGTAGCAATGCAAAGATACATTATTATGCATTAGTATAGGCATTTGCAGTTCTATTAATGTTACAATAGGACATATATGCTTCCCTATGGTTTACACACACCTCTTAACACAAAAAGGGATATTTTTAGTACAGTTAAGAGTGACTTTATGGGTAAAAGTCCTTTTCTGTAGGGGGTTTCTGTTTCAAAGTCCAGAGTGTGTTTGTGTGTGTGCGTTGGAATGTTGCGCACCCGTGGTCTCCTTTGCATAGGGCTGGATGAGCTTGGTGGTCAACTTTTATGACCTGCCAATGAACTCGGGTTACGGGATGCGATTCTACTGGGAGAACATTCTTCAGAAATACATTTCAGAGCCAAACACTCGAAGATCATAACTATATGATCAAAACAACATTAATCACACATGCATACAGGAAGTTCAGATACAAGTCTGAGTTACATACATTAAAGGATGTTTAGTTAAACACAAAGGATGTTTGTGTGTGTGTGTGTGTGTGTGTGTGTGTGTGTGTGTGTGTGTGTGTGTGTGTGTGTGTGTGTGTGTGTATGTGTATGTGTGTGTGTTGGAATGTCATGAGGCTGTAAAGTCACAGGGAGTCCAGGCTGAAATGGGGGTTTTAGAGGGGATTCTCCAAAACAGGGTTCCCTATGTGACTCAAATGTCCCTCTGGGGAGCCACAAAGATGCCATTTTGACCGTTCAAGCAGACTTAGAGGCGCCATGAACAAACTCGTTGTCTAAGGAGACAACGAAGGATGTGTTTGGAGATCAGGATTTACTAATTTGAACAGCATGTGACCGCATGTCATAGTCATTGTCGTTACAGATCATATACAATAATATCATCACTGATCATCACTGACCTCTGACTCTGACTGAGATCCAGCTGTGGAGTGACTGTCCTCTCTCTGTTTTACAGTAGTAGAAACCCTCATGTGACTTTGAGACAGTAGTGATGCTCATCTCTCCTGTCGTCTGATTCTGGATCAGTGATCCGTCTTTATAGAAATCAGCGCTGAGGATCGGGGAGTTTGTAGATCGATGTAAACAGTGTAGAGTCAGAGTCTCTCCCTCAATCACAGGATCAACAGAACTCTCCAGAATCACCTCACCGTCTACAAACACAAGAAATACATCAACAGATGCTAGTGACGATACCGGCTGTATTAATCAGAGCCATACTTCAATTATTAATAAGATCTGGAGGGTCAAAATGTTCACTACCGTTAATCTGAGAAACTGATACTTTTATTCAGCAAGGATGCATTATCAAATGTGACGCATTGATCAAAAAAAGACATTTATAATGTTACAAAAGATTTACATTTCAAATAACTGATGTTCTTTAAACTTTATATTCAACAAATAATTGTTTGATCTCCTTTCACAAAAATATGAAGCAGCACAACTGATTTCAACATTGATAATAATCATAAATGTTTCTTGAGCATCAAATCATCATATTAGAATGATTTCTGAAGGATCATGTGACACTGAAGACTGGAGTAATGATGCTGAGAATTCAGCTTTGATCAGGAATAAATTACATTTGAAAATATATTCACATTTTCACAACAGTTATTTTAAATTATAATATTACAGAATATACATTTTTGATCAAATAAATGCAGCCTCGGTAAACAATTTTCCAAAACATAAATTTGTACATAATACTGATCCAAAACTTTATTATAGATTTAAACTATTGATATTCAGTGTGCTGTAAAATATCTGATATTTTCAGTTATGAATAATCAACTGACAAACAACTGAATTCTCAATTATATTCATTATTAATCTTGAACAGATTTTTATTTATTATGTTTTATAGTTGTAAGAGTGATTGGACTCACCATGTACAGTGATGTTTCGAGGATGGCGTTTCTCTCCAGATTCAGACTCACACCAGTACACTCCAGTGTCAGATGTGCTGAGAGAGTCCATTACACATCCAGATCCTGTTTGTTTTGCACAAGTTTGTGTGTCTTTGTCTGTGTATCTTCTCACTGTCCATCCAGCAGAGTTACTCTGATCCTCACAGCTCAGAGAGAGAGAGTCAGATGAGAAGTGTTGACTTCTGCTGGGATTGATGACCAGAGACACTGAAGCAGAAACTCCTGAAAAGAGGAAAATCTCAATCAAAACTGACAGCACAGAGACTGCAGTGAAACACAGATCCGGATGAGCACAAGCATAAACCCTCACCAGTGATCCACAGTGTCTGTGAGCTGCTGTTGTGTGTGTAATAGGCTGGTCGTCCTCTCTCTGCTCTGCACGTATAAACTCCTGTGTGCTGTAGAGCAGCAGGACTGAGAGTGTAAGATCCTCCAGCTCCTCTGCTGCTGTCTGACAGATGATCATGATCTCTGAACCAGCTGAACGTCCAGCCTTTAGAGGAGCCTGAAACCTCACAGATCAGAGTCACTGATTCTCCTTCAGTCAGCCACGGCTGTGGAGACACTCGCACTGATGCCTGAGCTTCAGCTGAACAAAACATCACGAGTTACAGAGCCGTAGAGAAACTGATGGAGAAGCTGATCACAACAAACACACACTCACCTGAGACAGTCAGTGTAACAGCATCACTGCGCTGAGAGCTTTGAGTGTGTATCTGTCCTGTACAGGTGTATTTACCGCTGTGAGAGAGATCAACACTGCTGATGTTCAACTCTTGTGTTGAGGTTCGGCTGACAGTGTTTTTATATTGGTTGTTGGTTCCCTCTATTTCCCATCTGTATGTCCACTCAGTGTCTCCTCCCCACTTTATATCACATCTGAGAGTGACTGTTTCTCCTCTAAACACTCGTTCATCAGGTTGTACCGTCAGCACAGCTTTAGGAAACACTGTACAAACACAGATTATTGCCTTTATAGTTTCAGAAGTTGTGTAGATATTGTCTCTGATCTGTATTTGTTGCATCACACACTACAGTTTCTCTCACCTGTAACATTTACCCACAGTGCATCACTGTATTGTGTGTAATAGACTGGTTTCCCTCTTCCAGCTCTACACCAGTACTGGCCTCCATCAGACACTGAATCAATCTTCAGGCTGTAGGAGTGTGTTTCTGTCTTCTCTGTCTCAGGGTTCAGTGTGTGTTTGTACCAGTAAGAGTCCCAGTTTCCAGTGGACGGATCCATGTGACAGGTCAAAGTCACTGTGTTTCCAGTCAGTGCAGCTCCTGCAGGATCTGATGTGAGTTCAGGCTTCGGCTTTAGATCTGCAGGAGAACAACAACAGATTCAGATCCTCAAGACTCAAATAAATGAGCATTTAAATTACTAAAATAATTGCTTCAGTCCTCTTATTGGAACAGATGTGGCTGATACAGAAGTGCATAAGAGAAGAGTTGAGCTCCACATCACCCCTTCACTGTCACCCTTCTTTTATCACAGAGACATGAACATCACTATCTAAACTTAAATAGTTGTAATTCAAGAATGTTTTGGAATATAGACCTATGACTGCTCTTGTTTTAAAGGGGTCATATAATGCCATTTTTGTACAAGCTAATATGATTCTTTAGGGTCTAAATTAAAAGTTTGTAATATACTTTAATTAAAAATTCTCATTAGTATTGTAAGAAAACACTAATTTTACCTGGTCAAAAACAGCTCTGTTTTCAGCACGCCGTTTCAGTGCATGTGTCTTTAAATGATAATGAGCTTTGCTCACCCCGCCCCTCTGTTCTGTGGGTACACCGTATTAGACATTCTCTGACCGTATCTAACACAATAACCACGTGTTATTCGTTATAAACGTGGGATTATGAATTATATTGAGAACGTCGTACATAGAAAACATGCTGTAATGTACCCTGAGTGTAAACCTTAGACGCATTCATCGTGAAGCCTGCAGCAAGGTTTGCAAATTTCGCAAAGATTAATATAAATAGCCTACTAATATAAAGGTTAATAAAACATTACACTCACATCTTCTGGAGGTTCAGCAGGAACACGTTGGTACCGATCCGTTTTTTCTCGTTTGTGAAGCTGTCTGGTGTGAAATGATTTGTGCAAACATGAAAGCACAGACGATCGTGGGGAATCCCCGTGAGGGAATCCCCGCGTCAATCCTTTGGGCATATCCAGGGGCGCGGGAAGAGGTTTTAGGTTGGGGGTGCTGATTTTTTTTTTGGGGGGGGGGCGTCACCACTTTTGAATGAGAAACAATATCAAGACTATAAAACTCGTCAAATCTCCGCGTATCACAACAAACGTATCAGTGAGCAGGGGCGGACTTTACCATTAGGCAAAGGTCGGCAATTGCCTTGGGCCCCGAGCTACCTAGGGGCCCCCAAAATGCCCTATTAATTTATGCTTTTTTTAAATTATTTTTTTATTTATATATTCCTAAAACTCCATTTACGAAAAATGGCATCAAATCATTAGTGTCGCAGACAGGAGGGGGCCCCCCGCCTCACTACATTGGACTATTCCATTATCTCACTTACTGCGCATCTGCGAAAGTGTAAGGCTGTGCCAAAAAACTGACGGAGAAAAATAAGTGATTGACAAACAGAGTGTACAGAGTGACAGACAGAGTGTACAGAGTAGTAGACAGAGTAAAAATGAAGCGAAGCTAGCTACCCAAGCGGTGCTGAAAAAAGGAAGAAGCGGGAGGAAAGCAAAAAAGTCCGTAAAGGTGCGCGGCGCGAAAGATAAACAACACGCAGTAACAGGAGGACTGGGAAATACACAAACAGAGCAAGACGAGTCTAAACGCGAACATTTTAAGTTTCGAAGTTACCCAAGCGGCTCAAATAAAAGAAAAAAGTGAAAAGACTCTGATAAGTATTTGGGAACGCTGCCAAAGATGACAAACTTTTTTACGGCTACTGTTGGTGACTTACAGATCAGGAACAACAACGTCCAACGCACAGAAAAATCGTGAAGCAAAGAGGACACGGAGATCGACAGACAAAACTGAGAAGTTTACTTATGAATCATGATATTTAAAAAAATCTCAGCTCTCAGATTCTGTCAATTCTATTACGAAATTCAAACAATAAATACCGTTTTGCCGTTTTAATGTGACGTGACAGATTCCTATAGCGGCACGTGAACTGATCATCTCTAGCTAATAGTAAATAAACACGAATTAACAATGTTGAAAGATACAGTATAACTTACCGAAATGTATATTCCTCATTCATAATATCGATTAATAAGTGTTTTTCAACCGCGGAAAGAGGTAAAACAGCTGGAGAACAATCGTCACATAACATTTACCTCAGGAAAGCCATTTAATTGGCTAGAAAAAAAGAGCAATAGAGAGTATTTGGCTAAATATGTGTACTATATTACTTATTTTAACCTTAAATTATACCAGCCAATAGGGCTTTTTTTTTTTTTTGAGAAAAAGTAACACCTATCTTGTGAAACATTACCTAATATTTACCCAAATGAGTCAATATTGAATCAAATCACAAGAATTAAATTGAAATGGTGAAATTTGTCACAAAAAAAACAAAACAAAAAAACATAGCTCACCGGAAATTGTACCATGTAAACATTGTAACATGTTTCTGTTTAGGAGTAAAGAAGTGTATGCAGGGTTTAAAGGAAACGTTTTTTTCTCCTCTCTAACTTTTACTTCCCCGTAGATTAGCTTTACCTGCCTATCCACCATTCAGTCGGTACATATTTCTTTCGTTCTCTTTTAAAGATTGGATGGGGAGGGGCCCATAGCCTACCTACCTTCGCCTTGGGCCCCCGATTTGCTAAATCCGCCACTGTCAGTGAGAACACTTGTTCAAATAGCACACACTTAAACCTGACTGCACATCACCTTTTTTACTTTATTGATTCTGCTTTTATTCGTAACGCAATGGACCGGTCAACGGGACATAAATGAATCCTTAAAGGATGGGACTGTATGGGACATTTGCACAAAAATAATAAATAACTTACCGTAGCCTATTTTATAAGTCGCTCCAGAGTCGCATATCAGTCAAAAAATGCGTCACGAGGAAGAAAAAACATATAGGCCTATAGCTTAAGTCGCACTGGACTATTTCACAAAAAAAAAGAAAAAAACATGTTACAGACAGTTCTCAGCTACGGACGTGAGCGCTCTAAAGCGGCACTAAACGAATGTTTTAAAACTTTCACAGAGACCTCAAACTGAAAGCACAAAGCCTGTCTTTAAATTTAATTTCGTTTTGTATTAATTGTATCTTAATTTTAATCGATGTTTCATCAAAAAAATTGTCTGGTTTTAATAAATAAGAAGGCTATTAGAAAATAGATTATCAGGACACGGAGGCGCTGGCGAACCTGGAGCTCGTCTCATAATGAACCGAAACTCAGCGTAGGCCTATAAGGTAGCCTATCGCATCACAGACCTGAGACATATAGATAGCTTGAAATGTCTACTTTTAAGCAGAACATTTCAAAACGAAAGAAAACAGACTGCGCTGCTTATGTAGGCCTAATTCGTATGAAATGTGCATTTCTCTCTGGCGCTGCGAAGATCGCGATTCGTCAACTTCGTGGCTATAGCCCACACTGACATAAAAAAAAAACTGTTTTATTAGTAAACAATTAAAATGTCTCCTGCTATATTTTACATATTTGCCTGTTCCTTACAAAACACTAACAGTGGGGTTTTTGACTGTTTTTTTTTTTTTTTTTGCAGCTGCGGACAAATTCTTTCGACACACACACACCTACACTCTGCGCTTATGTTTTAAAAACATTATTTAACATATATAACAATTTTTAAATAGCCCACTTAAAGTGTTTATTACAAATAAATGACTAAATGCTAAAAATGAATACATTTTAATGAACTAACATATGCATTGCATTTACAATTCTGTGAAAACAGGGGGTGCTGCAGCACCCCCAGCACCCCCACTTCCCGCGTCCCTGGGCATATCGCTTCAAAAACAAAACTCAGCCACTGCTTCTTCAACGGCTCGGATTTAGGAACATCCAAATGACTGCTGTGTTCCTTATTACATCTAAGAACAGAACACCACAATCGCTTAGACGCCATTCTACTCCAGCATATCAACAATGGCGGACTACTATGACGACGGCTGTCACAGCTTGCTCAGGGCGGGTCTTGTGTTGAAACACGGCTGTCAATCACAATAGCGGGAGGGGCGTACGATCTTATGACGTCACAATATCGAACGGCTTGATTTCAGAGATGGTCAAACATATAAGGAGATTAAAACAAAACCACTGGATGGATTTTTATCATGATAGGATTGTTGTGTACAGGCACTGCCAACAGACATTTCAGTGCAATCAACTTGTAAAAGTGCATGTACCATTATATGACCCCTTTAAAGAAGACATTTGGAAGATTATTGTAGAAGTGAAAATTATGAAAGTGAAACAGACACATTTTTTTATAGAAGTTTGAGTTTATGAAAATATATAATGTAAAAAATATAAATATTTATATAAAATATATATTTTTACAAAACAGGTTTTACTTTAAAACTGCAAGAAAATCAAAGCCAAGTTGTGTTCCAAATTTTAGGCTGATATCTCAAAAAATGAGCTTTCAGTGAGATTTAGTTTGGGCGCAGTACCAAACCTTTTCACTAGATGTCAGCCAAGCTCTGTTAATGACCATATAAGGGCACCTGCATTTCCTCCAATTGATTCCTCAGTCAGCAAGCTTTCAGATTATATATAGTTTGTCAATATTACTTTAGGTTTTTACTAAAATATTATTGTTTAAAATATATAATGGCAAACATCCCACCTGTGGGTCATGTGACCCTGCAGTGTCTAGATTGGTTGTGTGATCATGATCATGTAGAGAGAGTTTAAGAGGACAATGATGTTGAACTCACCCTTCACAGAGAGAGAAACAGCAGAGCTTGATGTTGATGAGTTTGGTCTTCCATCGATCTGTCCTTTACACCAGTACTGACCCTGATCAGACTCAGTAGCTCCTCTGATAGTGAGAGTGTCTCTGTTTACAGTGTAACGATCAGACGTCTGTAATATTACTCTGTCTTTATACCACTCATATCTCCAGTTACTGTGATCAGAGTTTATCACACACTTCAGATTGACTGTTTCTCCAGTGAATACAGGACTGTCTGGTGTCACAGTCACTGTAGATGTGGGGGAATCTGAGAAGAAAGACAGAAACACAAACTGACTCAAACATCTCTTTCAGGGAAAAAGTAAAAGAATTACATTTTGTAAATGTTTTGAGGATGTTGAAGATCTCAATTATGAAGTTTTATTGCAGCAACATTGACAAAGTGCATTAAAGCCCCTGCGTTCATCAGAGTCAGAATAAACCCTGAATAATCTCTGCTCAAACATTATATACTGAATTACATTCTTCTTCCAGCTCTACATGTAAATGAAGTTTTGTCTTAAAAGTAAATTGAGGAAAACAATGAAAGTGAAAGTCTTCCGTTCCCACATCTTTGATATTGTTTGAGACGGGAACTCCATGTATCCTTCATGTATCTTCTGAACACAGGATTATTCTCGACGTCACACTGCCGTTTCACACTAGAAGTGATAGAGTTTCACTCCGGTGGTGTTTACATATTACTGAGATCAGGAGGAATCGTCTCTATGATAATTAAGCTCTTTTAGGGAAGAAACATATTCTAATACATATCTTGAAGTGGAAGCTGAGTCGGGGCAGACTAACATTTCTCACACTATATAGTTTATAGATGATTTTATCTCATATTTCCTAGTATTAGTTGTGTTTTGCTGTTGTACTGTCATTAGTTTTGTCATGTCAGTTGTTTTGAGGCTCTGGCTCCGTCACGATCTCAGACAAACACCTCTGACTCGCCATAGAAAGCAGAATGAAGCTCCTGAAGGAGAGATGAAGATCTCCAACTACAAGCTCATATGAGGAGATACTGAGTCTGAATCAACTTCATCAGACTATCTGAAGACTTCATGAACTCATTTAACATCATTATCTGTGAGTCACGTCATTCTCTCTGACTTCAGCACAAAACTCATCTTTTCTATTAGTAAATATATCCTGTAACCATAGCGACAGTGACTAAAGTAAATCTCAAAGATGGAGACGCCAATAACACTGGAAAGTCACAATTTACATGATGTTTTAAAAAATATCCTGATAAAAATGTGCAACACACACAAGACATCTGAATACAATCATGACTAAAAGTGAATTGCTTATAAGAACAGATGTGGCTGATACAGAAGATCATAAGTGTTGAAATATGGATTTTAAATGATCATTAAACAGACGTGAATATGAAGACTCACCTGATACAGTCAGTGTAACAGCATCACTGAAGTCTGTGTGTGAGCCTGATCTCTCTCCTCTACACCTGTATTTACCACTGTCATACACATCAGCTGTGAAACTGTAATATGCTGTTGTTGTATATGGATAGACAGTGTCTCCATCTCTAATCCAGCTGTATCTCCACTGAATGTCTCCTCCTCCCTGTATGTCACATGTGAGAGTGACTCTCTCTCCTCTGAACACACGCTGATATGGCTTCACCTTCACAACAGGTTTTCCTGTATTAATACACATATGAGTAAATATTGATTAAAACAGCATCACAGTCTCATGATCAATGTTATAATAATAATAAACTAAATTTTTTATAGCGCCTTTAAAAGCTACATTTTTACACATTTACAATAATATTACATTTACACAAAAATAAGAAAAGAGAAATACAACAATATAAAAGGAAAGCATTCATAAAAGAGAAGTACATTCAAATATACAATTTTTTTTTTATCAAAAGAGTTCCATAAGAAAATGGTATAGAAAAAAAATAGTTAAAGTAATCAAATAAATCAAATAAAAGCTAGGCTAAAAAAAGTATGTTTTGAGGAACGCTTTAAAAACACTTATTCCGCTTGCCTAATCTCAGAGGGCAGAGAGCCCCATAGTTTTGGAGCAAATGAAGAGAAAGCCCTATCGCCCATAGATCTTAAACGAGTTGGCGGGACAGTTAAAAGACCAGCTTCGGAGGAGCAGAGATCACGCGTTGGGATGTATGGGATTAAAAGTTCTGACAAATATTGAGGAGCCAGGCCATGCAAAGCCTTATAAGTAAGTCATTTTAAAATCAACACGAAACCTGGCCAGTGTAAGGATTACAAAATAGGAGTGATGTGATCCCTATATAGTCCTGGTCCTAGTCAGGATTCTGGCGGCAGAATTTTGAACAAACTAAATTAGAGCCATCCACATTTAAAGTTAAAGACCCAGCTTTACGTAGCTGGTGGGGTGAACCAATAAGAAAACCTCAGTCTTGTCACTGTTTAGATTATTATTTATTTTTTTTATCTCAGAAATACATTGAGACAGAAAGGCAACAGCCACATTATCATCAGGTTTTGAATGTATGTAAATCTGAGTATCATTTGCGTAAAATTGAAAGTTAAGACCAAGTGATCTTAAAAGCTGACCGAGTGGAAAAATGTAGATGCAAAAGAGTGAAGGACCCAAAAGTGATCCTCGAGAAACACAAGATTTCACCACACCAACCTCAGACCTGCATTCATCCATAGCAACAAACTGCTTTCGATCTGAAAGGTATGACTTAAACCAGTTTAGTGCAGTATCAGAAACACCAAAGACAGTTTCCAAGCGGTTGATTTAAAGAGTGATCTACTGTGTAAAAAGCGGCACTGAGATCAAGAAGGATCAAAATCCAGACAGCCAGAATCCAAAGCAATTAACAAAGCATTCAGTGTTGTGGAATTCATGGAAATCAGATTGAAAGGGCTCAAAAAGATTGTTTAAGATGAGAGTGCAATTGAGAAGCAACAATTCACTCTAAAAGTTTAGCAAGGGAAGGAATTGGAAATGGGAATGAAGTTATTAAGATTATCAAAGTCTTTGTTAGCTTTTTTAGGTACAGGGGTTACAGCAGCTAGTTTAAACGCTGCCGGCACAACACCAGAGCACAGGGAGTCATTTATAATCCTCAAAACAACAGGACAAAGAAGCAAAACATGACTGAAACAGACAAGTCGGTAAAGGATCAACAATGGAAGTGGCAGCTTTCATTTGTGAAACCTCATTGCTAAGAGAATGAACGTATAGTGTAGAGAAATTTGAGAGAGAGAGATACCAGAAAAATCTGAAGTATTTAAAGAAGAAACAGATGGAGGAGTAGTGATAATGCATTTACGAATACACTCAATCTCCAAGCTGAAGAAATCAAGGAACCTATTACAAATGTGAGTTGAAGCAGGGACATTTGAGAGACTGTAATATTTTTCAAATTTTTTAAACATATTTCTTCATTTATTGCAGTATTTCAGATTAATATAGAGACTAGGCCTTTTAAATCCATTTTTTTAAGTCAGATTAGCGCCATCTGTTGATAGATAAAACAAATAAAACATGTTATTGCATGGGTTTACCACTAGATGCCTGTATAGCTCTCTTTGGAGAGGCTTGTGAATTCTCTAGTTGTTTTTGGACCAAATTACTTACTTTTAAGATGAGGATTTGAATGTATTTTTTTTAGATATTCTCAAATAAAACTTTTTGCCAAGGTTTATCAAAAATGTTTAAATAAATTTGATGTGAAGTGTACACGTTTTGGCTTTATTACTACTGTCAAACCTGAATACAGAGAAAGCATTTTGTTACAGGTAACATTACAATTCAATAAACAATTACGAAAAATAAACAGTAATGCTTTATCACAGCTTATTATTATTTATATTATTATTATTTTTAAACATTGTATTAATTATTATTTTACTAATTTTAATATATATATATATATATATATATATATATATATATATATATATATATATATATATATTAATTATGTTATGTTTTTCACTATTGATGTTTTAGAGTTTCACCCCTTCATTGCTGAGCACTTTTTTTTCTACATCGTGGGCGGTTTGTAGAGAATTTTTGTGTTTTTACATTTACATTTACATTTAGTCATTTAGCAGACGCCCTTATCCAAAGCGACTTACAAATTAGGACTAAGTTCAGCGAGTCATCATAAAGAGGCAAAAGCAACAACAACGCAGGAAGTGCTCAAAATACGAAGTTCAGGTATTATTCAGAGTAGCATAAGCCTGATAAGTGATGTTTCAAAGGGAAAGGATTTTTTTTTCTTTTTTTTTTTTTTTCTATAAGGTTAAGTGCTCACGGAAGAGATTGGTTTTCAGCTGTTTTTTGAATGTTGTCAGGGATTCTGCATTCCGGATGAGGGTGGGGAGAGCGTTCCACCAGCATGGAACTGTGAATGAGAATGTTCTGGAAAGTGATTTTGTGGCTTTCTGTGATGGAACCACGAGACGTCGCTCGTTGACCGATCGTAGGTGTCTGGTAGGGATGTAGACTCGTAGGAGTGAGTGAAAGTAGGAGGGAGCTGAGCCTGTGATAGTTCTGTAAGCAAGCGTCAGTGCCTTGAACTTGATGCGAGCAGCTAGAGGTAGCCAGTGCAGAGAGATGAACAGAGGAGTGACGTGGGCCCTCTTGGGCTCGTTGAAGACAAGACGAGCTGCAGCATTCTGGATCATCTGTAGGGGTTTGGTCGCACATGCTGGGAGTCCAGCCAGAAGGGCATTGCAGTAGTCAAGCCTAGAGATGACCAGGGCCTGGACGATAAGTTGTGTTGCATGCTCAGTTAGGAAAGGCCTGATCTTCCTGATGTTGTGCAGTGCAAACCTGCATGATCGAGCTGTCTTTGAAATGTGATCTGTGAAGGTCAGCTGGTCATCAAACGTTACTCCAAGATTTCTGACCGATCTTGATGGGGTGATTAATGATGACTCTAGCTGGATGGTGAAGTCGTGCTGTAGAGACGGATTGGC
Organism: Leuciscus leuciscus; assembly: GCF_965113295.1. Classification (NCBI taxonomy): domain Eukaryota; kingdom Metazoa; phylum Chordata; class Actinopteri; order Cypriniformes; family Leuciscidae; genus Leuciscus; species Leuciscus leuciscus. The sequence continues at coordinate 56,041,414 of NC_138726.1, read as the reverse complement.
AGGGAGGACGAGAAGCTCAGTCTTTGCGAGGTTGAGCTGCAGGTGGTGTTCCTTCATCCATGTGGAGATGTCCGCCAGACAGCTTGAGACCCGTGCAGCTACTGTGGGATCATCTGGTTGAAAGGAGAGGAAGAGCTGTGTGTCATCAGCATAGCAGTGGTAGGAAAAACCGTGTGCCTGTATGATGTGTCCCAGTGATGTGGTGTAGATGGAGAAGAGGAGGGGACCAAGAACTGAACCCTGGGGAACCCCTGTGGTCAGCTGATGTGCTCTGGATACCTCGCCTCTCCATGCGACCTTGAAGGACCTACCTGTGAGATAGGACTCAAACCAGTGGAGTGAAGTTCCTGTGATGCCCAGTGATGAGAGGGTGGACAGAAGGATCTGATGATTCACTGTGTCGAAGGCAGCAGACAGATCCAGGAGAATGAGGACTGAAGATTTGGAAGCAGCTTTTGCGATCCGTAGGGCTTCTGTGACTGACAGTAATGCAGTCTCAGTTGAATGTCCTTTCTTGAAGCCAGATTGGTTGACATCCAGCTGGTTGTTTAGAGACAAGAAGGATGTTAGTTGGTTGAAGACAGCTCTTTCAAGTGTCTTCGCAATGAATGGTAGGAGAGAGATAGGTCTGTAATTCTCTACCAATGATGTGTTTAGCGTTGGTTTTTTGAGCAGTGGAGTAACCCGAGCCTGCTTGAATGCTGTAGGGAAGGTGCCAGTGTGGAGGGATGAGTTGATGATGTGTGTGAGTGATGGTAGAAGTGTGGGAGAGATGGCTTGTAGAAGGTGTGAGGGGATGGGGTCAAGCGGGCAGGTGGTAGGGTGACTGGAGAGGAGAAGTGTAGATACTTCTTCCTCGGTTAGCGAAGAAAAGGAGGACAGAGGGGTATTGGCTGTGGAAGGGGTCGGTCTGGGTTCCTGTGTGTGTGGAGCTGAGAACTGACTGCTGATAGCTGTTGTTTTGTTGGTGAAGAAGGTCGCAAAATCGTCAGCAGTTAAGGAGGAGGCGGGAGGTGGTGGAGGTGGACAGAGGAGAGAGTTGAATGTCTTGAAGAGTAATCGTGTGTTGGAGGAGCTGTTTTTGTTAATTTCCCATTCAGTTCCTATGGTCGGTCATTTCCGAAGAGCAAAAGTGTGACACATTTTTCTACGACCACTTAGCCTGCTTGAATCATGCCTTCAATTTTTTTGTGTTCACATTCCTAATGCCATAAAAGTCACTAAGTTTCGTAACATTCCGATGAAACAGTGATTTAATTTTTAAATCACAATTCATTGGTGTGTATGTGTATAAAAGTGTGTTTGTATGTGTGTGTGTGTCTGTTTTGCACTCATGTTTTAGAGTGTCACCCCTGCATTGTTGAGCACTTTTTTTCTGCATCGTGGCCGATTTGTAGATTATTTTGTGTGTTCACATACCCTAATGCCATAAAAGTCACCAAGTTTCGTAACATTCCGATGAAGCTGTGATTTTTTAAAAATTCAAAACAGAAAAATGTCCAGTCAGAAATGACCGAAGAGCACCTGAGGGTCACCAATGCCATCAAGTCAAATGAGCATTTGTTCAATATCTCACACCAGCGGGTACAGAAGTCCGAGTTCTCCAGACTTTTGGCAGACGTAGACCTCTTGGTATAATTTTCTGGTGGAGATAATCGCTCAGGGTAACTGCATGATAATATTGCTTGATTTCCCATTGAAGATGATGCTGAAGTTTATCCATAAGTGATTCGACATCTATCACGCTTGAAGTATCATTTTCATCAAAAAAAAAGAGTCTTTTAGCAGAATCTCAGAATAATCTGCTTCACTGAATTCAAATGTCGCACTCAAAGAAGGAAAATCTTCTTCTGCCATAATGGAGCCAGCAAGAGGAAGTAATCCTATAGCGTCTCATTTTAGACAAGTACGTCATAATATCAGTGTTTTACAATATGTCGGTATAGAGAAGGTAAAAAATAATAATAATAAAATAAAATAAAACTCTAGAGGAGGACATTATGAGAAGAAATTATTACAGAGGGAATGTTTTTGGATGTATACCCAGGGATGTAGTGGAGGCTAATCGCACGTAAACGCCGTTTACGCACCTCCCAAAATTCGGAAATAGCGTTTGCCCACCTCCAAAGTGTGTTTATCCACCTCTACATTGCGTTTATCCACCTCTAAATTTCACGTTATTTGAGCGGACTTTGCTTTTCCAGTGCGTGATTGCCGATCGGCACATGATTCGAGCATTTGGGCCGTTAACGACAGAGCAGAACGTGCAGCGCAAACACGGAGCAGAACATTGAGCAGAGAGCGCAGCGCGCCGACACACACACACACACACACACACACACACACACACACACACACACACACACACACACACACACACGGAACAAAGAGAACGGCGCACACACGTAGCAGAAAACACACGCTCGTGAAGTTACTAAACAAGCTGCGCGAGAATGAAACTTGATCGCAGCCGCAACAGGAAATCATTAAAACGATGCAAAAGAAAGTGATTTTTTTTATTCATTACAGGCAGCTGGTTTAATGTGGGAAGCATGTCAAAACCCAACTGTACAAGAGATTCAAAGGGAATCAAGCCTGCACCAGGTTAAAGCCTGAACACTGATCCACATTTTTCTGATAGAACAAACAACTAATCAATTAATCGAGGAAATATTCAACAGATTAATCGACTATGAAAATAATCCCAAATCCCTAATCATTATGCACAAGTGCATTGCATTGGAAGCCCTGGATATAAGCCTCCCTCTCGATCTCTCTTAAATATTTTTGTTCTCTCTGTTTTGTCATTTAGTAAAGTTTATAGATTTCAGCCATATTTTTCCTTTTTGAGTCTCTTTAACAAGAACTTAAATGAATGTATGAATTGAATAGTGATTGTGTGACCTATAATGAGGGAACAACTAGTAATACCCTTGGTAGTACCATCAAATGATAGCCTATAGCGATGTCATCAGGATACACATACACCGGTAGGCAGTGGCCCACCTTACCCCGTGACCACGTCGTGGTCCACCAGAATTTATAGTTTACCCACCTCTTTTTTTACCACTACACCACTGTGTATACCTTAAATACTTTGTCACCATCAGGGTTGAATGAGGATTTTGATATTACCGTAAAACTTCAAATAATAGCCGAGTCCCAAATAGACGCCTGTCTCTTTTACACGCCTGGTTTGGCTACAGGTTTGGATAAATAAAGGCCGGTCTCAAAAAGAGGCCCGGTCTGTTTTTTAGTTTCGGGTTGTATTTAATCTTCTAAACCCATCAGATCGCCAGTTCTATGGAGCAGATTGCGCACGCAAGAGAGCCCTGCGCATCTGGGTGGGAGCTGTTAGCACAAGCAAGGCAGGCAGAGTTAGCAGAGGCCAGAGAGGGAGAAGTGGAGGAGAGCGACGAGGAGGAGGAATTCGCCAATGAACTTGTAGTTGAGGATTGCGGTGATGATGATAGTGATGAATAGGGTCCTTTTGTATCACATGATTGCAGTTGTTTTACAGGGTAGCCTTCATTCTTTCTTGTTGATGTGTTTCTGGCAACTAGTTCATAGGCTCGATGGATATTACCGGTAACTTCTTGTATTGTCACATCGTTTCTTTTTTTTATGCTGCCAATAATTTAAAGGGGGTCGCACACCGTACGAGAAGCGCAGCACCGCGTCGCGTCTATGACAACTCGAGGTATCGCACGCCGGACGAGCACTTTGTCAGTTTATGGCCAGCAATATAGTTATGTTTAAGGATATTATGGAATTAAGATCATGTCTGTACTATGTTATGATTGTACTGCACAATTAAATACAATCGTTGCTTAGTCTGCAGTCTGAACACTTTACTGACTGACAAGAAGCGACAATGCATGCACACAATCAATGAATGAATGAATGAATGAATGAATGAACACAACACATAAATCAAACCAGCAAAGACATGAGGGAAAGAGGCACAATATAAAGGGACCAGAGCACATGAGGATCAGGTGAGCACAATTAGTAAAAACTACTGGATGAGGACTAAACAAGGAGGCGGGACAAGAGGAGCACATGGCAAACACAAACAAAGACAGAGCCATGTGTTCAAACAAAGACAAGGCTGGCAGGGCAGAACCCTGACACAAAGCTGTATTAAGTTAGACAGTAGTTCAATCTGAACAGTCTCTTGATTGTATATGTGATCATAGAATAAGTTTATGAGGACAATGATGTTGAACTCACCCTTCACAGAGAGAGAAACAGCAGATCTTGATGTTGATGAGTTTGGTCTTCCATCTCTCTGTCCTTTACACCAGTACTGACCCTGATCAGACTCAGTAGCTCCTCTGATAGTGAGAGTGTCTCTGTTTACAGTGTAACGATAATCAGACGTCTGTAATATTACACTGTCTTTATACCACTCATATCTCCAGTCACTGTGATCAGACTTTATCACACACTGCAGATTGACTGTTTCTCCAGTGAATACAGGACTGTCTGGTGTCACAGTCACTGTGGATGTGGGTGAATCTGAGAAGAAAGACAGAAACACAAAATGACTCAAACATCTCTTTCAGGGCAATGTAAAATAATTACATTTTGTAAATGTTTTACAAAACTGTTGTAAGAATAAAATTATGAGGACGCTGAAGATCTTAATGATCTGATCTGAATGAAGTTTTATTTCAGAAACAGTGACAAAGTGCATTAAAGCCCCTGCGTTCATCAGAGTCAGAATAAACCCTGAATAATCCAGTGTTTCCCACACAGACTAATTATTGGCGGTGCGCCACAGAATCAACACCGGCCGCCACATATTGCGTTTCTTTAAATAATTTTTTTTTAACGCTATTTAAAATACGCAGTGTATTCGTTCAGCTGCATTTCCTTTCCCTGCTCTCCCTCCGTCTCTCTGTCACTCACACGTCTCTCACACACACACACACACACACACACACACACACACACACACACACACACACACACACACACACACACACACACACACACACAGTTCAGTTATGAAATACAGTTTTAACTCTCAAAATCACTGATAACACATTATCTGTCTTATAAAGATACACTTTATGTCGTTGTGCATCTGACAGAATAATGACTAAAGGTGAATTACTTCAGTCCTCTTGGCTGATTCAGAAGAATATAAGAAAAGTGTTGAACCACATAAACTCAACAGATTAAAACAGAAGTGAATATGAACACTCACCTGATACAGTCAGTGTAACACCAGCACTGATGTCTGATCCCGTTGCTTCACATCTGTATTTATCACCATCAGACACAGATGTGATGTTGTAGACTCCCTCAGTGATGTCTGGAATGATTGAACCTTCTCTAAACCAGCTGTATCTCCACTGAATGTGTTCTCCTCTCTGTATGTCACATGTGAGCGTGACTCTCTCTCCTCTGAACACAGGCTGGTCTGGCTTCACCGTCACTACAGGTTTCACTGAGAAACAGAAGTAAACATTGAAAATGTGTGTTATGATGTGTGTTATGAGCTCAAAATGTCCTTATGTGAAAAACATCATGATATTAAAGACCTAGTTTGTGTTTTTGACAAAAAACAAAAAAAAATATTGGTAAAAACCTGTAGTCTACTGTACTAACATCTGCACATGAAAAACATGAAGAAAACCTTTGAATCATAGCATGTGTCCTGTTTCACACTAAGATACCCAGATGTGTAAAGTCCAGGTTCAGAAAGTAAAAGTCCTCCTCAGTATTTTTTTCCAATCATCTGGATTTGCTAATTAACACAGTTTTTCTAGAACTAAATAGTGAAATCTGCTGGCTGAGTTCATGGGTGGAATAAACATATGGCAGGACTTTACACCTCTGAAAGTGCCCCATTATGCTATTTTTAAGGTTCCTAATTTTGTTTTGGAGTCTCCCTACACAGGTTTACATGCATGTAAGGTCACAAATTATTTAAAACTTTATCGACAAAATGAACTAGCTTCCGGCAGACGGCCGTACGCATCGATTTACGCCAGAAGAGTAACAACTGAACTTTAACTCAAAGCTTACGCTACTCCTACATCTACGTCATACATCGTCAAGTGTTACTCTTCTGGTGTAAGTCGACTTGTGTACGGCCGTCTGCCATAGTTATTTTAGTCGACAAAGTATTAAATATGGACATTTTTCTTACACGAACGCATGGCTTCACTTCAGAAGGCCTTTATTAACCCGTCAGAGTCTGTGGAGCTCTTTAATGATGGATATGATGCACTTGTATGGACTTCAAAAAGTGGATTGTGTGTCCATTCACTGCCATTATAAAGCTTAAGAGCCAGGACATTTTTTAATATAAGTCTGATTGTATTCGTCTGAATGAAGAACGTCATATACACCTAGGATGGCTTAAGTCAATAGAAGAGTAAGATGGAGTAAATCATGGGTGAACTATCCCTTTAACTCTCCAGTTACTCTGCATGAACCAAGCAGTTGACTTGAATGAGGGGCAAATTGTACGTTTCTTAATGTTTTCTCATGAATCTGAAAGAACTATTTTGTGGAAAAAAATAGAAAAGAATCAAAAGTTCTGCTCGTCGAAGCAGTTCTGCTGCGTTTGATGTTTCGTAACGAATTTCTTCTCCTAATATTGTATCATAAAATCATATAATCATACATTCTTTGTTGAAATATGCAGAAATTTAAATAACAAATATGAAGATTTTAAATATTCGAACTGAAGGAATTCCCACCCAGTGCAAGGATATAGTCTCTTCTAGCCAGGGATGGGCAGTATTTCAGATACATGTATTTAAAATACGTATTTGAAATACAAAATACTATTTTGTATTTTGTATTTTAAAGCCTTTGGAAAAAATCTAATGTAATTTGTATTTAAATACATTTAAGATGAGTATTTTTGTATTTTCAAAATACATAAAATACTTTTTGACAGTCAACCTCTTTATCAGTGTACTGATTGTGTGCATCAACTAGTTCAGACATTCACTTGCTCAGCGTTTTTTTAAATTATTTTTATTTTTTGGGAATAAGGGGAGAATGTCATGATCAATTCTACTTGTGGATTAAAGTTAAAATAGTGCATTATTCACTTCAGTTAACATGAAAGAGTAAAAGAGCACAGACAAGAGGGAAAATAGCGTTAGCCAATCAGTCTTGACCGGTTGTTGATTTTTATCAACTAGCTTGTCAAATGTGTTTAAAGCATCACTGCATGTTAGGGCTGGGTGATATGACACTATCATAGCGATGATATAAAGTGTGAATTGATGGAACTTTTTCTTCATCATGTACATAGGCCTTTTTGTGGGGTAAGCAAATATCCGTGCAGCTTTTAGTGGGCAGGAATTACTGGAACGTTGGAGTGGAAAAAGAAGCACTGATGAATGATCCATCACAAACATCTTCAGCTTTTAGTTTTATTGTACATAAAAAATTATAATAAAAAAGGGGTAAATATTGTCAAATGAATCTAAATTAATTCTAATTTTAAATTTAAGATACACTTTCTAATTTTAATAAACTTAAAGAAACAAATAAACTTTACATGAAATAAACTTAAAAAATTACTAAAATTACTTAAAAAGCATTGGACTAACTGCAAAAAAAAAAAAAAAAAAGAGTTTGAAATTCAGTTTATGCTGTGGAATCAAAACAGATATTGAGAATTGTGAAACCATGATATTGTTACTGTTAAAGGATAATTCCGGTATTTAGCACTTTGAGTCTCTTTTCTGGTTTGTTATGGATGAACTAGAGTGGTGGACACAGAAATGTTGACGATGGGTCCTGTCTCGACGTTTTGACTGGTTTAGAATCGCCTTGGACCGCTTCAGAGTGGCTGACTACGGGCATGCACGAACATGTCCTTAAAACAACCCTTAACGTTCGTTTTCAAAACTGTGCAACTCACCGAGTGGTTAGTGGTGTTCGTTGATGATTAAAAACAAGTAGCGTAGCGAAATACAGTTTCTGTCGTGTTTTATTTGGCATTTTGTAAAATCCCATTGATTTCTGTTGGAGGACTCATTGCTCGTTGATATTACTGCGCTTCAGACTCAAATATCGAGCGGAAGTTTATACACGGTTGTGAGGTATCTGAAAAAATAGTTCCACTATAGCAAATACCAGGGATTGAAATCATACATTGCGCCGATATATTTGTTTTTAATCATCAACGAACACCACTAACCACTCGGTGAGTTGCACAGTTTTTAAAACGAATGTTAAGGGTTGTTTTAAGGACATGTTCATGCATGGCCATAGACAGCCACTCTGAAGCAGTCAAAGGCGATTCTAGACGAGTCAGAAAGTCGAGACAGGACCCATCGTCAACATCTCTGTGTCCACCACTCTAGTTCATCCAAAACAAACCAGAAAAGAGACTCAAAGTGCTAAATACCTGAATTATCCTTTAAGTAAAATTGACATTTTGGTTATATCGCCCATTCATATTCTTCGCTAGATAGCAGAAAAGGTTCCCACAGTTTTACATATAGTATGAATTTTTTAATAGTGTTCACCACAAGTAATATACTACATTGTAACCAGAAATGAGTATATAAATGGCTGCTATTTTGCATAAGTTTGTTTGTAATTGCCAGAAAGAAAGAAAGAAAGAAAGAAAGAAAGAAAGAAAGAAAGAAAGAAAGAAAGAAAGAAAGAAAGAAAGAAAGAAAGAGATGAGGTTAGGAATGATAAGTCAGTAGGCCTGTGTAGTTTCTTCATTCACTGTGACCTATGCCTGCACTGGATGGCCAATTTCACATGTATTTTGTGTATTTTCAAAATACAAAATACTGTATTTGTATTTAAATAAAAAAAAATCACACAGTATTTTGTATTTGTATTTAAATAAATTTTTTCACACAGTATTTTGTATTTGTATTTTAAATACATTTCCATGTATTTATGCCCATCCCTGCTTCTAGCACACAGAGCCACCGCTGCATGAAGAGTTGCCAAATCCACGTTTTCTTCCTTGGAATTGAGCTACTTTTACACGGTTGCATATTTTCAAAACTTGTCTTTATTATATGTGGTTTCTAGCATTTGTAACTTTTACAACAATTGTAACTTTTAGTCTCCGCCGAGTGAGGCTGCGCGCTAACACCGCGGCCTCGACTGTCAGTAGCTAGCGCAGCTCTTCAGATCAGGAGAGTGAGGTTTACACACACAGCTCTTACTGGAGCCCGTTATACCATTAATGACAAATCACATTCATTCTCATTTTTATACAGAAAATTTACTATTATTCATACAGTATTTTTCTGTTGTCTTAAATAACATAGAAATGTATGTAAAATTACAAAAACAATGTTGATAATAATTTGTAAAATCACCACCAGATGGTGCAAAGGGACAGCTGACACTATAGAGGTGCAGGTATGACATCACTTATAGGCCAAAACACTGAAGCGAGCTGCATTTTAGCACAACTTTCATCATCCCGAAGTCAACGTTTTTTGTAATGTTTTTTGTTTTTGTTTTGTTGTTAAATGGCTGAAATAAGGTCAAGACATTTTCACATTTTATTCTACGACATAATACATCAATATTAACTGGTGATGATATAACATCATTAGGGGTGTGATTGTAAAACTGGCGGTTCGGTACTTACCTTGGTTTTGATATCACGGTTCGGTTAAGGGGGGAGAAAACTAAACAATTGTTATATTATTTTTTTTATTAAACAGTGGTTTACTAAACAAATTGTGTCTCTGTCTTTAAATGAATTCAGTCATAATTAAAAGTATCTTAAGGATATATATATATATATATATATATATATATATATGCTAATGCTGTAAACAATCAGGAGCCCTTACTTGCACATTACTATAATATTAAAGGGTGACAGCAGAGCCTAAATTCAGTTGCTTTTATTATATTATATTATCACATATATATATATATATATATATATATATATATATATATATATATATATATATATATATATATATATATATATATATAATCAACACTCAAATAACACATTGTATTCAAACATATAAGCTGCACATAAGGCAGTTTTTTGCATTAACTTCTAAATCTAATTACTCCAATTCATTGTTAAAATAATAATTTACAGTGGCTGTCATTTTCATGACAGATATTTTAAGCATAGGCTACATTAAATAATGAAGACATCACTAACAGGTTAAGTAAAATAAAATGAATGTATAATATAGTGCATATATTTAGTGAAAGAGATCATTTCTCTGCTGACTAACAAGCTGTGGACACTGATGGACTTGCCTGAGGTAAATGTCTACGTGGCATATTGTCTACAAGCTGTTTTACTAATGTCTTTCCTTCACTGAAACACTGATTGAGTGATTACATGAGATATATGTAAATAAATAAATAAAATAAAACAAAACATGTTTTTATGCATGTTTGGCCTGGGTTTGTGTTGCATTTACACTGTTCTGACCACTAGGGGTCACTGTGGAGACAGGATTTGGATTTGCTTCGACTGTTTCAGTGTAATAAAATATTTCAAAATATCAAAGCACTGCAGGAAATTAAGCAGTAATATTCTAGAGCTATATAAGCAATGTGGAATTAATAACTTTCATAATAAAACAATATAATAGGACGAGATCAGTGAATCAGACCACTGCATGTCTATCATCTGTTCAGATTTTCTCTTGTAATTTTTGCCATAACAAATGTGCTTTAGAAACTCAAAGTTGAAGCAGCCAGAAAAAAATGTATGTTAAAAAAGTCAAGAGACCAACTAAAGCAAACACTGATCACCATAACGGTAACATCTTTATTTTTTTTCAATAAAACATCAACAACTAAACTTGTGTAAATTCAACAAGAACTTTTGTTTGAAAGAAATAATCAAACTGGATTGTAATAAGTGAAGACGCTGAGATCTTGAGAGATCTGTTAGTGTTTAAAGTTCTGTTGGGATTTAAAGTGTTTCTGTTGTGTGAGTTTTGTGGGTCACCGTTGTGCTGAAGAGAGTCTAGTAAACCTATTCAGGGCCAGTTGAACACACCCATGCTAAAGTTGACTAAAACAGGAATAAAAAATAATCTCGAAAACTCTAACCTTTAAGAACATACATTTTCTTTGTGAATGAATAATGTATTGTGCTGAAGAGTAGAGCCTGTGCTTCAGTCAGGAGAAGACCAACAAACACTGATGATATGTGGCATTGCTTTAAACGCAGTAACTGTGTTGTTGCAGTGATAAATACATTAGCTCATGCATGTGTGCTATGCTATTGCTAGCTAATGGTTAACTGCAAGACCATTACATATTACAGAGAATGTTTGATCACAATAATCCAGGATATATCTGTAAAACAATAGTGTTTTTCTATAAAATGTTTATTGAAATTGTCTTTAAAAGTTTTTGTATTTTATTCAGATTAGGGTCTTTTAGAGCTGGTGGCGCGTCTTGGACGGTGTGAGCGTCGAGGAGAGGTGAAGTCAGGTCAACTTTATGGTAATGAGCTATGATGCGGTTCTAGCAAAGTAGAATAAAAATGTCTCTTTAGTCAAAAAGGTTCCTGACCCCTGACCTAAAGTGTTTGAGTGTCAAATCAGACTTTGTTCACGGGCAGATAATGAAGATCATAGTCTGGTATTATGCAAATGAGTTACTTTGTAAGTTACGGAAGAGAGACTGGAAACACTGACGACTCGTTTCTGCAGTTCAGAATCTATTCCTTTAGGAGACAATAAGTTTATTTATCTGCACTTTGGTCTTTACAATTTTGCAGACCTTTTACATTCAAAAACAGCAACATCACTGCATGACAGGTATAATTGAAAAAGCATAATGGGGCTTTAAAGAAATAAGCAGAAAACAGATCCTGAGCTTTATTCAGTAAGCAGTTCTGCATCTGAGAGAATAATGACTGAAGTGAATTGCTTCAGTTGTCTTAAGAACAGATGTGGCTGATACAGAAGAATATAAGAAAAGCTCTGAACCACAAATATGGATTTTAAATGAGCAACACAGTTGAATATGAACACTCACCTGATTCAGTCACTGTAACACCATCACTGATGTCTGATCTCGTTGCTTCACAGCTGTATTCACCACCATCAGACACAGATATGATGTTGATGTTGAGGACTCTCTTAGTGTGTGAGATGACTGAACCATCTTTAATCCAGCTGTATCTCCACTGAATGTCTTCTCTCTGTATCTCACATGTGAGAGTGACTGTTAAAAAAAAGTGAGTGTTAAAAAAAGTATTGCAGAATCAAGAACACTGTCATGAACATGAAAAAAATTTAGTTTGCTTGTGTTGATGATTACATTATAAATAAATAAATAAATGTATTGTTAAAACTAAATAAAATATTTATATTTAGTCCACATGTATGATCTTTGAATTAATCAAGCATGTTCAAATTGCAGCTTGTCCAACATTTACAATATTTACTGTACACAAGTTAAATACATTTTCAATAAGACTAGTCAAGTTATGATACCATGAAATTAATATTCCTATTAATGTTATTTACATTACAGTTAAACTAGATAATTTTCTAATTTTCATTCACAATGCACACTACAAAAATACACAATTCACATTAGTTCAAAATTAATAATAATTTACTGCAGTACTTCAGTACCTTGACTGAGTCCAGAGTGAACGAGGGACATCAGCACTAAAAGCAGAAGAAACAGATATGAAGCTTTTCCATTCATTCAACACAATGTAAATCACACACTGAAACATGTCTAGAGTTTATTCTACATGAACTGAAAGTGTTTTTCTGTTTTGATGCTCATTCAGGAGAACTGATGGATTATTGTCCAGCATTTACATCACACACAGTGATCTTACAGGTTTGGAACGGCATGAGAGTGAGTAATTGCTGACAGAAACTTCATTTTTGGGTGAACTATCCCTTTAACATCATCACACACAATGACGTCACATGACTCGTGAACTGATATGAGAGTCGATTCACTGAAGGATTCACTGATGCTCAACAATAAAGCAGCAGTTTGAACCACTGAGCTTCACAACATATGATGTTAATCTCGTCATCAATGTGATCAATCAGTGAATCTCTGTATCTCTGTCTCTTTTGCTCTTCTTTGGTTGTTTTCTGTTTGTTTCTGAAGTTTCATATTTGTTTTGCTTCCTCTTGTATTTAGCTTTTCTATACAACTAATCATGTTCCATATAAATGTTGTATCTTTCCCTCTGTTCCCCTGTTTGTTTGCGCTTTTTTCATGTTTTACAAAAAAAAAAGGTGTATAAATAACAAAGAATCATGCTTATTTCATGCCACTATGACATTACATCAAAAAAATTTTTTTGTGTGTTTTAAGACACTTGCATACACGCCTTACAAGCAAAAATGATTATGATTAAGTTCAGTATGGGGAAAACATTCACTATTAACTACACCTTTTGCCTCCATAAACTCCTATTTTTCTGCTTATTAATAGTTATTAAGGTTGTTTTTGTAGCATTTAAGTTTAGGTGTTCGATAGGATTAAGGGATGTAGAATATGATCGTGCAGAATACGGCATTAATATGTGCTTTATAAGTACTAATAAACAGCCAATAACTAGTTAACAGTGAGAAAAGAACCCTAAAATAAACTGTTACCATTAACGTTTCCCATCACTGATTCTTCACTGGAACAAAACAAGCTTCAGAACTCCAAACCAAAGCAGGTCAAAGTGTTTGAGACACACGACATCACTTCCTGTTTGATGTCGGCACCATCAACTTCATTGTGACTTTATAGTGGCTGCAAAAAGAATTTGGACACTTGGTGTGTTTCACATATACAACACTTAAATGAACCAAACCCAGTTCAGTTAAAGGGTAAGTTCACCCAAAAATTCTGTCAGTAATTACTCACCCTCGTGATGTTCCAACCCTGTAAGGCAGGGATAGGCAACTCCGGTCCTGGCGGGCCACTGTCCTGCAGAGTTTAGCTTCAGCCCTGATAAAAACTCACCTGCCTGTATCTATCTAGTAATCCTGAAAACACTGATTGCCTTGTTCAGGTGTGTTTAATTAGGGTTGGAGCTAAACTCTGCAGGACAATGGCCCTCCAGGACTGGAGTTGCCTATCCCTGCTTTCGTTCATCTTTGGAACACAAATTAAGATATTTTTGATGAAATCTGAGAGCTGGCTTACTGCTTCATAGGCTGCTAAAGATGTGAACTTTGATGCAGGTGCAGAGAATCATGTGACCTGAGATTTATTTGTTTATTTTTTTTAAATGGGTGTGGCCAAAGATTTTTCCACCAATAAAAAGATGTCTCTGGGAAAAGATGATTCTACCGGTAGCGAGATCTCGAGGCAGAGCAAAAAGAGAAAGATAGCTGATTGGCTACCTAGTGAAAAGAAAAGGTAGGCCCTATAAGACCTTAAGTTCGACCATTGCAGATCAGATGAACAGCTGCATCTCACTTTATTGCTTGTCAATAATGTTAATTCTTCTGAAACCTGAAACTTCGACTCTTGAGAGATTTCTTTGAGACCCGATTTGAGGACTTTAAATTCGCTACAACATAATTGGCGAGCGAAGCCAGGAGTGGCGAAGGGGTCGAGGAGTGACCGGGGACGGCGTGCTGGCAGAGGCCTCACAAAACAAAGGCGCGCCATAAAAAAAGGTAAGCAACTTTTTGCTTATATTTGTTTTGTGTGGCTCCTGGTAAGCTAGCGCCTGGTTGGTAACGGTGTTAAATAAAAACCCCCACCAAAAATAACCTAAAATTGATAAGGAATCAAAAGGAGGGTAATTTCCAGGTCTCAAGAAGGAGCGCATGCGTAAGTAGGCCTACAATAAAGCAAGAAGTGCAAAATAAAGCAAGAAGTGCTTAAACGCAAGAAGTACTTCAGTTAGCCTAGATAAAAAAGAAAGCGCTTGATAAATTCTGGAATAGAGCATGAAATTGGGTTTAAGAAAAATGTATAAAAGGCTAGGATGCGATAAAGTTTCTTCTGGTTGGATGCTGTCACGTGTCTACATTTTGGTTCGTTTTATCAACTCATAAACTGATTCGGACCAGAGTGATCAGTGTGGTGTGAAAAGGAACCAAAACGCCTGAAAAATGCTACAATGTTTCATTTTTCGCCCTTAGTCCGGACCAAATGAACCGAACTACAGATGTGAAAGCACCCTTAAACAAAAAAGAAAGAAACATTTTGATTTATTTGAGCCATTAAAATTAGAAACCTGCACTAAAGAGGAATTGGAGGAATTAAAACAGCCTATTTCCTGAACAATAATTCGGCTTGGTCTCTTCATTGTTACAAGAAAAAATAACGAGTAAAAGTGTGTGCGTGTCAAATGCACAGATTAGGACTATTTGAAAAAGAACGATATTCATTTATAAAGAGAAACTAGAAATTTTGAAAGAACACTTGTTTCTCTCTCATATAGCTAAAGTAAACGGTGACTGTGATATGAGAAAGAGAGGCAGAAAGGAGGAGCTTTTTTTTGTGTGTGATTTTATTTGTAACTGTCATCCCCACCAGTGGACCTGTAATAGAGGAACTGCATTTTTAAAATACCTGAGAAAGACTAATCAAATATCTTAATAAATGTCTGACCATCTTGCTGAAAACTAGTTAGATGCGAAATAGATGCAAGCTGGGGTTAGTAAGGTATACTTAAAAGGTTTGAAACACACTGATAATTAAGATTATAATGGCATCAATACCTGTAGAATAACCAGAGATACTATAGGACAACCCTCCAAAAAT
Source organism: Leuciscus leuciscus (assembly GCF_965113295.1). Lineage (NCBI taxonomy): Eukaryota > Metazoa > Chordata > Actinopteri > Cypriniformes > Leuciscidae > Leuciscus > Leuciscus leuciscus. Next base: position 56,025,709 of record NC_138726.1, on the reverse strand, counting down.
GGGGAAAGAAGCCTAAAAACAAAATGACCAGCTGAGGGAACATTTGATGTGGCTATGTGCAGAGACACTGAATCATAAAAAAAAAAAAATAAAAAAAAAAAGGTCAAAGGTAGGAGTAAACAGGGGAAAATAGAAAAGGAAGAATAACAAGTACTGACTATACTTAAAAAAGAGGGAGAAGAATTATTAAAAATTAGGAGACAGGTCAAAGGGACATTGTAGTTTAACTATCTGTAATCTCAGCTTAGTTCAAAAGCTTGCATATGATATGCATGCAGTATAAGGATTCCTTTGTATGAATGTAATGTGTCCACATCTGTTATTCATTAATGTGGACTCCAGTGTTCGGCTGGTGAAATCTCCCTATGTTATACACTGAAGGCCTTACTGGACTCCGAGGCACAGAAGGATATCTAGCCGGAAACTGACCATTTATAGATTTGCTATACAGCGTATATATGATATGATATGATGTAATGCATGGTTCTATTGGTTGAAGTGGTAAGACTCCCCTTATACTTTTACTATATATTCCATATCTAGAGTTTTGGGAGCTGAGCTATTGTCTCCCAGCGCTGGTTCATTGTTCATCCATACTGTATGCCTGATTAAAGACGAAGACCAAAGGCACTTTTGTTGGACTCTTAATTTCTAACAGAGATATAATGACAAAACTGAAAAGAAAACGGAAAGACTGCCTCCCCGTGCATCACCTTATGGCCCCTCAGAGAAACAGATGTCTGACATAACAGGAACAGTAGAAGTAAGAGGAAGGGCTGCACGATATTGAGGAAAAATGCGATATTCAATATGCGATACAATATTGCTTTAAGTATGTAAAATAAATTTAAATTGTGTCAGATGGCGCAAGTATCGCAATGAGTTGTTTACGCGATTTATTGTGCTGAATAATTCGTTTTAATGTCAAGCAAGTCACACACAAGTAACAGTCTTGTCCCTAATCTATTTTCTGCTATATGCGTTGATCTAAAACTTTGACTTTTAAAACTTTTTGAAGCAGCCTATTAAAATGATATAGACATTGCAAGCTGTAATGCAGAATAACGAAGAAAGAGAGATAAGCACATCAAGTTACAGGGAAAAGGTGTAGAGGGGGATCCAGTTACCCAGTCTACAGAGGTTGGAGTCTGTTTGATTGAGTGTGTGGACAGGTGTCTTTTATACAGGTAACAAGTTCAAACAGGTGCAGTTAATACAGGTAATGAGTGGAGAACAGGAGGGCTTCTTAAAGAAAAACTAACAGGTCTGTGAGAGCCGGAATTCTTACTGGTTGGTAGATGATCAAATACTTATGCAATAAAATGCAAATTAATTACTTAAAAATCTTACAATGTGATTTTCTGGATTTTTGTTTTAGATTCCGTCTCTCACAGTTGAAGAGTACCTATGATAAAAATTACAGACCTCTACATGCTTTGTAAGTGGGAAAACCTGCAAAATCGGCAGTGTATCAAATACTTGTGCTCCCTACTGTATCTTTATTACCAGATTTTTATCAGATTATGGAATAATCGGCGGTAGAATACTCTATTGCTACAATAATCGATAGCTGCTTTACTTTTGCTTTAAAAAAAGATTTCATAGAAATTTTGATTTAATTTGGAGTTTCACTACTGAAGTCCACTGTTTATTTTCTTTTTTTCATGCTGTAATGAACAGAAGCCCAGAACATGTGGATATATTGACATTCAGAACATGCTTTCTCAGACTTTTGTTATTATTATTATTTTATATATATATATATATATATATATATATATATATATATATATATATATATATATATATATATATATATATATATATATTTTTTTTTTTTTTATTATTATGTTTGTTTACAAATTTTTACTTTTGTATATTTTTATTATTTTAGCTTTACATTTTGTCAAGGGCTTGTTTACACTTTTTTACACTACTGAATGCCAAAGTAGCGTTTTTGAAGTTTACACGGAGATAACGTTTTTCAAAATTAAAAATAAACTTGCACATTGGGTCCTGTTTCAAAGATTGCGTTCTCGAGTCACCAAACACTGTTGTCGTGCAAATTAACAGCCAGAACACATTAAATGTTTTCTGTTTTCAGTTAAAAGGTTCTCCTGTAAGCGGCCCCTAAGTTAATAACTAATGATCTTTGCAACATTCAAGTGAATCAATCAAAAACTAACTTTAACTGGACAATAACTTTATTCTAGAGCTGCTGTAAAGGTAAAACAATCTCTGTTACACTGTAAAAAAATTCTTTGCCTCTCCAAGTCAAAATTTTCTAGTGACTGATAACATCTAAATTTTTTTATTGGCCAAAGTGCAATTCTTGTTGCAATAGTCTGTTAACATTGGCTCAATGAGAAATAATGAGAAATAATACGTCAGACTAATTGAAAAATTTAGATGTAACCAGTCACTAGAAAATTTTGACTTGGGTATGTATTTTTTTTTTTTACAGTGTACTTTAATTTCCTATTATCACTGTAACACTGCTTTGAAACAATCTATGTTGTTAGAAGCGTTAAATAAATGAAGGAGACCTCACTTGACTTGACTGACTTTGAAATACACCAGGAGCAAGAGGCTCTGGGTCCCTGATCACCTGCGTGAACATGTCATAGACCTGCTGCAGATGTGAACAGAGCAATAAACTTCAATGTCTGTAAAGTACGATGCCTGAGACAGTGCAACAGGCACGGCCACATTAATGCACGGGTTTACCTGGGCTGAAGCCCAGGGGCCTCCCAAGTTCAGGGGCCTCCCAAGTTCAGGTTCATGATGAGCTGAAAAGGTCATATTGTTTTGTAACTTGTCAGATTTTGTCGCTGTATGTCGCTAGTCTCTATACTGTGAAGTTGCTTGTGGGCGTTGGTAGTGCTGTCGCTCTAATGTTAGACCGCTCGTCTGGCCACATCTATACAAAACACCATCACAAGTGATAGTCAAATTAAAATAATATAGTTGTATGATACAACTATATTATTTTAATTTGACTAGGAATTAGGCTCAAAAGAAACAGTATGCTGTTGGGAGAGTGTTTTTATATTACCACACAGCAGTGTTCAGTGGATTAAATAATTTACTAGATTAACGATCGATCAATCTACAAATTAAACTCACTCATACTGTCTTAAATTACTAAAACGTCATCCGAATTTGACAAATAATACATTTTCTTGTCCCTTATAGTCAGCATAATGCAGGGGAAACTGTAAAATGAACTGCAGCAGTGCTAAACTTGCACCATAAAACTACAACACTCGAACAAACTATAAATGTATGAATTAAACTCACTGAGACTGTCGACAGTTTCTTTTCCATGCATCATTTTATTATATCCATGTTTGTGGTTGGTTACAGTCAAATCATATAAAACAGTGGAATCGCCCTCGAACTCTTCTGTCTTGCCTGCACTGCACTCGAGACGGTGACGGGAGCTGAGCTCCACTGAAAGGCTTCTTTCCTCTTGGTTGTTGCTCACGAAAATCGCTTCTCATTTGCATAAAGTTGAAATATAGCCTATAGGCTTGTTTACCTATCAGAATGTCTATAGTTAGTTTTGGGGTGTGTCCGTGTCCGTCTATGATTGAGTGACATTAAGTTGAAAATGTCGGGGAGGACGTTTGAGAGTGGTGCCCAGAAAAGAAAAAAAACGTATTAAGAAGGAGTTGTGCGAAAAAGATCTACTAAAGAGCATCCCAAAGCTCACGGGATTTTTTAAACCAGTTGCTACTGAAGATGGACCCAGCACCGGAGGAAGATCGCTATCCCACACACCGGAGGGAGCGGAGGAGGCGCAGGCCGCACAGGTGGATAGCTGGAGAGGAGCAGGGGACTGCCCGCAGCAATGGAGGGGAGGAGGAGGTGGGAGCACACAAGTCCCAGAGAGAGGACCAGGCCGCAAACCAGTTAGGGGGAGACGAGTCAGATGACCCATATTATAACAGTGACCCGGGCCGCTGGGGAAACAATATTGACCGAAAAGTGCGGGCTTATCGGGCGGCAACGGGACCGGAGTCCTGTCAAAATAAAGATGCTGACGTGTCGGCATCGGAACGCCAATATAAACAGCAGAGAAGATTTTTCTCAAAAATGCATTTCAAACGCAAGTAACGGAGAGTGTGTGCCCAGAGAATGGCTCTGTTATTCACCATCAGCAGGTAGTGTGTTTTGTTTTGCATGCAAAATATTTGGCGAGAACAAGGAAAAGTCAGCATTTGTGTGGGGGTTATTTTGAAACATGCTAATGATCGTATAGCAGAACATGAAAGCTGTGACATTCACAGAAAAGCCATGATCGCTTACATCAATCAAGCAGCTGACAGTGGGACAGTGGACTCAGAACTCAAAAAGCAGTTCAATGAGGAGTGTGAATACTGGACACAGGTTCTACAGAGAGTTGTTACTGTTGTGAAGTTTTTGGCTGAACGGGGACTTGCTTTCAGGGGTGACAGCCACAGGTTTGGAGACACCGACAACGGCAATTATTTGGGGTGCATGGAGCTGATCAGCCAGTTTGATCCTTTTTTAAAGGCTCATATTAAAAATACGGAAACACGGGCAGAGGAACCCCATCCTACCTCTCCCTGAATGTGTGTGAGGAATTCATACAGCTGATGGGACAGAAAGTGCTTGAGGAAGTAATCAGCAGAGTGAAACTCGCAAAGTATTTCGCTATCAGTTTGGACTTTCTCCACGCCAGACTTTCATCATGCGGTACATGTCACCAGAGGGCTGTATAGAGGAGCGCTTCGTAAAGTTCCTCCCTATTGAAAGCCACACAGGAGAAGCACTGTTCAACTCAGTTATTAGTGTTTTAGAGGAGATGGGCATTGACATTAATAACTGTAGAAGACAATGTTATGACAATGCTAATAATATGTCAGGAGCCTACAAAGGTGTGCAGGCCCGCATCAAGCAGATCAGCTCATTGGCACAGTGGGTACCCTCATACCCTCACACAGGTATGTACCCACATACCCTAAACCTGCAGTGTGAACTGCTGTGAGGAGACTGGACAGTTTTTCAGTTTTGTACAAGCTTTGTTCAACTTTTCATCAAAGACCACTTCACGCTGGCAGATGATCAGGGCAGGGTTGCAGCCCAATGATAATAAAAGAATAGAGACTTTGAAATCGCTTTCTGACACAAGATGGTCAGTGCACGCTGTCGCAACCAAAGCCCTATGTCAGAACTACGCAGGGATCCAGCAGTCATTACTCAATATTGCTGATGATGATGAGCACCAGAATTTGAGCACAAGAGAAGAGGCTAGGGCACTGCACAAAAAGATGAACAAACTGGAAATTGCACTAATGTGCAACATGTGGAATGACATCCTTCAACGTTTCCAGGGTGTGAGTACTGCACTACAAGCGGTGGAATTGGATCTGTGCAATGCTGTGGATCTGGTTCGGTCATTGCATGAATATGTAGCAGTCCTCCGGGATCAGTTTGATAGCTTTGAGACAGCTGCAAGGAACATGTCCCCCATTGTGTCTCATGAGTACAAAGCAGACACCAAGCGAAAGAAAAAAAGAAGGAGACAGGCTGATGAGTCATCTGAGCCTGAGTGCGAGCTATCAGGCCGCAAACGCTTCTGTACATCTGTGTATATCTATATCATTGACCGTTTAGTGTCACAACTGGACAGAAGGTACCAGTCATACAAAGAATTGTGTGAAAACTTCGGGTTTTTAAATGGTTTGCACTTGATTTCCCCCCAAGACCTCCGCTCAGCAGCATTGAGCCTGCAGAGGAAATACAACAGCGACTTGGAAGAGGACTTTGTGGAGGAGGTGGTACAGTTCAGAGAATTTGTACAGGATGAAAATGTGAGCAGCACGTCTGCAGTGGAGTTACTGAAATTTTTAAGAAGAAGAAAACTCCATACAGTGTTTCCAAACACAGACATAGCTCTACGGCTATTCCTGACTATGCCAGTGACCAACACGAGCGGAGAACAGTCCTTCTCCAAACTGGACTTGGTGAAAAATAGACTGCGATCAAGCATGCAGCAAGACCGAGTCAGTCATCTCACACTGATGTCTATTGAGCATGACATCCTTCGTTATTTGGATTTTAAGGACATAATTGGGGCCTTTTCTTCAAAGAAGACCAGACGAAAGCACTTCTAAAAGGGTAAGAAAGTGCTGTATTTATAGCTTGTGCTGTGCAGGTTTTAAATTGTTGTGGTTGTGCATTGTTTTAAGAGAAATGCACATTTATACTGCAAACCTTCAATAAATGTTGCTCAGTTTCATCTTTTTGGTACCTGGCATTAGGCCGTGTTGCTATCCATGGTGCTGAATGTGTGTCTGTGCAGGTGCATGTGATTGGTTCAAAGGGCCCGCTGAGGCCAGAGAAGAGGCTCCTACTTTGATCTGTTGCTGTTCTTTGCTTATGCTGTTATCAGTTATTATCAATGTTTGTGCAGACAGGTGATGGTTGGTGACGTTTTTCATAATATTGTTTGAAATCATACTTTCACACATTTTGGTTTTATTATCAGCATAAGTTGCTGTGTGTGGTAGTTAAATAAAGTGTCTTGTGTTTATGCTCAAGTGGGCTCAGTGATATGTTAATAACAATATTATGGTGTTTTCTGTCTCAAAGAGGGAAAACTCACTGTTGTAGGTCTCGAAAGAAACTAATGCATTTTGTGATGTAGATTACCTAGATATTACACTTTTTTAAAAATGAGACTCTATAAATCGAGGGGATGGGGGGCCTACAAAACCTCTCAGCCCCGGGGCCTAACATTAGGTTAAGGCGGCTCTGGCTACAGGGAGTGTTAAAAAGGCCATTAATAATTATAATATGCCTTGTGTCTTTCCAACCTTTCTGGGGCTTCAAAGTGTTAATTAAATAGCTGTCAATGTACAGTAGCTCCTCTTGAGCCATCGGATTTCATAAAAAATATCTTCATTTGTGTTCCGAAGATGAACGAAGGTCGTACGGGTTTGGAACGACATGAGGGCGAGTAATTAATGACAGAATTTTCATTTTTGGCTGAACTATCCCTTTAAGTCTCAGATGTTGAATTTTTTTTAATGTTAAGACAAATATTTACACATAAGAAATCTGCTGGGGGGCAGATTGAAAGCAGTTGAAAGTTTTTCTTTGTTTCTTTTCTTTTCTTTTTCTCTTTTTTTGGCGGAGTTTACGTTATGTTGGCTCAAGAGCACTTGAAGTCCCCAAACGAACAAGATGTGAAAACACCCTTAAGCGACATTGAAAATGTATAAATGTATTTGCAATATATCAAAACAAGTGATAATTAAAGGAATATAGCACAAGCACAGTTTTCATTCAAAACATTTCACTAAATTAAGTATTGTTAAAAATATTAAACAACATTTTGTTTCAATGTTAATATACACCTGTGGTTATTCTGCTAGGACACTGAGACCAGTTTGTTAAAAAAGACATATATGAGTGATTTAAATGTCCAAATACTTATTGCAATAACTTTTCAATAAGAGGGTCAGAGAGAATGAGTCTCTGATGGAGAGTTTATTTAACAATCCCAACAGGATTTCGCAATATCTTTTTTTTTGTGATTCTTGTGATCAAAATTACAGATTTTGTGGTGGTAATTTCTAGAAATCTGCGTAAAAAAATGTCAGTGTTTTTTTTTTTATTATTTGTTTTATAATTATGATCAAACATTTACCATATTATTATGCTCAATAGTCATCCAGGAGAATAGAACACAGAATGCATAGATCTTGTTTATTTTGGTATCTTACAAAAAAGGCTAGTCCTGGGGGTATTCCAGAAAGCAGGTTATGTGACACACCCGGGTATGTTTAAGGGTAAGTAAGCAAATAATCTCAACTTTTGGTTCCAAAAATGGAGGGAACTTGCAGGGTATGTACAGTAAGTAGCCATAGCAACTCACTCTCTGAACATATCCCCGCTCCGAATCAGCTCATAGTCCCGGGTTAGTTTACTTAAGAGGTGTTCAGAGTTAGTTTACTTCAGAGGTGTTCAGGGTTAGTTTACTTAAGATGTGTTCAGTGTTAGTTTACTTCAGAGGTGTTCAGGGTTAGTTTACTTCAGAGGTGTTCGGGGTTAGTTTACTTCAGAGGTGTTCGGGGTTAGTTTGGGGTTAGTTTACTTCAGAGGTGTTCGGGGTTAGTTTGGGGTTAGTTTACTTCAGAGGTGTTCGGGGTTAGTTTGGGGTTAGTTTACTTCAGAGGTGTTCGGGGTTAGTTTACTTCAGAGGTGTTCAGGGTTAGTTTGGGGTTAGTTTACTTCAGAGGTGTTCGGGGTTAGTTTGGGGTAGTTTACTTCAGAGGTGTTCGGGGTTAGTTTGGGGTTAGTTTACTTCAGAGGTGTTCGGGGTTAGTTTGGGGTTAGTTTACTTCAGAGTGTTCAGGGTTAGTTTACTTCAGAGGTGTTCAGGGTTAGTTTATTTCAGAGGTGTTCATGGCTATACTTCAGAATGAATTTCAACAATAAAGAATAGTGAGACTGTGGGTCAGACTCTCCTCACAACACTATCATGTATCTTATCTTCAGCTGAATACATTAGAAACAGAAAAAAAAATAGTACAGGATATAATCAAATACTCACAGATGAGAGGCAGTGCACTGGAGCCCATACTGTCACACTAATAGACTGTTTTAACAGCGCTGTGTGCTGAAACACACACTTCCTGTGTTTAAACAGTCATTTCACACTTCAAGAAGAGATGAGGGAGGAGGACACAAAACTCTAAAAAAGGTGTTCTGGTAATTGTTGTAGAAAATGCACACTGCCAGACGGAATACATCTGAGACGAGGCTGAATCCAGCTTCTTATTGACGCTATCCGTTCCGTTCCACCTTAAAAGACTCTTCCGCGTTTGTTAGCTTGTTATTCATGCTCAACTTAGGGACCGTGCAGTTTTTCCTCTTTTTCACGTTTTTGCGGGATTGTGTTGCTTTTGTGTCTATTTTCAGAATAAAATAACAATAAACAATGTTTAAATGCAAATAACACTGATATATCAGCGAAAATGGACTGTAAAAATGTAAAGCCACACCTAGAATTACAGTATTCTTTAACTATTGTACATGTCATAAACTCAATTTAGAGACCATGTGGTTTTTTGCTTATTCACACATTTTAGGGAACCTATTTCTATTGTGTCTATTTTCAGAAAAGAATAATAAACTATTTTGAAAGGTATAACAAATAATAACAACACATAGGCCTAAAATGACTGTAAACATAATTACATCATTATTTAATAATTGCACATGCCAGCATTTTAATGCATTTATAAATCAATTGAATAAAAAAATAAAAATAAAAAATATATACAAATTTCAATTTCACAAGGTAACTAGAGATTATGATCCAGCCTCTTTTGAAGACTGCAGATGACCCAACACCTTTGAATAGATGGATAGACACCTACCCCTGCAAGGAGCCCAGAACATCAAACATGGATGATTATTGTAATGGAAAATTTTGATTTTCATTGATCTTCAACATATATTGCAAAGTTATGTGTCACATGTTTCTATTGTCTATATTGTGGTATGTTAACAGGATATGCATGTTTGTACACCTGTATCCGTGCAGAGTGAGACAGGATGGGGAAAGCTGAAGAGGGACCTTCTGACCTCAGAGGTCAGGATGGGGAAAGCTGACCTCAGAGGTCAGGATGCATCTACATTTGTTGGTCCCATTGTCAGAAGTAGTGATGAATAGGAGCATGTGCAAAAGTGTGCCAAAGTTAGTGGAAAACTACTAGGAAAAGCAACAGCTGAAGGAGACCTTGGTAAAGAATATAAAAGATTTCGCACAGCTCCTCCTCCTTGTCTTACACTCTGCAGACAGGCTCTGAATGTCTGTATGACTGTCTGACCTTCTTTTGCAAGAGAATAAATTACTTTAAAAGACAGTCTGACTCAGTGTCTCTTACGCAATGAGGATGTTCAAGAAATTTTTGCCACAACATTATACAAAATTATAATTTTATCATTGCCTTAAAATGCACACTAATTTCTCTAAAATGCATATATGATATTTGTAAATACTATAATTTGTGCTATCTTACAACTGTACTTTCTGAAATCATCTCATAAAACGTTATTGTGGTTTTGTACCTGACTTTTCTGTAAAGCTGATTTGAAATGATATGTATTGTGAAAAGGCAAGCGTTATACAAATTGGAATGTGTGAATTAAATTGAATTGACTTGAAAGAGCCATTGCATTGTTGGTTACTGTAGCATTTTGATGTTATGGACCCAATCTGACAATACAGTTAGATGAGTTATCACATTGTTGGCTCATTTGGGGATGTTTCACTGGTGCTTTATACCCAGTGTGCTTGATCATGCACAATTTCAGATATTTTTACTGTAGCATTTTGAAGTTATGGACCCACGAATTTGACAAACATGGCAATACAGCTGGAGTAGCCATTGCATTTGTTGAACCATTTGGAGGCGCTATATATCAGCTGACTTTGAGAGTGTGTAAAAAGTTGCACTGGGGCCTTATGAACGCGCCACGCGGCAGTTCGAGTCTTTTAAGGTGGAACGGATAGAGTCAATAATAAACTGTGATAAGAAGCTAGACCTCCTATGAGACGAGCCTCACCTCTTCTGGAATTCAGCTAAGTGTAGGCGGCTATGGAATTCCAAAAGCTGACTAAATAATGAATAAATACATTAAATAAATATACAATAAAATAAAAATAAATGACTAGGCCTATTTATACTTTAATTTCCTTAATTATGCATATATGTATTTATGTCTACATTTATTTATTTCCCCGTTTGTTTATTTATAAATTTATAGATTTATTTGTCTGTATGCTAGTGTATGGAGGACGAAACCTATGGATGAGGAAACCTGCAACAACAATAAATAAATACGCAAATAATAAATAAATATAAATAAATCCACAAAATTATACATAGATACATATATAAATAAATAAATGTGCAAATAAATAAATATATAAATCCACATTTTCATGCATAAATAAATATATAACTAAATAATGTGCAATGAGATAAATAATTAATTAAATAAATAAATAATGTTGGTGAAGGAAATAAAAAAAATAAAAAAAATGTTAAATGGAAATGCTAAACTGAAAGTTGTCTTTTTTTTTTCATTTAACCGTTTATTTATTTTTGAATGTAGCTCCATATTTATTTTTCCTTGGTGCAATATGCTAATGAGAGGGTGTCAATCAAACACCAGGTAGGCGGTCTGTAAGTCAGCAGAGAGCGACCACTTAAAGGTAAAAGTTTGCACTGCATCCTCTGACTATTCACAACTGGCTAGTTGTGTCCCTCAAATAGCGAATAATTGAAAGTATGGGATAACCAGAATAATCAAAGATCTAAATTAAATAATAATCAATATGATTTTTTTCTAATAAGAAACACAATCTAAATATGAAATTCATTTGAAATTGGAGTCAGATTTAGCACAGAGCTTCACAGAAGCTGAAAAGACATGCATTATACCTTCGCCCACACCGTTGGATTCCGCAGTTGGGTCGACGAGGGGCCCTTACAATATCAATTTAGTATGATTCCCTCTTTTCCCCTGTTTGACTTTGCGCTTATTTTTTTGTAAGACATGAAAAGCATATAAATAACATATAGAATCATACATTTTTCATGCCTTTTTGTGTTTTAAAAGACTCTCACATTTACACGTTACAAGCAAAAATTTATGTGATTAACTTTTCACATCACTGATTCTTCACTGGAACAAAACAAGCTTCAGAACTCCAAACCAAATTAGATCAAAGTGTTTGAGACACACGACATCACTTCCTGTTTGATGTCGGCACCATCAACTTCATTGTGACTATATATATATAGTGGCGGCCAAAAGAATATGGACACTTAGTGTGTTTCACATATATGACACTTCAAATGAACCAAACCCAGTTCAGTTAAGGCCAATTCACACTGTACCGACATCGACGACCAACTGCAACTGTTTCTCTGTCTCTGTTGGCATTGGTCGCCATTTGTTAGTGCAGTGTGAACTGGCATTTCAAAAGAACCAGAAAGAGAACACGCAGGGACGGATTATGACTTGCAAAGGCCCTGGGGCCAATTAACTCCATCTCTTTATTTTTACATTTGCATAATTTCCAACATTTTTGTGGACAGATGATTACAGCATTTCACTAGGTTTGTATGAGGCATGTTTGTAAACCTGTTTTCAACTGTAGCTTTCCACCAAAATAAATGCTCAATGGTTTGTCTTGTGCAAGGGAAGAAATTAAGGAAAAGGTGTTCTAATTTTCCACTTATATTAAATTACATTTATTTTACAGTGCATTTGTTATGCATATACATATATATATATACATATATACACACACACATATATATATATATATATATATATATATATATATATATACACACATATATATATACACACATATATATATATACACACATATATATATATATATATACATATACACATATATATATATACACATATATACACACACATATATACATTCATATATATTATAACTGTCTTAGGGATAATAATAATAGCCTAATCATTATTATTAGGGGTTCAAGCACGAAGTGCTGAACACCTATTGTATTTGTAAAGATTTTTATTAGGGGTTCAAGCACGAAGTGCTGAACACCTATTGTATTTGTAAAGATTTTTAGGGGTTCAAGCACGAAGTGCTGAAACCCTATTGTAATTGTACTGATTATTATTAGGGGTTCAAGCACGAAGTGCTGAAACCCTATTGTAATTGTCCTGATTAGGGGTTCAAGCATGAAATGCTGAAACCCTATTGTAATTGTACTGATTTTTATTAGGGGTTCAAGCACGAAGTGCTGAAACCCTATTGTAATTGTACTGATTTTTATTATTATTATTATTATTATTATTATTATTATTATTATTATTATTATTATTCCGCCCTAAAACGCATCGTGCAGCCCAAACCGTCAGAGCTGGAACCTTGACACTTGGCCAAATGATAGTGCTCAATTTGGGGAGAACCTATCAAAATATGGCCCAGATTGGCCAATAGGTGGCGCCATAATGACCACATTTACTAAATTGGTCATAACTCCTACATACTTTGTCATAGAGGCTCAAATTTAGCATCACTGTGATCCCTGGCTCCAGACGAACAACATGGCTATCTCCAAATCCCGATTTGAGCAAAAAAAAAAATTATATGGCCACTTTTGTCCAAAGCCTACTTTGGCAAACTAGTCCCTGGTTTTTGGTCCAATTGGAACCAGACCAGTCTAGGCCAATTCTCTGGACTCTCTAGATAAATAATTATCAAAAAAAAGTTGAACTTTTGCATTTGCCTGGCTGTAACAGGCTCATTTAGGAAAGGGGAGGGACAAAAAAACACTCAAAAGCCTATACAACCTAAGGGAAAACACCAAACTTCACAAAAATCGATGAGCATATGTGTCCTAACATGGTGAAGAAGCATGCCAAGTTTCGTGAAGATCGGACAATTTTTATTAGGGGTTCAAGCACGAAGTGCTGAAACCCTATTGTAATTGTACTGATTTTTATTATTATTATTATTATTATTATTATTATTATTATTATTATTATTATTATTCCGCCCTAAAACGCATCGTGCAGCCCAAACCGTCAGAGCTGGAACCTTGACACTTGGCCAAATGATAGTGCTCAATTTGGGGAGAACCTATCAAAATATGGCCCAGATTGGCCAATAGGTGGCGCCATAATGACCACATTTACTAAATTGGTCATAACTCCTACATACTTTGTCATAGAGGCTCAAATTTAGCATCACTGTGATCCCTGGCTCCAGACGAACAACATGGCTATCTCCAAATCCCGATTTGAGCAAAAAAAAAATTTATATGGCCACTTTTGTCCAAAGCCTACTTTGGCAAACTAGTCCCTGGTTTTTGGTCCAATTGGAACCAGACCAGTCTAGGCCAATTCTCTGGACTCTCTAGATAAATAATTATCAAAAAAAAGTTGAACTTTTGCATTTGCCTGGCTGTAACAGGCTCATTTAGGAAAGGGGAGGGACAAAAAAACACTCAAAAGCCTATACAACCTAAGGGAAAACACCAAACTTCACAAAAATCGATGAGCATATGTGTCCTAACATGGTGAAGAAGCATGCCAAGTTTCGTGAAGATCGGACAATTTTTATTAGGGGTTCAAGCACGAAGTGCTGAAACCCTATTGTAATTGTACTGATTTTTATTATTATTATTAGGGGTTCAAGCACGAAGTGCTGAAACCCTATTGTAATTGTCCTGATTTTTATTATTATTTTTCTTCTGCCGTAAAACGCATCGTGCAGCCCAAACCGTAAGAGCTGGAACTTTGAAACTTTGCCATATGGTAGTACAAAAATCGAGGAGAGGTTATCAAATTATGACCTCGAATGGCCCATAGGTGGCGCTATAGCGACCAAAAGCGCGAAACTGCTCATAACTCCTAGACCGTATGTCGTAGACTCAAGTGTCTTATATCATTGGAAAGCTGGATGCCTGACGAACAAAACGTATATCTCCGATTTCATTTCCGCCATGATAGATTTTCCGCCATTTTGAATTTTGTCAAAAATCTACTTTTGCGAACTAGTCCCTGGTTTTTTGCCCGATCGGAACCAAACCAGTGCAGAAATGTTCTCTGGAGTCTGAATATCAATAATTATCGAAAAAAAGTTGAAATTTCCATTCACGGTCGCTAAGGGTCGCCCAAATGTATGTTGTGGGAGGAGCCTATTTTACTAAAATGGCTATAACTCCAGAAGTAAATGAGGTATCTTCACCAAACTCGGTACAAATGTGTAAGAGGTCAATTTGAGGTCACAGTAAAAAAAACGCGGCGAATGGCCACATGGTGGCGCTATAACATGAAAAAAACATAAAACGGCCCATAACCACCTGACCGTTAGTCCGATTGACTTGAAAATTGGTATGCAGTGTCTTGGTCCAAGGTGTCATGTATGTGTACGAGGACATTGGCGTATCTAAAAAAACATGGCCGCCATCGGCCAATGAAGTTTGAGCACCTATTAGACAAGGTTAACGGAGGCCGATCGGAACGAAACTCGGTGGGCATGTTCTACTCATGGCCCTAGAGGTCTGTAAGAATTTTTAAAGAAATCGGCCACTAATTGGCGCTAACGAGTTTTATGGCTCTGTAATCACGTGGTGTTACACTTATTGTCACAAAATGCATACCATTTGATAGATCTCCTCTTGTTGAACAACTTTGCCTCAAGAACCATTGCTGTCAATCAAACCGTTCATTAAATATTCGTAATTATGTTAAAAACCTACTTTTGCGAACTAGTCCTAGGTTTTTCGCCCGATCGGAACCAAACCAGTCTAGGACAATTCTATGGACTCTCTAGGTCAATAATTATCAAAAAAAAGTTGAACTTTTGCATTTTTCGCATGGCTAACAGGGTCATTTAGAAAATGGGCGTGGTAAAATGCACTCAAAAGCCTATAAATCCTAAACGAAAACTCAGAACTTCACGAAAATTGATGAGCATATGTGTCATAACCTGCTTAAGAAGCATGGAACATTTTATGGAGAGCGGACCATAGTTGGCGCTATAACTGTTAAAACGCTTCAAAACCATATATTTCCTATGGTAAATTGCCTGTATTTGCTGTAAATGGTGTCTTCTATCATATAATGTTCATATCATAATGTTCAAAACCAGTGCAGCACAATTCTCTGAACTCTCTAGATCAATAATTATCAGAAAAAAAGTTTAACTTCTTCAAAAGGTGATTTTATATGAATATAATGACATATTAAGCCAATAAGTGGTATTTTACTGCCCCCTGCTGTCATTTCATCATACTACTCCCTAATATTGTTATAAAATTCATATTTAGACTTTATAAAATCATTATTTTAACATTTACAATCACATTTTGTCAAAACTCATCTATTGAGTATTACTATTGACAATTGTGTTACACTGAGATATGGAAATGGACGAAAGTAAATGAATGAAATGAAACGAAAGTATAACGGCATTTAAGCCACGCCCCCAAATACAAATTCATTCATAACTCGAAAACGGAAAGTCGTTGCGCGCTCAAATTTTGATGGTGAGGACCTCTCGGGGCTCTTGATCGAAACGTGTCGTCGCGGGCCTCGGGAGCGCGCCCCCCCGCGCATCGCAAGCCCGCGGACCCCCGACTTTGAACGACCGCAACTCCCGACCCAAACCACCCCGAACCTTGTGTGAGAGCTCGTTGGAAAGGGCGCGTCCTTGGCTAGCTTCGATTCAAATGTGGTGTTATTTGCCCTGGGCATTCCAGAGATAATAGCCCGAACAGATATGCCTTATAACAGTCATAACTCCCAGCCCCAATCGCCCAAAAACACCTTGATGGTCTCATTCAACAGGGCTCCTCAAGCACTATCTATGCTCTGAGTTTCAGAATTTTTCGCCTTTTGGTTCCTGAGATATAAGTAAAAAAACAAATTCCCATTCATTCATTCAAACACTTCAACTGTAAAATGTAAGCTATAATACCACTGTTGTCCACTAGAGGGAGCAGCAGGATTACGCATGATCTTTTAATTCGCTTTCAGTATTGGGAAATAAACAAATGCTTTAAGAAGCAATCTTTTTTATTACGATGTTTTTTGTTTTATTATGATATTTGTATATATTTTATTTTTTTATTATGATTATGAACGGTTTGATTGACATTAGTGATTCTTGAGGCAAAGATATTTTCACAATATCACATCATAAAAACATTGAAAACATATTTGTCTTTGTGTGTGTGTGTGTGTGTGGATGGATGTGTTTGTGTGTGTCTGTGTGTGTAAGCATGCTTAATGGAAAGAACATGGAGAAACTGCTTTGTTTTACTGGTGGATAAAAAAGTCTTTCAAATGAAAGTGAGTCAATTAGTGGTCTTCTACTGCCCTCTGCAGGACATTCTACTTAATAAAATATTTTCATCTGTGCTTTTGCATTAGTTTTTGGACTATATAAAATTACTTGCATGAAAATCACCTATTATAACACAGTCATATTTTGTCAAAGTTTATCACTTCATTTTCACTGAGCTCTCAGTTTGAACAATTCTGCCTCTCAGTGATTAATTTGAAATCTGAAAATGGTGTTATACAGAGGAGATTTGCAATTATCATTTTGTTACCTATCTTTTATTTTAAATATCTACATCTACAAAAAAATGTGTGTGTTCAAGCATGGTTAGTGTATTAAGTATTATTGTTTAAGTATTATTGTTTTCATTTACATTTTAACCACCAGAAGAAGAACACTCATTGGTTCATTCTGCTCACTAAAATATTATTTTTCATTTTTTTTCCATTTGAAATATTGTTTAAACTTAATAAAATCATTAAAATAACATTTCAAATCATATTTTGTCTGTTTATAAATCCCACAGACTCACATTGGCTGCAATACTAATGTTTTTGTAAAACACAGACCTGATAGTCTAATCTGTGTGTATTGTGCATATATTATTGATATTATTACTATTGCAAATCATGTTATTGTAACTCATATCTTAATAGAATATTATTTGTAATTTTAATTCTTTATTTCTTAATTGTTTTTTTATGATTACTACAGATATTATCACCAAAGATATCAACTACACCTTCACTTTTAGTATTGACACGCTGCACACACAGCACAATCACACACTCACTAATGCATTCAAATAAATGTAATCTTACTGTGCTACTTTATTTGTACATGATTAGAATGAACAGAAATCTAAGACTATTTTTAGAATTAGAAAATGTGTATGGCAAAAAACACTCAAAAGCCTGTAAATCCTAAACAAAAACTCAGACAACTCACTAAACTGCCTTTTGTGCTTAAAGACCCTAAATGCTTGAACCCCGCTAAATGCTGCTTGCAGCTTTAATTATTATTATTATTATTAGGGGTTCAAGCACGAAGTGCTGAAACCCTATTGTAATTGTCCTGATTTTTATTATTATTATTTTTCCGCCATAAAACGCATCGTGCAGCCCAAACCGTAAGACCTAGAGACTTGAAACTTTGCCAGATGGTAGTACTATTGCTCGCTACTCAGATACACGGACTCAGCTCAATCGGCCCATAGGTGGCGCTATAGCAACCAAAAGCGCGAAACAGCTCATAACTCCTAGACCTTATGTCGTAGACTCAAGTGTCTTATATCATTGGAAAGCTGGACGCCTGACGAACAAAACGTATATCTCCGATTTCATTTCCGTCATGATAGATTTTCCGCCATTTTGAATTTTGTCAAAAACCTACTTTTGCGAACTAGTCCCTGGTTTTTTGCCCAATCGGAACCAAACCAGTGCAGAATTGTTCTCTGGAGTCTGAAGATCAATAATTATCGAAAAAAAGTCGAAATTCCGATTCTTGGTCGCTAGGGGGTGATAAATTAATGTTGTGGGAGGAGCCTATTTTACTAAAATGGCTATAACTCGAGAAGTAAATGAGATATCTTCACCAAACTTGGTACACATGTGTAAGAGGTCAATCTGAGGTCACAGTAAACAAATTGCGTCGATTGGCCACATGGTGGCGCTATAAAACAAAACAAAAACGTATAGACACCTGACCGTTTTTCCGAATGACTTGAAATTTGGTATGCAGTGTCTTGGCCCAAGGGGCCATGTATGTCTAAAAGGAATATGGCGTATCTAAAAAAACATGGCCGCCATTGGCCAATGAGGTTTGAGCACCGTTGACGAAGTCCGATCGGAGCGAAACTCGGTGGGCATGTTCGGCTCAAGCCCCTAGAGGTCTGTAAGAATTTTGAAAGAAATCGGCCACTAGTTGGCGCTAACGAGTTTTATGGCTCTGTAATCACGTGGTGTTACACTTATCATCACAAAATGCATATCATCTGATAGATCTGCTTATGCTGAACAACTTTGCCTCAAGAACCATTGCTGTCAATCAAACCGTTCATTAAATATTCATGAATATGTTAAAAACCTACTTTTGCAAACTAGTCCCTGGTTTTTTGCCCGATCGGAACCAGACCAGTCTAGAACAATTCTCTGGACTCTCTAGATCAATAATTATCGAAAAAATGTTGAACTTTTTTTAATTTTGGTGGCTGTAATAGGGTAATTTATAAAAGGGGCGTGGCAAAATACACTAAAAAGCCTATAAATCATAAATGAAAACTCAGAATTTGACAGAAATTGGTGCGCATATGTGACATAACATCATTAACAAGCGTACCAAATTTTATGGAGATCGGACCAAAGGTGGCGCTATAACTGTTAAAAAATTTAAAATCATATATTTCCTATGGTACATTGCCTGTATTGGCAGTAAATGGTCTTTTCCATCTACTATGTCAGTGGTTACATGCTTGCTTAATAACTCTTAATAACTTTTGATGCTTTTGTGCTTAAATGCCTTAAAGGCCTTAACTGCTTGAACCCCGATAAATGCTGCTTGCAGCTTTAATTATTATTATTATTATTCCGCCGTAAAACGCATCGTGCAGCCAAAACCGTAAGTGCTAGAGACTTGAAACTTTGCCAGATGGTAGTACAAAAATCGAGGAGAGGTTATCAAAATATGAGCCAGATTGGCCAATAGGTGGCGCTACAGCGCAAAAAACAAAAAAAATGCATATTTTTGCTTAAATCTCATTAACCGTTTGTCACAGACTCAAGTGTCTTATATCATTGGAATCCTTGGGTCAAGCCGAACAAAAATGGCCTCAAGGATTTCATTTCCGGTATGCAAATTTTTCCGCCATATTGGATTTTGTCCAAAACCTACTTTTGCGAACTAGTCCCTGGTTTTTTGCCCGATCGGAACCAAACCAGTGCAGAAATGTTCACAGGGGTCTGAATATCAATAATTATCGAAAAAAAGTTGAAATTTCGATCCACGGTTGCTAAGGGGTGTCAAAACGTTCGAAGGAGGCGGAGCCTATTTTACTAAAATGGCTATAACTCGTGAACGAAATGAGATATTTTCACCAAACTCGGTACACATGTGTATGGGTTCAGTCTGGGTTCACAGTAAAAAAATCGCGACGATTGAGCACTAGGTGGCGCTATAACATGAAAAAAACATGAAAAGGGCTGTAACCACCTGACCATTAGTCAGATTGACTTGAAAATTGGTATGCAGTGTCTTGATCCAAGGCCCCATGTATATCTATGAGGACATTGGTGTATCTGAAAAAACATGGCCGCCATTGGCCAATGAAGTTTGAGCACCTATTAGACAAGGTTAACGGAGGCCGATCGGAACGAAACTCGATGGGCATGTTCGAGTCATGGCCCTAGAGGTCTGTAAGAATTTTGAAAGAAATCGGCCACTAGTTGGCGCTAACGAGTTTTATGGCTCTGTAATCACGTGGCGTAACACTCATCCACACAATATGCATATCATTTGATATATCTGCTCATGCTGAACAACTTTGCCTCAAGAACCATTGCTGTCAATCAAACCGTTCATTAATTATTTGCAAATATGTTAAAAACCTACTTTTGCGAACTAGTCCTAGGTTTTTTACCCGATCGGAACCAGACCAGTCTAGGACAATTCTATGGACTCTCTAGATCAATAATTATCGAAAAAAAGTTGAACTTTTGCATTTGGATGGCTGTAATAGGGTCATTTATAAAAGGGGCGTGGCAAAATACACTAAAATGCCTATAAATCCTAAATGAAAACTCAGAACTTCACAAAAATTGGTGAGCATATGTGACATAACATCATTAACAAGCATGCCAAATTTTATGGAGATCGGACCAAAGGTGGCGCTATAACTGTTAAAAAGCTTTAAAACCATATATTACCTATGGTAAATTGCCTGCATTGGCTGTAAATGGTCTTTTTCATCTATAATGTCAGTGTTTACATGCTTGCTAAATACATTTTAATAACTTTTGATGCTTTTGTGCTTATAAACCTTAAAGGCCTTAACAGCTTGAACCCCGATAAATGCTGCTTGCAGCTTTAATTTTTATTATTATTTTTCTTCTGCCGTAAAACGCATCGTGCAGCCCAAACCGTAAGAGCTGAAACTTTGAAACTTTGCCATATGGTAGTACAAAAATCGAGGAGAGGTTATCAAATTATGACCTCGAATGGCCCATAGGTGGCGCTATAGCGACCAAAAGCGCGAAACTGCTCATAACTCCTAGACCGTATGTCGTAGACTCAAGTGTCTTATATCATTGGAAAGCTGGATGCCTGACGAACAAAACGTATATCTCCGATTTCATTTCCGCCATGATAGATTTTCCGCCATTTTGAATTTTGTCAAAAACCTACTTTTGCGAACTAGTCCCTGGTTTTTTGCCCGATCGGAACCAAACCAGTGCAGAAATGTTCTCTGGAGTCTGAATATCAATAATTATCGAAAAAAAGTTGAAATTTCCATTCACGGTCGCTAAGGGGCGCCCAAATGTATGTTGTGGGAGGAGCCTATTTTACTAAAACGGCTATAACTCCAGAAGTAAATGAGGTATCTTCACCAAACTCGGTACAAATGTGTAAGAGGTCAATTTGAGGTCACAGTAAAAAAACCGCGGCGAATGGCCACATGGTGGCGCTATAACATGAAAAAAACATAAAACGGCCCATAACCACCTGACCGTTAGTCCGATTGACTTGAAAATTGGTATGCAGTGTCTTGGTCCAAGGTGCCATGTATGTCTATGAGGACATTGGCGTATCTCAAAAAACATGGCCGCCATCGGCCAATGAAATTTGAGCACCTATTAGACAAGGTTTACGGAGGCTGATCGGAACAAAACTCGGTAGGCATGTTCGACTCATGGCCCTAGAGGTCTGTAAGAATTTTGAAAGAAATCGGCCACTAGTTGGCGCTAACGAGTTTAAAGGCTCTGTAATCACGTGGTGTTACACTTATTGTCACAAAATGCATACCATTTGATAGATCTCCTCTTGTTGAACAACTTTGCCTCAAGAACCATTGCTGTCAATCAAACCGTTCATTAAATATTCGTAATTATGTTAAAAACCTACTTTTGCGAACTAGTCCCTGGTTTTTCGCCCGATCAGAACCAAACCAGTCTAGGACAATTCTATGGACTCTCTAGGTCAATAATTATCAAAAAAAAGTTGAACTTTTGCATTTTTCTCATGGGTATATTGGGTCATAAAGAAAATGGGCGTGGCAAAATGCACTCAAAAGCCTATAAAACCTAAACGAAAACACAGAACTTCACAAAAATGTATGCGCATATTTGTCATAACATGCTAAAGAAGCCTGGAAATTTGTATGGAGATCGGACCAAAGGTGGCGCTATAACTGTTAAAACACTTTAAAACCATATATTTCCTATGGTAAATTGCCTGTATTGGCTGTGAATGGTCTTTTCCTATGAAAAATTCCATAGGAAATAATTTGATCAAAATGAAATAATTTTCATATAATAATGTTCATGACTCTTAATAAGCATGAAACATTTCAGACAGATCAGACAAAATTTGCCTCTATAACAGTCAAAAAGGTAAAAATTATATAACATGTCATTAAGCCAATAAGTGGTATTTTACTGCTTTTATTCATGCCTGGTGTAAAAATTATGACTAGTACTATTATACAAAAGTTGAGAGTACAGGACATTAGGAACTTTAGACACAGAGATATTTCTTATAAAATAAAGCAGAGAGACAATCCTTGAGAGACCAGTGCATTCTTAGTATATTATAGTGTATTATGTATAATAATGTTCATGACTCTTAATAAGCATGAAACATTTCAGACAGATCAGACAAAATTTGCCTCTATAACAGTCAAAAAGGTAAAAATTATATAACATGTCATTAAGCCAATAAGTGGTATTTTACTGCTTTTATTCATGCCTGGTGTAAAAATTATGACTAGTACTATTATACAAAAGTTGAGAGTACAGGACATTAGGAACTTTAGACAGAGATATTTCTTATAAAATAAAGCAGAGAGACAATCCTTGAGAGACCAGTGCATTCTTAGTATATTAGCTCTTCTATAACAGTTTAAATTGAGTCGTGTCGATCTGTTCTGGACAAATTATATTTTTCAATCAGTTCTTTTTTTTTTTCTTTACTTGATGCACTCGATTACACCACTGGGCAATAACACACGATTCATCCAATCACTGATTGTGCTGCTGTGACTGACACCCCTGAGAGCCAACAGAAGCGGCATATTCATAAGGCCCGCCCACAAGTCGCGCAGGCGCTGCCGCTGTCAGCATAAACAGAGAATCAGATGAGAACAGATCAAATGAGACGCGGAGCATTTCTCCAGAAACTCCTTGCACTAAATGATAATCATAATCTATCTAGAACTGTGATTGTGTGCACTTGTAAACTTTGAATGCTTCAGCCTGGAGTGTTGTCGTCAGAGAGAGGTGAAGTGGAAATCGGAGTAAAGATTTAGTGGATCCCAGAGCGGTAATCTTTATTGAATAGTCTTTTTTTTATTGAATATGTGATGCAATCTCGTTTTGGTGAGTGACATTTTTTTATCATATGTTATCTTATGAAAGATATGTCAATTTCAGAAATGATTTGATATGAGCTGAGTGTAGGCCGCACAGCGCGAGCTGAACTAATTAGCCGTAGGCTAAAGCTATCACGTATAACAATGATCATTGTGTCATGAGTTGAGACAATGGGTCTTATTCATGAAACACGAGCAGAACGAATTTTTGTGTAAATCGTGTGTTAAGTGGTTCTGACGTAAATTTTCGGATTCATTAAAATGTTCGTATTTTCCAAACGTTAGTTGGTACGAAAGAGATCTACACCTGCTCCCAGCCACACGTAAATAGTGCGTTTAACATCCGAACGTTTTGCTCATTAATAAGGCTGCATTTTAATTCACCTTAATCGTGTACATATTTACACAGCATTTTGAAAAAATATTAGGTAACACTTTACAATACGGGTGCACTAATCTGCATTAATTCATATTTAACTAATGCACAGATAATCATGTGTTAATGTATGACTCATGAAGAACTAAACCATTAATTAATGATTACTGCATCAGCAACTAATAAAGATTCTAAATGATTAATAGATTAAGTAATATATGAATTGTTATTAATTAAATGTGTCAATGTATTAATTAATTAATAACTTATTTTATTAACTAAAAGTGTAAATGAATGCGTTAATTACCACAGTTGGTCAAAGCAATGTACTTCAACTTCCAGTTGTCTGCTTTAATTAATCATTAACTAATGATTTGCAAATGCATCATTATGTTATGACTTTACTTGTTGAGGCACATGACTATTAACTAATTGTTAAGTAATATGCCATTTATGGGTTTTGACAGTTTGCACATGCAGTGAATGTAATGTCGGTGAACGTGTTTGAAGGATGGGGTGAGTTGGGCTGCACACAAATATCAGCACACCAGAATCTGAACTCCTGAAGCTGTTATACTGTGTTTACACTGGACGAGACCAGCTGTCTACACTGGACATGACAGACCATCGAAAGGCCATTAGTCCTTCGTAACAGAACTAGCACAAGAGCTCTGAGTACGTCAGTAATAGAGTGTGGCATCGGTTTACTGACTGGGTTTTGTCGTGTAGTGTCGCGACGCATCCAGTGTAGTATCACTGACTATAATGGACGTTCTATTGTCTTTGTCCAGTCTAGACACAGTGTTATGAACTAGCAGCGCTTAACCGCATGTTCTCAGTGTATGTTAACCTGACATAGTCCTGTGCCATGAACAACAAAGTTCATCGGACTCAGTGAAATCTTGGTTGTACATGGTTGGAAATTGAAATCCATGGCTTAGTGTGGATGTCAAAACCAAAATGGCATATTACTTAACAATTAGTTAATAGTCATGTGCCTCAACAAGTAAAGTCATAACATAATGATGCATTTGCAAATCATTAGTTAATGATTAATTAAAGCAGACAACTGGAAGTTGAAGTACATTGCCTTGACCAATTGTGGTAATTAACGCATTGATTTGGACTTTTAGTTAATAAAATAAGTTATTAATGAATTAATACATTATGACACATTTAATTAATAACAATTCATATATTACTTTATATTAATCATTTAGAATCTTCATGATGCAGTAATCATTAATTAATGGTTTAGTTCTTCATGAGTCATACATTAACACATGATTATCTGTGCATTAGTTAAGCATGAATTAATGGTTATTAGTGCACCTGTATTGTAAAGTGTTACCAAATATTATATATAGTAATTACATACGGTTTTTCTTTTTACTTTTATTACGACAACCAGTAATTACGAGAGCCATCTGCAAACGGAACAAAAGTCCGCAAGTTTTTTTTATTTAATTTTTTTATTCAAGCTGTTTATTCTTTTACAAGTCCGCAAGTCACAAATAATGCAGTCAAGCTTCATGTCAAACCATTTTCTTTTCACTTCTAGGACTGTTCGATTAACAGATGAAACTCCATTAACTGCATCTATGCTGCCAAGCTTCCTTTTTTTTAGGCCTGATACGCCACTATGTACGCTTGAAAACAAAATGTGGCGTTTTGAATGAACTTCTGATAATAAACTTCAATTTCTGCATCTGAGAAATTTCTCTTCTTCATTCGTTTTTGAGAAGACAAGTTGAAATCCTTCGTTTGGTGTCATAATATAATGCCCATATAGCCTATAGTTTTCAGTCGGTTTTAATGGGCGGGATTTATGGTAATTTAGAGAATGAGCGTGCACACGCGTCCCATTTACAACTGATTGGAATTCATTAACACACACACACACACACACACACACACACACACACACACACACACACACACATTTCACTATCACATCTGACGTTTACGAAGTATTTCTGAATCAGGAGAAGAATTTTCGGGAATGTCGCCTTTACGCGCAAATCACTCACATATTTACTCGTATATTTACAATTTCATGAATGAGACCCATTGAGTGATTAATGAGTGTCTGTGTTAAGTAACTGTCGAAAAGTTCGATTAATGTGTCATTTGAACTGCGCATGTATATGATTTGTTACTGAAATGTTGAATCAGAAATGAATTATTGTACGTTTGCCTTGTGTTTTCCAAGGCTGCGTTTTCTTGTTCTCTGTTTTTTTTCCTATGTGAACGTGATCGGCAAGTGTATCCTGTTTTGTGCCATAAATAATCCTGTGGAGGTGAATCGCCTGCCTATTGAATACAATTAAATATGCACAAATGGCTAGCTGACCAGTGCCCATGGACCGGTTTCCACTTTGAACCATAATTTGAAACCATCAACTGGTAGGATAATTACAATTTTCTTTTGTTTTTCGGACTCACAGGACTTTTAATTTGTGAAATAAATTTATTTATTTTTACATCTGAAATGGAGAGACTTCAACTGATCGAGAGAAGTCTGAACAACTCTTTAAACTGAATCAGTTTAAACTAGAAGATGCAGCTGCGGTGAGTTAGCGTAAACGACAACAAACAAAGTTAAGTCTGACGCCCGTTTCACACATAGGGCCCGATTTTAACGATCTGAAACGCAAGTATCAAGCGCGAAACGCAAGTAACTTTGTGGCCGGGTCTTGGGCGCTGTTGCTATTATACCGGCGGGATAAATTACTCTTGCGCTCAACGCAAATCTAAAATGTGTTGGTCTGCAGTAGCTTCATTACTCATAGGTGTGGTTTGGGCGTAACGTGAAATAAACCAATCAGAGCGTCATCTCACATTCCCTTTAAGAGCAGACGCGCTTATTCTATAGCGGATTCCTATTATAACGGTGGATTTGCCAGACGCGCGCCAGCAGCGATTCACAGCCGAGGAGACCGACGTTCTCGTCAGGGCCGTAAAACACAGAGAAGTGACATTGGGGATGGAGAAACACACCCAAATTAACTTCGGTTAAACAGGCGTATGATAATTTGGGTAAATGTGTAAACTAGAAGTATGCTTTTATAATTATCTATCTATCTATCTATCTATCTATCTATCTATCTATCTATCTATCTATCTATCGTAATGTATGATTTGCAAAAATGAAAACGGCTGCTTCTGTGTGAGAGAATCAAAGTGTATGTGCGTTGTGCACACGCTACATTGATTATGGCCAAGCATGCGCCCTTAAAATAGCATAAGAATAACATGTGCAACGCGCCACTGACTTTAAACTAGATTTTTTCAGTTAGTGGCGGAATTGTTTTCTAAACGTGCAAAATAGCATGAGGGAACGTTTGCGCCGGAACACGCCGCCTCTTTGCGCTGAACCGCCCCCGGGAGCGCAAGTGTATTTCTTAGTTAACCGACGTGCGTCTGTGGAGGGAAAAGTCCGCTGTGCGCGGGTGCAAAATAGGAATGATACATGCGGCGGTGTACAAAGTCAATTGCGCTGGGTGCAAGATAGGGCCCATACTCCGTGTGCAGTGCATATGCGGTGCAGGAGCAGCACTCGCTATAGTGCTTTCACATATGCTGCGTTTGCAGTGCGTAACTGATCCACGGCTGAACCACAAACACATACTCACTATTTTTATTTCAAATCCAGAAGTTATCAAATACTTTTATTTAAAAAAAGTTTTGTCAGCATTACGATTCTCTTTGTACACACATACTCTTTAATGGTCGTAATTCACTTTTAAGCACAATTTAAACAATGTATTCAATGCACTACTTCTATCTAGATTTATTAGCAAGTGGTAAAATATTTAGCCATATAGTTATATTAAAATGACAAATATTTTAAATTAAAACTTAAAATTGACAAAAACAACCGACTCTCATGCCTTTTCTTTTGCATTTAAATTAATACAGTAAATCTTGGATGTCAGAAAGAACTTGTTTTTCAACCTCCACGAATGAGACGAGTGTTACTTTTCTGTTCACTATTTTCGCTATTTTTCCATAGTGATACACTATATTGACTGGGTTAAATAGAATTGCATTTCTAAAAAGAGACTAAAATACAATTTTCATTGACTAAAACTAGACTAAGGGCGCTTTCACACTTGGTTCGATTGCCTGTTCCTAACCCGAGTTCGATTGCTCCCCCCCTGCCCCCGATGGACTTGTGTTCACATATTATTTGTATCCGAACCGCAGTATGCTTGTGTCATCAAGTTGCAGCTGGTGCGTAATCGTGTTGCTTGGTAACCGCTATGAATGAAAAGGCGTCAAAATGGATAGAATTGCTCGCTTCACATTTGCTCTTTTTTTTTTTTTAACCTTTGGTTTTGTTTTCAAAGAAAAGATCCAGAAAGAGAAACACATGTGTTTGTCTGCCGCAAAAGTACTAAAATCGTTCCAAAGACAGCGGGCTGTCCGCCGAAGACAATTTTTGCGGAGGCAGCCAGAAATCATCTCTCTGCTTGCAGTGCGTCAATCCCGCTTTTCATCAAGTTAAGTGTATACATGACGAGAATAATTCCTGTTAGTGATCCAGAGCGCGATCCATTTAGACGCCAACAAACTTTATTGCTGCGGATAAAACAATAAACCTCCGCAGAAGCATTCCAGAGGTACTCCGCGAGGAACAAAACATGTTCCAAACATAAAACAGGCTATAACCACCTGACCGTTAGTCCAATTGACTTGAAAATTGGTATGCAGTGTCTTGGTCCAAGGTGCCATGTATGTCTATGAGGACGTTGGCGTATCTCGAAAAACATGGCCGCCATCGACCAATGAAATTTGAGCACCTATTAGACAAGGTTAACGGAGGCCAATCGGAACGAAACTCGGTGGGCATGTTCGACTCGTGGCCCTAGAGGTCTGTAAGAATTTTGAAAAATCAGCCACTAGTTGACGCTAACAGGTTTTACGGCTATGTAATCACGTGATGCATATCATTTGATAGATCTCCTCATACTGAACAACTTTGCCTCAAGAACTACTGCTGTCAATCAATTTGTTCATTAAATACTTGCGATTATGTTAAAAACCTACTTTTGCGAACTAGTCCTAGGTTTTTCGCCCGATCGGAAATATACCAGTGCAGTACAATTCTCTGGAAGCTCTAGATTATTAATTATATAAAAAACTTTAACTTTACCCATTGGGTAGCCATAACAGGATCATTTAGAAAATGTGTATGGCAAAAAACACTCAAAAGCCTGTAAATCCTAAACAAAAACTCAGACAACTCACTAAACTGCCTTATGTGCTTAAAGACCCTAAATGCTTGAACCCCGCTAAATGCTGCTTGCAGCTTTTTATTATTATTATTATTCTTCTGCCGTAAAACGCATCGTGCAGCCCAAACCGTAAGGGCTAGAGCATTGAAACTTTGCCAGATGGTAGTACAAAAATCGAGGAGAGGTTTAGAGATTATGACCCCGATTGGCCCATAGGTGGCGCTATAGCAACCAAAAGCGCGAAACAGCTCATAACTCCTAGACCGTTTGTCGTAGACTCAAGTGTCTTATATCATTGGAAAGCTGGACGCCTGACGAACAAAACGTATATCTCCGATTTCATTTCCGCCATGATAGATTTTCCGCCATTTTGAATTTTGTCAAAAATCTACTTTTGCGAACTAGTCTGTGGTTTTTTGCCCTATCGGAACCAAACCAGTGCAGAAATGTTCTCTGGAGTCTGAAGATCAATAATTGTCAAAAAAAAGTCGAAATTTTTATTCATGGTCGCTAGGGGGCATAAAATGAACATTGTGGGAGGAGCCTATTTTACTAAAATGGCTATAACTCAAAAAGTAAATGAGATAGCTTAACCAAACTCGATACACATGTGTATGGGTTCAGTCTGGGGTCACAGTAAAAAAATTGCGTCGATTGGCCTCATGGTGGCGCTATAAAACAATAAAAACGTATAGACACCTGACCGTTTTTCCGAATGACTTGAAATTTGGTATGCAGTGTCTTGGCCCAAGGGGCCATGTATGTCTAAAAGGATATTGGCGTATCTCGAAAAACATGGCCGCCATTGGCCAATGAGGTTTGAGCACCTATTAACGAAGTCCGATCGGAACGAAACTCGGTGGGCATGTTCGGCTCAAGCCCCTAGAGGTCTGTAAGAATTTTGAAAGAAATCGGCCACTAGTTGGCGCTAACGAGTTTTAAGGCTCTGTAATCACGTGGTGTTACACTTATTGTCACAAAATGCATATCATCTGATAGATCTGCTCATGCTGAACAACTTTGCCTCAAGAACCATTGCTGTCAATCAAACCGTTCATTAAATATTCATGAATATGTTAAAAACCTACTTTTGCGAACTAGTCCTAGGTTTTTCGCCCGATCGGAGCCAGACCAGTCTAGGACAATTCTCTGGACTCTCTAGATCAATAATTATCGAAAAAAAGTTTAACTTTTGCATTTGGGTGGCTGTAATAGGGTAATTTATAAAAGGGGCGTGGCAAAATACACTAAAATGCCTATAAATCATAAATTAAAACTCAAAACTTCACAAAAATTGGTGAGCATATGTGACATAACATCATTAACAAGCATGCCAAATTTTATGGAGATCGGACAAAAGGTGGCGCTATAACTGTTAAAAAGCTTTAAAACCATATATTTCCCATGGTAAACTGCCTGTATTGGCTGTAAATGGTCTTTTCCGTCTATTATGTCAGTTGTTAAATGCTTGCTAAATAAAACTTAATGTCTTTTGATGCTTGTGTGCTTAAAGGCCTTAAAGGCGTTAACTGCTTGAACCCCGATAAATGCTGCTTGCAGCTTTAATTATTATTATTATTATTCTGCCGTAAAACGCATCGTGCAGCCCAAACCGTAAGTGCTAGAGACTTGAAACTTTGCCAGAAGGTAGTACAAAAATCGAGGAGAGGTTCAGAGAATATGACCCAGATTGGCCAATAGGTGGCGCTACAGTGCAAAAAACAAAAAAATTGCATATTTTTGCTTAAATCTCATCAACCCTTTGTCACAGCCTCAAGTGTCTTATATCACTGGAATCCTTGGGTCAAGCCGAACAAAACTGGCCTCAAGGATTTCATTTCCGGTATGCAAATTTTTCCGCCATATTGGATTTTGTCCAAAACATACTTTTGCGAACTAGTCCCTGGATTTTTGCCCGATCGGAACCAAACCAGTGCAGAAATGTTCACATGAGTCTGATTATCAATAATTATCGAAAAAAAGTTGAAATTTCGATTCACGGTCGCTAAGGGGCGCCAAAACGTTTGAAGGAGGCGGAGCCTATTTTACTAAAATGGCTATAACTCCAGAAGTAAATGAGGTATCTTCACCAAACTCGGTACACATATGTAAGAGGTCAATCTGGGGTGACGGTAAAAAAATCGCGACGATTGAAGACTAGGTGGCGCTATAACATGAAAAAAACATAAAACAGGCTATAACCACCTGACCGTTAGTCCGATTGACTTGAAAATTGGTATGCAGTGTCTTGGTCCAAGGTGCCATGTATATCTATGAGGACATTGGTGTATCTCAAAAAACATGGCCGCCATCGGCCAATGAAGTTTGAGCACCTATAAGACAAGGTTAACGGACGTCGATCGGAACGAAACTCGATGGGCATGTTCGACTCATGGCCCTAGAGGTCTGTAAGAATTTTGAAAGAAATCGGCCACTAGTTGGCGCTAACGAGTTTTTTTGGCTCTGTAATCACGTGGTGTTACACTTATCGTCATAAAATGCATATCATTTGATAGATCTGCTCATGCTCAACAACTTTGCCTCAAGAACCACTAATGTCAATCAAACCATTAATTAATTATTCATGAATATGTTAAAAACCTACTTTTGCGAACTAGTCCCTGGTTTTTCGCCCGATCGGAACCAGACCAGTCTAGGACAATTCTCTGGACTCTCTAGATCAATAATTATCGAAAAAAAGTTTAACTTTTGCATTTGGGTGGCTGTAATAGGGTCATTTATAAAATGGGCGTGGCAAAATACACTAAAATGCCTATAAATCCTAAATGAAAACTCAGAACTTCACAAAAATTGGTGAGCATATGTGACATAACATCATTAACAAGCATGCCAAATTTTATGGAGATCGGACCAAAGGTGGCGCTATAACTGTTAAAAAGCTTTAAAACCATATATTACCTATGGTAAATTGCCTGCATTGGCTGTAAATGGTCTTTTTCATCTATAATGTCAGTGTTTACATGCTTGCTAAATAAATTTTAATAACTTTTGATGCTTTTGTGCTTATAAACCTTAAAGGCCTTAACAGCTTGAACCCCGATAAATGCTGCTTGCAGCTTTAATTAGGGGTTCAAGCACGAAGTGCTGAAACCCTATTGTTATTGTACTGATTTTTATTATTAGGGGTTCAAGCACGAAGTGCTGAAACCCTATTGTAATTGTACTGATTTTTATTATTATTATTATTATTATTATTATTATTATTATTCTTCCGCCGTAAAACGCATCGTGCAGCCCAAACCGTAAGTGCTAGAGACTTGAAACTTGGCCAGATGGTAGTACAAAAATCGAGGAGAGGTTATCAAATTATGACGCTGATTGGCCCATAGGTGGCGCTATAGCAACCAAAAGCGCGCAACTGGTCATAACTCCTAGACGATAAGTCATAGACTCAAGTGTCTTATATCATTGGAAAGCTGGACGCCTGACGAACAAAACGTATATCTCCGATTTTATTTCCGTCATGATAGATTTTCCGCCATTTTGAATTTTGTCAAAAACCTACTTTTGCAAACTAGTCCCTGGTTTTTCGTCCGATCGGAACCAAACCAGAGCAGAATTGTTCTCTGGAGTCTGAAGATCAATAATTATCGAAAAAAAAGTCGAAATTCCGATTCCTGGTCGCTAGGGGGTGATAAATTAACATTGTGGGAGGAGCCTATTTTACTAAAATGGCTATAACTCGAGAAGTAAATGAGATATCTTCACCAAACTTGGCACACATGTTTAAGAGGTCAATCTGAGGTCACAGTAAAAAAATTGCGTCGATTGGCCACATGGTGGCGCTATAAACAAAAAAAAAACATATAGACACCTGACCGTTTTTCCGAATGACTTGAAATTTGGTATGCAGTGTCTTGGCCCAAGGGGCCACCTATGTCTAAAAGGATATTGGCGTATCTCGAAAAACATGGCCGCCATTGGCCAATGAGGTTTGAGCACCGTTAACGAAGTCCGATCGGAGCGAAACTCGGTGGGCATGTTCGGCTCAAGCCCCTAGAGGTCTGTAAGAATTTTGAAAGAAATCGGCCACTAGTTGGCGCTAACGAGTTTTATGGCTCTGTAATCACGTGGTGTTACACTGATCATCACAAAATGCATATCAAATTATAGATCTGCTCATGCTGAACAACTTTGCCTCAAGAACCATTGCTGTCAATCAAACAGTTAATTAAATATTCATGAATATGTTAAAAACCTACTTTTGCGAACTAGTCCCTGGTTTTTCGCCCGATCGGAACCAGACCAGTCTAGGACAATTCTCTGGACTCTCTAGATCAATAATTATTGAAAAAAAGTTTAACTTTTGCATTTGGGTGGCTGTAATAGGGTAATTTATAAAAGGGGCGTGGCAAAATACACTAAAATGCCTATAAATCATAAATGAAAACTCAGAACTTCACAAAAATTGGTGAGCATATGTGACATAACATCATTAACAAGCATGCCAAATTTTATGGAGATCGGACCAAAGGTGGCGCTATAACTGTTAAAAAGCTTTAAAACCATATATTTCCCATGGTAAACTGCCTGTATTGGCTGTAAATGGTCTTTTCCGTCTATTATGTCAGTTGTTAAATGCTTGCTAAATAAAACTTAATGTCTTTTGATGCTTGTGTGCTTAAAGGCCTTAAAGGCCTTAACTGCTTGAACCCCGATAAATGCTGCTTGCAGCTTTAATTATTATTATTATTATTATTATTATTCTTCCGCCGTAAAACGCATCGTGCAGCCCAAACCGTAAGTGCTAGAGACTTGAAACTTGGCCAGATGGTAGTACAAAAATCGAGGAGAGGTTATCAAATTATGACGCTGATTGGCCCATAGGTGGCGCTATAGCAACCAAAAGCGCGAAACTGGTCATAACTCCTAGACGATAAGTCATAGACTCAAGTGTCTTATATCATTGGAAAGCTGGACGCCTGACGAACAAAACGTATATCTCCGATTTTATTTCCGTCATGATAGATTTTCCGCCATTTTGAATTTTGTCAAAAACCTACTTTTGCAAACTAGTCCCTGGTTTTTCGTCCGATCGGAACCAAACCAGTGCAGAATTGTTCTCTGGAGTCTGAAGATCAATAATTATCGAAAAAAAAATCGAAATTCCGATTCCTGGTCGCTAGGGGGTGATAAATTAAGGTTGTGGGAGGAGCCTATTTTACTAAAATGGCTATAACTCGAGAAGTAAATGAGATATCTTCACCAAACTTGGCACACGTGTTTAAGAGGTCAATCTGAGGTCACAGTAAAAAAAATTGCGTCGATTGGCCACATGGTGGCGCTATAAACAAAAAAAAAACATATAGACACCTGACCGTTTTTCCGAATGACTTGAAATTTGGTATGCAGTGTCTTGGC
Source organism: Leuciscus leuciscus (assembly GCF_965113295.1). Lineage (NCBI taxonomy): Eukaryota > Metazoa > Chordata > Actinopteri > Cypriniformes > Leuciscidae > Leuciscus > Leuciscus leuciscus. The sequence continues at coordinate 55,991,231 of NC_138726.1, read as the reverse complement.
CCAAGGGGCCATGTATGTCTAAAAGGATATTGGCGTATCTCGAAAAACATGGCCGCCATTGGCCAATGAGGTTTGAGCACCGTTAACGAAGTCCGATCGGAGCGAAACTCGGTGGGCATGTTCGGCTCAAGCCCCTAGAGGTCTGTAAGAATTTTGAAAGAAATCGGCCACTAGTTGGCGCTAACGAGTTTTATGAATTTGTAATATCGTGGTGTTACACTGATCATCACAAAATGCATATCATCTGATAGATCTGCTCATGCTGAACAACTTTGCCTCAAGAACCATCGCTGTCAATCAAACCGATCATTTAATATTCATGAATATGTTAAAAACCTACTTTTGCGAACTAGTCCCTGGTTTTTCGCCCGATCGGAACCAGACCAGTCTAGGACAATTCTCTGGACTCTCTAGATCAATAATTATCGAAAAAAAGTTGAACTTTTGCATTTGGGTGGCTGTAATAGGGTAATTTATAAAAAGGGCGTGGCAAAATACACCAAAATGCCTATAAATCATAAATGAAAACTCAGAACTTCACAAAAATTGGTGAGCATATGTGACATAACATCATTAACAAGCATGCCCAATTTTATGGAGATCGGACCAAAGGTGGCGCTATAACTGTTAAAAAGCTTTAAAACCATATATTTCCCATGGTAAACAAGCCTGTATTGGCTGTAAATGGTCTTTTCCGTCTATTATGTCAGTTGTTAAATGCTTTCTAAATAAAACTTAATGTCTTTTGATGCTTGTGTGCTTAAAGGCCTTAAAGGCGTTAACTGCTTGAACCCCGATAAATGCTGCTTGCAGCTTTAATTATTATTATTATTATTATTCTTCTGCCGTAAAACGCATCGTGCAGCCCAAACCGTAAGGGCTAGAGCATTGACACTTTGCCAGATGGTAGTACAAAAATCGAGGAGAGGTTATCAAATTATGACCCCGATTGGCCCATAGGTGGCGCTATAGCAACCAAAAGCGCGAAACAGCTCATAACTCATAGACCGTAAGTCGTAGACTCAAGTGTCTTATATCATTGGAAAGCTGGACGCCTGACGAACAAAACGTATATCTCCGATTTCATTTCCGTCATGATAGATTTTCCGCCATTTTGAATTTTGTCAAAAACCTACTTTTGCGAACTAGTCCTAGGTTTTTTGTCCGATCGGAACCAAACCAGTGCAGAATTGTTCTCTGGAGTCTGACAATCAATAATTAACAAAAAAAAGTCGAAATTTTGATTCATGGTCGCTAGGGGGTGCAAAATGAACGTTGTGGGAGGAGCCTATTTTACTAAAATGGCTATAACTCAAGAATTAATTTATTAAACTTCACCAAACTTGGTACACATGTGTAGGAGGTCAATCTGAGGTCACAGTAAAAAAATTGCATCGATTGGCCACATGGTGGCGCTATAAACAAAAAAAACGTATAAACACCTGACCGTTTTTCCGAATGACTTGAAATTTGGTATGCAGTGTCTTGGGCCAAGAGGCCATGTATGTCTAAAAGGATATTGGCATATCTCGAAAAACATGGCCGCCATTGGCAAATGAGGTTTGAGCACCTATTAAACAAGGTTAACGAAGTCCAATTGTTTTATGAGTTTTATGGCTTTGTAATCACGTGGTGTTGCACACATCCACACAATATGCATATCATTTGATAGATCTGCTCATGCTGAACAACTTTGCCTCAAGAAACATTGCTGTCAATTAAACCGTTCATTAATTATTCGCAAATATGTTAAAAACCTACTTTTGCGAACTAGTCCTAGGTTTTTCGCCCGATCGGAACCAGACCAGTCTAGGACAATTCTCTGGACTCTCTAGATCAATAATTATCAAAAAAAAGTTGAGCTTTTGCATTTGGATGGCTGTAATAGGGTCATTTATAAAATGGGCGTGGCAAAATACATTAAAAAGCCTATAAATCCTAAATGAAAACTCAGAACTTCACAAAAATTGGTGAGCATATGTGACATAACATCATTAACAAGCATGCCAAATTTTATGGACATCGGACCAAAGGTGGCGCTATAACTGTTAAAAAGCTTTAAAACCATATATTACCTATGGTGAATTGCCTGCATTGGCTGTAAATGGTCTTCTTAATCTATTATGTCAGTGGTTACATGCTTGCTAAATAAAACTTTATAACTTTTGATGCTTTTGTGCTTAAAAACCTTAAACACCTTAACAGCTTGAACCCCGATAAATGCTGCTTGCAGCTTTAATTATTATTATTATTATTATTCTTCTCCGCTAAAACGCATCGTGCAGCCCAAACCGTAAGGGCTAGAGCATTGAAACTTTGCCAGATGGTAGTACAAAAATCGAGGAGAGGTTCAGAGATTATGAACCCGATTGGCCCATAGGTGGCGCTATAGCAACCAAAAGCGCGAAACAGCTCATAACTCATAGACCGTAATTCGTAGACTCAAGTGTCTTATATCATTGGAAAGCTGGACGGCTGACGAACAAAACGTATATCTCCGATTTCATTTCCGCCATGAAAGATTTTCCGCCATTTTGAATTTTGTCAAAAACCTACTTTTGCGAACTAGTCTGTGGTTTTTCGCCCGATCGGAACCAAACCAGTGCAGAAATGTTCTCTGGAGTCTGAAGATCAATAATTATCGAAAAAAAGTTGAAATTTCGATTCAAGGTCGCTAAGGGGCGCCAAAATGTATGTTGTGGGAGGAGCCTATTTTACTAAAACGGCTATAACTCCAGAAGTAAATGAGGTATATTTACCAAACTCGGTTCATTTGTGTAAGAGGTCAATCTGAGGTCACAGTAAAAAAATCGCGGTGATTGGCCACATGGTGGCGCTATAATATGAAAAAAACATAAAACAGGCTATAACCACCTGACCGTTAGTCCGATTGACTTGAAAATTGGTATGCAGTGTCTTGGTCCAAGGTGCCATGTATGTCTATGAGGACATTGGTGTATCTCAAAAAACATGGCCGCCATCGGCCAATGAAGTTTGAGCACCTATTAGACAAGGTTAACGGAGGCCGATCGGAACAAAACTCGATGGGCATGTTCAACTCATGGCCCTAGAGGTCTGTAAGAATTTTGAAAGAAATCGGCCACTAGTTGGCGCTAACGAGTTTTATGGCTCTGTAATCACGTGGTGTTAAACTTATTGTCACATTATGCCTATCATTTGATAGATCTGCTCATGCTGAACAACTTTGCCTCAAGAACCACTACTGTCAATCAAACCATTCATTAAATATTTGCAAACATGTTAAAAACCTACTTTTGCGAACTAGTCCCTGGTTTTTGGCCCGATCGGAACCAGACCAGTCTAGGGCAATTCTCTGGACTCTCTAGATCAATAATTATCGAAAAAAAGTTGAACTTTTGCATTTGGATGGCTGTAATAGGGTCATTTAGAAAATGGGCGTGGCAAAATACACTAAAAAGCCTATAAATCCTAAATGAAAACTCAGAACTTCACAAAAATTGATGAGCATATGTGACATAACATGCTAAAGAAGCATGGACATTTTTATGAAGATCGGACCATAGTTGGCGCTATAACTGTTAAAAAGCTTTAAAACCATATATTTCCTATGGTAAATTGCCTGTATTGGCTGTAAATTGTGTTTTCCACATGATCATGTTTATAAAATAATGTTAAAAACCAGTGCAATACAATTCTCTGGACTCACTAGATCAATAATTGTCAGAAAAAGTTGAACTACTTCATTTGGATAGCTATAATAGGGTCACTTCAATATGTAGCCTTAAAATGAATACCATATTAAGCCAATAAGTGGTATTTTACTGCCCCCTGCTGTCATTTCATCATACTACTCCCTAATATTGTTATATAATTCATATTTAGACTTTATAAAATCATTATTTTAACATTTAACATGAAAACGAAAGTAAAACGGCATTTAAGCCACGCCCCCGAATACAAATTCATTCATAACTCGAAAACGGAAAGTCGTTGCGCGCTCAAATTTTGATGGTAAGGTCCTCTCCGGGCTCTTGATCGAAACGTGTCGTCGCGGGCCTCGGGAGCGCGCCCCCCACGAATCGCAAATTCGTGGGACCCCCGATTTTGAACGGCCGAAACTCCCGACCCAGACCACCCCGAACCTTGTGTGAGAGCTCGTTGGAAAGGTCCCGTTCTAGGCTAGCTTCGATTCAAATGTGGTGTAATTTGCCCTGTGCATTCCAGAGATAAAAGCCCCAATAGATATGCCTTTGAACGGTCATAATTCCGGGCTCCAATCGCCCAAAAACACCGCGATGGTCTCATTCAACAGGGCTCCTCAAGAACTATCTATGCTCTGAATTTCAGAATTTTTCGCCTTCTGGTTCCCGAGATATAAGTGAAAAACCAAATTCCCATTCATTCATTCAAACACTTCAACTGTAAGATGGAGGCTGTAATTCCACTGTTGTCAACTAGAGGGAGCAGCAGTATTAGACATAGTATTAATCTTTTTATCAGCTTTCAGCTTTGGCCAACAAACAAATGGTTAAAGCAATTTTTTTAAAATTATTTTTGGACTGATAATATAGATCACAATGAAATATATGAAATGGTTAGACCATTAAAATATTTTTTCACAATAACACATCCTAAAGACATTGAAAACATATTTGTATTTGTGTGTGTGTGTGTGTGTGTGTGTGTGTGTGTGTGTGTGTGTGTGTAAGCATGCATTATTGAGTTAACATGGAAAACACTTATATTACAATAACTATTATAACACAATCATATTTTGTCAGTGTTTATCACTTCATTTGCACTGACACTTCACATAATTGCTAGTAATGTGGTAAATCACGCTAGAAACATGGTAAATCATAGTAAATCATTGATGGTCTCATTCAACAGGGCTCCTCAAGCACTATCTATGCTCTGAGTTTCAGAATTTTTCGCCTTCTGGTTCCCGAGATATTTGTGAAAAACCAAGCACTTCAACTGTAAGATGGAAGCTGTAATACCACTGTCCACTAGAGGGAGCAGCAGTATTGCATATTATCTTTTCATTAGTTTTCAGTATTGGGAAACAAACAAATGCTTTAAAAAGCAATCTTTTTTTCTTTTTTTTCTTTTCTTTTTAATATTATTAGATCACAAAGGAATTCTAATAGACCAATAAATATATTTTCTCAATAACATATTCCAAAACATTAAAAACATATTTGTATTTGTGTATGTTTATTTCTCTGTGTGTGTGTGTGTGTGTGTGTGTGTGTGTGTGTGTGTGTGTGTGTGTGTGTGTGTGTAAGCATGCATTATTGAGTTAACATGGAAAAACTGGTTTGCTTTAGTCCAGAAAACAGGTGAAAATCATGAAGTTTAAAGTGAAAGTGAGCCAATAAGTGGTCTTCTTCTGCCCTCTGCTGGCCATTCTACTTATTAATGAAGTCTTTTCACATGTGCTCACATTCATATTTAGACTCTAAAAATCACTTATATAACAATAACTATTATAACACAATCAGATTTTGTCAGTGTTTATCACTTCATTTGCACTGACACTTCACATAATTGCTAGAAACATGGTAAATCATAGTAAATAATACTATAATGTGGTGTATCAAGGTAAACCATGCTAGAATCCTGGCAAATCATTCTAGAACGTGGTAAATCATGGTAAACTATGCTAGAACAGGGTAAATCATGGTAAACCATGATAAACTATGGTAAATCATGTTAGAATGTGGCATATCATGCTAAATCATGCTAGAACAGGGTAAATCATGGTAAACTATGATAAATCATGATAAACTATGGTAAACCATGCTAGAATCACAGTAAACAATGGTAAATCATACTAGAATGTAGTATATCATGGTAAATCGTGCTAGAATATGGTAAATCAAGGTAAACTAAGATAAAATCATGGTAAACTATGTCAATCATGCTAGAATCATAGGAAATAATACTAGAATGTGGTAAATTATTGTGGGAGGAGCCTATTTTACTAAAATGGCTATAACTCAAGAAGTAAATGAGATATCTTCACCAAACTCAGTACACATGTGTATGAGTTCAATCTGGGGTCACAGTAAATAAATCTCGACGATTGAACAATAGGTGGCGCTATAACATGAAAAAAACATGAAAAGGGCTATAACCACCTGACCGTTAGTCCAAATGACTTGAAAATTGGTATGCAGTGTCTTGGTCCAAGGTGCCATGTATGTCTATGAGGACATTAGCGTATCTCAAAAAACATGGCCGCCATCGGCCAATGAAGTTTGAGCATCTATTAGACAAGGTTAACGGAGGCCGATCGGAACAAAACTCGGTAGGCATGTTCAAATCATGGCTCTAGAGGTCTGTAAGAATTTTGAAAGAAATCAGCCACTAGTTGGCGCTAGCGAGATTTTTGGTTTGTTAAATAAAACTTAATAACTTTTGATGCTTTTGTGCTTAAATGCCTTAAAGGCCTTAACTGCTTGAACCCCGATAAATGCTGCTTGCAGCTTTAATTAGGGGTTCAAGCACGAAGTGCTGAAACCCTATTGTAATTGTCCTGATTTTTATTATTATTTTTCTTCTGCCGTAAAACGCATCGTGCAGCCTAAACCGTAAGTGCTGGAAATTTGAAACTTTGCCAAATGGTAGTACAAAAATCGAGGAGAGGTTCAGAGAGTATGACCCCGATTGGCCCATAGGTGGCGCTATAGCAACCAAAAGCGCGAAACTGCTCATAACTCCTAGACCATATGTCGTAGACTCAAGTGTCTTATATCATTGGAAAGCTGGAACACTGAAGAACAAAACGTATATCTCCGATTTCATTTCCGGTATGCAAATTTTTCCGCCATTTTGAATTTTGTCAAAAACCTACTTTTGCGAACTAGTCCTAGGTTTTTCGTTCGATCGGAACCAAACCATTGCAGAAATGTTCTCTGGAGTCTGAATATCAATAATTATCGAAAAAAAGTTGAAATTTCGATTCTCGGTCGCTAGGGGGCGCAAAATTATTGTTGTGGGAGGAGCCTATTTTACTAAATGGGCTACAACTCAAGATGTAAATGAGGTATCTTCACCAAACTCGGTCCACATGTGTAGGAGTTCAATCTTGGGTCACAGTAAAAAAATCGCGACGATTGAACACTAGGTGGCGCTATAACATGAAAAAAACATGAAAAGGGCTATGACGACCTGACCGTTAGTCCGATTGACTTGAAAATTGGTATGCAGTGTCTTGGTCCAAGGTGCCATGTATGTCTATGAGGACATTGGCGTATCTCAAAAAACATGGCCGCCATCGGCCAATGAAATTTGAGCACCTATTAGACAAGGTTTACGGAGGCTGATCAGAACAAAACTCGGTAGATATGTTCGACTCATGGCCCTAGAGGTCTGTAAGAATTTTGAAAGAAATCGGCCACTAGTTGGCGCTAACGAGTTTAATGGCTCTGTAATCACGTGGTGTTACACTTATTGTCACAAAATGCATACCATTTGATAGATCTGCTCATGCTGAACAACTTTACCTCAAGAACCATTGCTGTCAATCAAACCGTTCATTAAATATTCGTAATTATGTTAAAAACCTACTTTTGCGAACTAGTCCCTGGTTTTTCGCCCGATCAGAACCAAACCAGTCTAGGACAATTCTATGGACTCTCTAGGTCAATAATTATCAAAAAAAAGTTGAACTTTTGCATTTTTCGCATGGGTATATTGGGTCATAAAGAAAATGGGCGTGGCAAAATGCACTCAAAAGCCTATAAAACCTAAACGAAAACACAGAACTTCACAAAAATGTATGCGCATATTTGTCATAACATGCTAAAGAAGCCTGGAAATTTGTATGGAGATCGGACCAAAGGTGGCGCTATAACTGTTAAAACACTTTAAAACCATATATTTCCTATGGTAAATTGCCTGTATTGGCTGTGAATGGTCTTTTCCTATGAAAAATTCCATAGGAAATAATTTGATCAAAATGAAATAATTTTCATATAATAATGTTCATGACTCTTAATAAGCATGAAACATTTCAGACAGATCAGACAAAATTTGCCTCTATAACAGTCAAAAAGGTAAAAATTATATAACATGTCATTAAGCCAATAAGTGGTATTTTACTGCTTTTATTCATGCCTGGTGTAAAAATTATGACTAGTACTATTATACAAAAGTTGAGAGTACAGGACATTAGGAACTTTAGACACAGAGATATTTCTTATAAAATAAAGCAGAGAGACAATCCTTGAGAGACCAGTGCATTCTTAGTATATTAGCTCTTCTATAACAGTTTAAATTGAGTCGTGTCGATCTGTTCTGGACAAATTATATTTTTCAATCAGTTCTTTTTTTTTTTCTTTACTTGATGCACTCGATTACACCACTGGGCAATAACACACGATTCATCCAATCACTGATTGTGCTGCTGTGACTGACACCCCTGAGAGCCAACAGAAGCGGCATATTCATAAGGCCCGCCCACAGGTCGCGCAGGCGCTGCCGCTGTCAGCATAAACAGAGAATCAGATGAGAACAGATCAAATGAGACACGGAGCATTTCTCCAGAAACTCCTTGCACTAAATGATAATCATAATCTATCGAGAACTGTGATTGTGTGCACTTGTAAACTTTGGATGCTTCAGCCTGGAGTGTTGTCGTCAGAGAGAGGTGAAGTGGAAATCGGAGTAAAGATTTAGTGGATCCCAGAGCGGTAATCTTTATTGAATAGTCTTTTTTTTATTGAATATGTGATGCAATCTCGTTTTGGTGAGTGACATTTTTTTATCATATGTTATCTTATGAAAGATATGTCAATTTCAGAAATGATTTGATATGAGCTGAGTGTAGGCCGCACAGCGCGAGCTGAACTAATTAGCCGTAGGCTAAAGCTATCACGTATAACAATGATCATTGTGTCATGAGTTGAGACAATGGGTCTTATTCATGAAACACGAGCAGAACGAATTTTTGTGTAAATCGTGTGTAAAGTGGTTCTGACGTAAATTTTCGGATTCATTAAAATGTTCGTATTTTCCAAACGTTAGTTGGTACGAAAGAGATCTACACCTGCTCCAGCCACGCGTAAATAGTGCGTTTAACATCCGAACGTTTTGCTCATTAATAAGGCTGCATTTTAATTCACTTTAATCGTGTACATATTTACACAGCATTTTGAAAAAATATTAGGTAACACTTTACAATACGGGTGCACTAATCTGCATTAATTCATATTTAACTAATGCACAGATAATCATGTGTTAATGTATGACTCATGAAGAACTAAACCATTAATTAATGATTACTGCATCAGCAACTAATAAAGATTCTAAATGATTAATAGATTAAGTAATATATGAATTGTTATTAATTAAATGTGTCAATGTATTAATTAATTAATAACTTATTTTATTAACTAAAAGTGTAAATGAATGCGTTAATTACCACAGTTGGTCAAAGCAATGTACTTCAACTTCCAGTTGTCTGCTTTAATTAATCATAACTAATGATTTGCAAATGCATCATTATGTTATGACTTTACTTGTTGAGGCACATGACTATTAACTAGTTGTTAAGTAATATGCCATTTATGGGTTTTGACAGTTTGCACATGCAGTGAATGTAATGTCGGTGAACGTGTTTGAAGGATGGGGTGAGTTGGGCTGCACACAAATATCAGCACACCAGAATCTGAACTCCTGAAGCTGTTATACTGTGTTTACACTGGACGAGACCAGCTGTCTACACCTGGACATGACAGACCATCGCAAGTCCATTAGTCCTTCGTAACAGAACTAGCACAAGAGCTCTGAGTACGTCAGTAATAGAGTGTGGCATCGGTTTACTGACGGGGTTTTGTCGTGTAGTGTCGCGACGCATCCAGTGTAGTATCACTGACTATAATGGACGTTCTATTGTCTTTGTCCAGTCTAGACACAGTGTTATGAACTAGCAGCGCTCAACCGCATGTTCTCAGTGTATGTTAACCTGACATAGTCCTGTGCCATGAACAACAAAGTTCATCGGACTCAGTGAAATCTTGGTTGTACATGGTTGGAAATTGAAATCCATGGCTTAGTGTGGATGTCAAAACCAAAATGGCATATTACTTAACAATTAGTTAATAGTCATGTGCCTCAACAAGTAAAGTCATAACATAATGATGCATTTGCAAATCATTAGTTAATGATTAATTAAAGCAGACAACTGGAAGTTGAAGTACATTGCCTTGACCAATTGTGGTAAGTAACGCATTGATTTAGACTTTTAGTTAATAAAATAAGTTATTAATGAATTAATACATTATGACACATTTAATTAATAACAATTCATATATTACTTTATATTAATCATTTAGAATCTTCATGATGCAGTAATCATTAATTAATGGTTTAGTTCTTCATGAGTCATACATTAACACATGATTATCTGTGCATTAGTTAAGCATGAATTAATGGTTATTAGTGCACCCGTATTGTAAAGTGTTACCAAATATTATATATAGTAATTACATACGGTTTTTCTTTTTACTTTTATTACGACAGCCAGTAATTACGAGAGCCATCTGCAAACGGAACAAAAGTCCGCAAGTTTTTTTTATTTAATTTTTTTATTCAAGCTGTTTATTCTTTTACAAGTCCGCAAGTCACAAATAATGCAGTCAAGCTTCATGTCAAACCATTTTCTTTTCACTTCTAGGACTGTTCGATTAACAGATGAAACTCCATTAACTGCATCTATGCTGCCAAGCTTCCTTTTTTTTAGGCCTGATACGCCACTATGTACGCTTGAAAACAAAATGTGGCGTTTTGAATGAACTTCTGATAATAAACTTCAATTTCTGCATCTGAGAAATTTCTCTTCTTCATTCGTTTTTGAGAAGACAAGTTGAAATCCTTCGTTTGGTGTCATAATATGATGCCCATATAGCCTATAGTTTTCAGTCGGTTTTAATGGGCGGGATTTATGGTAATTTAGAGAATGAGCGTGCACACGCGTCCCATTTACAACTGACTGGAATTCATTAACACACACACACACACACACACACACACACACACACACACACACACACACACACACACACACACACACACACACACACACACACACACACACACACACATTTCACTATCACATCTGACGTTTACGAAGTATTTCTGAATCAGGAGAAGAATTTTCGGGAATGTCGCCTTTACGCGCAAATCACTCACATATTTACTCGTATATTTACGATTTCATGAATGAGACCCATTGAGTGATTAATGAGTGTCTGTGTTAAGTAACTGTCGAAAAGTTCGATTAATGTGTCATTTGAACTGCGCATGTATATGATTTGTTACTGAAATGTTGAATCAGAAATGAATTATTGTACGTTTGCCTTGTGTTTTCCAAGGCTGCGTTTTCTTGTTCTCTGTTTTTTTTCCTATGTGAACGTGATCGGCAAGTGTATCCTGTTTTGTGCCATAAATAATCCTGTGGAGGTGAATCGCCTGCCTATTGAATACAATTAAATATGCACAAATGGCTAGCTGACCAGTGCCCATGGACCGGTTTCCACTTTGAACCATAATTTGAAACCATCAACTGGTAGGATAATTACAATTTTCTTTTGTTTTTCGGACTCACAGGACTTTTAATTTGTGAAATAAATTTATTTATTTTTACATCTGAAATGGAGAGACTTCAACTGATCGAGAGAAGTCTGAACAACTCTTTAAACTGAATCATTTGATTCACGAACTCTGGTCAGCTACGTCGTTATTCATGTTGTTGAACATACTATTTTACTATACAAAGATAAGGTGGTTAATTGGAAGGAATGATGAATCACATTGTCTTTTGAGTCAAATCCGATATCGGATTACTAGTATTTCTTTCGTCAACAAAAATTATAACTAAATATTGTCGTCAACGAACCACGTGACGAAAACGAGACGCAACGTAAATGCTGGTCATGTGACAATAACTATAATTAAATGTATAATGCAATATTGTTGACGAATAAAAACGAGACTAAATGTGGTTTACAAAATAAAAACTATGTTAAAATGTCTCTTCATTTTCGTTGACCAAAACGAGATGAAATGTTATGACGCTATTTCGTCTTGTTTAGTCACATTATTATTATTATTATTATTATTTTGCAGTATTTCTGTTTCCCGTGTCTCACTTCAGGGGCTGCATCAGGGCGCACTGCGCAGACGACGTCACTTCCTCAAGCCCCACTCGCGACATTATTTAGAAGATGCAGCTGCGGTGAGTTAGCGTAAACGACAACAAACAAAGTTAAGTCTGACGCCCGTTTCACACATAGGGCCCGATTTTAACGATCTGAAACGCAAGTATCAAGCGCGAAACGCAAGTAACTTTGTGGCCGGGTCTTGGGCGCTGTTGCTATTATACCGGCGGGATAAATTACTCTTGCGCTCAACGCAAATCTAAAATGTGTTGGTCTGCAGTAGCTTCATTACTCATAGGTGTGGTTTGGGTGTAACGTGAAATAAACCAATCAGAGCGTCATCTCACATTCCCTTTAAGAGCAGACGCGCTTATTCTATAGCGGATTCCTATTATAACGGTGGATTTGCCAGACGCGCGCCAGCAGCGATTCACAGCCGAGGAGACCGACGTTCTCGTCAGGGCCGTAAAACACAGAGAAGTGACATTGGGGATGGAGAAACACACCCAAATTAACTTCGGTTAAACAGGCGTATTATAATTTGGGTAAATGTGTAAACTAGAAGTATGCTTTTATAATTTATCTATCTATCTATCTATCTATCTATCTATCTATCTATCTATCTATCTATCTATCTATCTATCTATCGTAATGTATGATTTGCAAAAATGAAAACGGCTGCTTCTGTGTGAGAGAATCAAAGTGTATGTGCGTTGTGCACACGCTACATTGATTATGGCCAAGCATGCGCCCTTAAAATAGCATAAGAATAACATGTGCAACGCGCCACTGACTTTAAACTAGATTTTTTCAGTTAGTGGCGGAATTGTTTTCTAAACGTGCAAAATAGCATGAGGGAACGTTTGCGCCGGAACACGCCGCCTCTTTGCGCTGAACCGCCCCCGGGAGCGCAAGTGTATTTCTTAGTTAACCGACGTGCGTCTGTGGAGGGAAAAGTCCGCTGTGCGCGGGTGCAAAATAGGAATGATACATGCGTCGGTGTACAAAGTCAATTGCGCTGGGTGCAAGATAGGGCCCATACTCCGTGTGCAGTGCATATGCGGTGCAGGAGCAGCACTCGCTATAGTGCTTTCACATATGCTGCGTTTGCAGTGCGTAACTGATCCACGGCTGAACCACAAACACATACTCACTATTTTTATTTCAAATCCAGAAGTTATCAAATACTTTTATTTAAAAAAAGTTTTGTCAGCATTACGATTCTCTTTGTACACACATACTCTTTAATGGTCGTAATTCACTTTTAAGCACAATTTAAACAATGTATTCAATGCACTACTTCTATCTAGATTTATTAGCAAGTGGTAAAATATTTAGCCATATAGTTATATTAAAATGACAAATATTTTAAATTAAAACTTAAAATTGACAAAAACAACCAACTCTCATGCCTTTTCTTTTGCATTTAAATTAATACAGTAAATCTTGGATGTCAGAAAGAACTTGTTTTTCAACCTCCACGAATGAGACGAGTGTTACTTTTCTGTTCACTATTTTCGCTATTTTTCCATAGTGATACACTATATTGACTGGGTTAAATACAATTGCATTTCTAAAAAGAGACTAAAATACAATTTTCATTGACTAAAACTAGACTAAGGGCGCTTTCACACTTGGTTCGATTGCCTGTTCCTAACCCGAGTTCGATTGCTCCCCCCCTGCCCCCGATGGACTTGTGTTCACATATTATTTGTATCCGAACCGCAGTATGCTTGTGTCATCAAGTTGCAGCTGGTGCGTAATCGTGTTGCTTGGTAACCGCTATGAATGAAAAAGCGTCAAAATGGATAGAATTGCTCGCTTCACATTTGTTCTTTTTTTTTTTTTTTACCTTTGGTTTTGTTTGAAAAAAATCGTTCCAAAGGCAGCGGGCTGTCCGCCGAAGACAATTTTTGCGGAGGCAGCCAGAAATCATCTCTCTGCTTGCAGTGCGTCAATCCCGCTTTTCATCAAGTTAAGTGTATACATGACGAGAATAATTCCTGTTAGTGATCCAGAGCGCGATCCATTTAGACGCCGACAAACTTTATTGCTGCGGATAAAACAATAAACCTCCGCAGAAGCATTCCAGAGGTACTCCGCGAGGAACAAAACATGTTCCAAACATAAAACAGGCTATAACCACCTGACCGTTAGTCCGATTGACTTGAAAATTGGTATGCAGTGTCTTGGTCCAAGGTGTCATGTATGTCTATGAGGACATTGGTGTATCTCGAAAAACATGGCTGCCATCGGCCAATGATTTTGAGCACCTATTAGACAAGGTTAACGGAGGCCGATCGGAACGAAACTCGATGGGCATGTTCGACTCATGGCCCTAGAGGTCTGTAAGAATTTTGAAAGAAATCGGCCTCTAGTTGGCGCTAACGAGTTTTATGGCTCTGTAACCACGTGGTGTTACACTTATCGTCACAAAATGCATATCATTTGATAGATCTGCTCATGCTGAACAACTTTGCCTCAAGAACCATTGCTGTCAATTAAAACGTTCATTAAATATTTGTAATTATGTTAAAAACCTACTTTTGCGAACTAGTCCTAGGTTTTTCGCCCGATCAGAACCAAACGAGTCTAGGACAATTCTATGGACTCTTTAGATCAATAATTATCAAAAAAAAGTTGAACTTTTGCATTTTTCGCATGGGTATATTGGGTCATAAAGAAAATGGGCGTGGCAAAATGCACTCAAAAGCCTATAAATCCTAAAGGAAAACTCAGAACTTCACGAAAATTGGTGAGCATATGTGTCATAACATTCTAAACAAGCATGCAAAATTTCATGTAGATCGGACGATAGGTGGCGCTATAACTGTTAAAAAGCTTTAAAACCATATATTTCCTATGATAAATTGCCTGTATTGGCTGTAAATTGTGTTTTCCATATGATCATATAATGTTTATAAAATGATGTTAAAAAACCAGTGCAATACAATTCTCTGGACTCACTAGATCAATAATTGTCAGAAAAAGTTGAACTACTTCATTTGGATAGCTATAATAGGGTCACTTCAATATGTAGCCTTAAAATGAATACCATATTAAGCCAATAAGTGGTATTTTACTGCCCCCTGCTGTCATTTCATCATACTACTCCCTAATATTGTTATATAATTCATATTTAGACTTTATAAAATCATTATTTTAACATTTAACATGAAAACGAAAGTAAAACGGCATTTAGGCCACGCCCCCCCAGTACAAATTCACTCATAACTTGAAAACGGAAAGTCGTTGCGTGCTCAAATTTTGATGGTAAGGTCCTCTCCACGCTCTTGATCGAAACGTGTCATCGCGGGCCTCGGGAGCGTGCCCCCCCCGCGCATGGCAAGTCCGCGGGACCCCCGACTTTGAACGACCGCAACTCCCGACCCAAACCACCCTGAACCTTGTGTGAGAGCTCGTTGGAAAGGGCCCGTCCTTGGCTAACTTCGATTCAAATGTGGTGTAATTTGCCCTGGGCATTCCAGAGATAAAAGCCCCAAAAGACATGCCTTTGAACAGTCATAACTCCCGGGCCCAATCGCCCAAAAACACCGCGATGGTCTCATTCAACAGGGCTCCTCAAGCACTATCTATGCTCTGAGTTTAAGAATTTTTCGCCTTCTGGTTCCCGAGATATAAGTGAAAAACCAAATTCCCATTCATTAATTCATTCAATCACTTCAACTGTAAGATGGAAGCAGAAATACCACTGTCCACTAGAGGGAGCAGCAGTATTACATATGATCTTTTCATTAGTTTTCAGTATTGGGAAACAAACAAATGCTTTAAAAAGCAATCTTTTTTTCTTTTTTTTTTTCTTTTCTTTTTTATATTATTAGATCACAAAGGAATTCCTATAGAGCAATAAATATATTTTCTCAATAACATATCCCAAAACATTAAAAACATATTTGTGTGTGTGTGTGTGTGTGTGTGTGTGTAAGCATGCATTATTGAGTTAACATGGAAAAACTGGATTTCTTTAGTGCAGAAAACTAGTGAAAATCATGAAGTTTAAACTGAAAGTGAGCCAATAAGTGGTCTTCTACTGCCCTCTGCTGGCCATTCTACTTATTAATGAAGTCTTTTCACATGTGCTTTTCACATGTGCTCACATTCATATTTAAACTCTAAAAATCACTTATATAACAATAACTATTATAACACAATCAGATTTTGTCAGTGTTTATCACTTCATTTGCACTGACACTTCACATAATTGCTAGTAATGTGGAAAATCATGGTAAATCATAGTAAATAATACTAGAATGTGGTGTATCAAGGTAAATCATGCTAGAATCCTGGCAAATCATTCTAGAACATGGTATATCATGGTAAACTATGTTAGAATAGGGTAAATCATGGTAAACTATGATAAATCATGGTAAACTATGATAAATCATGGTAAACTATGATAAATCATGATAAACTATGGTAAACCATGCTAGAATCACAGTAAACAATGGTAAATAATACTAGAATGCGGTATATCATGGCAAATCATTCTAGAACATGGTAAACTATGCTAGAACAGGGTAAATCATGGTAAACTATGATAAATCATGGTAAACTATGATAAACTATGGTAAACCATGCTAGAATCACAGTTAACAATGGTAAATCATACTAGAATGTAGTATATTATGGTAAATCATGGTAAACTATGGTAAATCATGCTAGAATCATGGTAAATAATACTAGAATGTTGTAAATTGTTGTGGGAGGAGCCTATTTTACTAAAATGGCTATAACTCAAGAAGTAAATGAGATATCTTCACCAAACTCAGTACACATGTGTATGGGTTCAATTTGAGGTCACAGTAAACAATTTTATGGAGATCGGTCCATAGATGGCACTATAACTGCTATAAAAAGCTTTAAAACCATATATTTTCCATGGTAAACTGCCTGTATTGGCTGTAAATGGTCTTTTCCGTCTATTATGTCAGTGGTTACATGCTTGCTTAATAAATCTTAATAACTTTTGATGCTTTTGTGCTTAAATGCCTTAAAGGCCTTAACTGCTTGAACCCCGCTAAATGCTGCTTGCAGCTTTAATTAGGGGTTCAAGCACGAAGTGCTGAAACCCTATTGTAATTGTACTGATTTTTATTATTATTATTCTTCTGCCGTAAAACGCATCGTGCAGCCCAAACCGTAAGGGCTAGAGCCTTGAAACTTTGCCAGATGGTAGTACAAAAATCGAGGAGAGGTTATCAAATTATGACGCCGATTGGCCCATAGGTGGCGCTATAGCAACCAAAAGCGCAAAACTGATCATAACTCCTAGACGGTAAGTCATAGACTCAAGTGTCTTATATCATTGGAAAGCTGGACGCCTGACGAAAAAAACGTATATCTCCGATTTTATTTCCGCCATGATAGATTTTCCGCCATTTTGAATTTTGTCGAAAACCTACTTTTGCGAACTAGTCCCTGGTTTTTTGCCCGATCGGAACCAAACCAGTGCAGAATTGTTCTCTGGAGTCTGGCGATCAATAATTATCGAAAAAAAGTTGAAATTTCGATTCATGGTCGCTAGGGGGTGCAAAATTAACGTTGTGGGAGGAGCCTATATTACTAAAATGGCTATAACTCAAGAAGTAATTCAGTAAACTTCACCAATCTTGGTACACATGTGTCAAAGGTCAATCTGAGGTCACAGTAAAAAAATTGCGTCGATTGGCCACATGGTGGCGCTATAAAACAAAAAAAACGTATAGACACCTGACCGTTTTTCCGAATGACTTGAAATTTGGTATGCAGTGACTTGGCCCAAGGGGCCATGTATGTCTAAAAGGAAATTGCCGTATCTCGAAAAAAATGGCCGCCATTGGCCAATGAAATTTGAGCACCGTTAACGAAGTCCGATCGGAACGAAACTCGATGGGCATGTTCGACTCATGGCCCTAGAGGTCTGTAAGAATTTTGAAAGAAATCGGCCACTAGTTGGCGCTAACGAGTTTTATGGCTCTGTAATCACGTGGTGTTACACTTATCATCACAAAATGCATATCATCTGATAGATCTGCTCATGCTGAACAACTTTGCCTCAAGAACCATTGCTGTCAATCAAACCGTTCATTAAATATTCATGAATATGTTAAAAACCTACTTTTGCGAACTAGTCCCTGGTTTTTCGCCCGATCGGAACCAGACCAGTCTAGGACAATTCTCTGGACTCTCTAGATAAATAATTATCTAAAAAAAGTTGAACTTTTGCATTTGCCTGGCTGTAACAGGGTCATTTAGGAAAGGGGAGGGACAAAAAAACACTCAAAAGCCTATACAACCTAAGGGAAAACCCCAAACTTCACAAAAATCGATGAGCATGTGTGTCCTAACATGGTGAAGAAGCATGCCAAGTTTCGTGAAGATCGGACAATAGGTGGCGCTATAACTGGCAAAAACGTCTCTTCTTATTAGGGGTTCAAGCATGAAATGCTGAAACCCTATTGTAATTGTACTGATTTTTAGGGGTTCAAGCACGAAGTGCTGAACACCTATTGTATTTGTACTGATTTTTATTATTAGGGGTTCAAGCACGAAGTGCTGAAACCCTATTGTAATCGTCCTGATTTTTAGGGGTTCAAGCACGAAGTGCTGAAACCCTATTGTAATTGTACTGATTTTTATTATTATTATTATTATTATTATTCTTCCGCCGTAAAACGCATCGTGCAGCCCAAACCGTAAGTGCTAGAGACTTGAAACTTGGCCAGATGGTAGTACAAAAATCGAGGAGAGGTTATTAAATTATGACGCTGATTGGCCCATAGGTGGCGCTATAGCAACCAAAAGCGCGAAACTGGTCATAACTCCTAGACGGTAAGTCATAGACTCAAGTGTCTTATATCATTGGAAAGCTGGACGCCTGACGAACAAAACGTATATCTCCGATTTTATTTCCGTCATGATAGATTTTCCGCCATTTTGAATTTTGTCAAAAACCTACTTTTGCAAACTAGTCCCTGGTTTTTCGTCCGATCGGAACCAAACCAGAGAAGAATTGTTCTCTGGAGTCTGAAGATCAATAATTATCGAAAAAAAGTCAAAATTCCGATTCCTGGTCGCTAGGGGGTGATAAATTAAGGTTGTGGGAGGAGCCTATTTTACTAAAATGGCTATAACTCGAGAAGTAAATGAGATATCTTCACCAAACTTGGCACACATGTGTAAGAGGTCAATCTGAGGTCACAGTGAAAAAAATTGCGTCGATTGGCCACATGGTGGCGCTATAAACAAAAAAAAACATATAGACACCTGACCGTTTTTCCGAATGACTTGAAATTTGGTATGCAGTGTCTTGGCCCAAGGGGCCACGTATATCCAAAAGGATATTGGCGTATCTCGAAAAACATGGCCGCCATTGGCCAATGAGGTTTGAGCACCGTTAACGAAGTCCGATCGGAGCGAAACTCGGTGGGCATGTTCGGCTCAAGCCCCTAGAGGTCTGTAAGAATTTTGAAAGAAATCGGCCACTAGTTGGCGCTAACGAGTTTTATGGCTCTGTAATCACGTGGTGTTACACTGATCATCACAAAATGCATATCATCTTATAGATCTGCTCATGCTGAACAACTTTGCCTCAAGAACCATTGCTGTCAATCAAACATTTAATTAAATATTCATGAATATGTTAAAAACCTACTTTTGCGAACTAGTCCCTGGTTTTTCGCCCGATCGGAACCAGACCAGTCTAGGACAATTCTCTGGACTCTCTAGATCAATAATTATCGAAAAAAAGTTGAACTTTTGCATTTGGGTGGCTGTAATAGGGTAATTTATAAAAGGGGCGTGGCAAAATACACTAAAATGCCTATAAATCATAAATGAAAACTCAGAACTTCACAAAAATTGGTGAGCATATGTGACATAACATCATTAACAAGCATGCCAAATTTTATGGAGATCGGACCAAAGGTGGCGCTATAACTGTTAAAAAGCTTTAAAACCATATATTTCCCATGGTAAACTGCCTGTATTGGCTGTAAATGGTCTTTTCCGTCTATTATGTCAGTTGTTAAATGCTTTCTAAATAAAACTTAATGTCTTTTGATGCTTGTGTGCTTAAAGGCCTTAAAGGCGTTAACTGCTTGAACCCCGATAAATGCTGCTTGCAGCTTTAATTATTATTATTATTCTTCTGCCGTAAAACGCATCGTGCAGCCCAAACCGTAAGGGCTAGAGCATTGACACTTTGCCAGATGGTAGTACAAAAATCGAGGAGAGGTTATCAAATTATGACCCCGATTGGCCCATAGGTGGCGCTATAGCAACCAAAAGCGCGAAACAGCTCATAACTCATAGACCGTAAGTCGTAGACTCAAGTGTCTTATATCATTGGAAAGCTGGACGCCTGACGAACAAAACGTATATCTCCGATTTCATTTCCGTCATGATAGATTTTCCGCCATTTTGAATTTTGTCAAAAACCTACTTTTGCGAACTAGTCCTAGGTTTTTTGTCCGATCGGAACCAAACCAGTGCAGAATTGTTCTCTGGAGTCTGACAATCAATAATTATAAAAAAAAAGTCGAAATTTTGATTCATGGTCGCTAGGGGGTGCAAAATGAACGTTGTGGGAGGAGCCAATTTTACTAAAATGGCTATAACTCAAGAATTAATTGAGTAAACTTCACCAAACTTGGTACACATGTGTAGGAGGTCAATCTGAGGTCACAGTAAAAAAATTGCATCGATTGGCCACATGGTGGCGCTATAAACAAAAAAAACGTATAAACACCTGACCGTTTTTCCGAATGACTTGAAATTTGGTATGCAGTGTCTTGGGCCAAGAGGCCATGTATGTCTAAAAGGATATTGGCATATCTCGAAAAACATGGCCGCCATTGGCAAATGAGGTTTGAGCACCTATTAAACAAGGTTAACGAAGTCCAATTGTTTTATGAGTTTTATGGCTTTGTAATCACGTGGTGTTGCACACATCCACACAATATGCATATCATTTGATAGATCTGCTCATGCTGAACAACTTTGCCTCAAGAACCATTGCTGTCAATCAAACCGTTCATTAATTATTCGCAAATATGTTAAAAACCTACTTTTGCGAACTAGTCCTAGGTTTTTTGCCCGATCGGAACCAGACCAGTCTAGGACAATTCTCTGGACTCTCTAGATCAATAATTATCAAAAAAAAGTTGAACTTTTGCATTTGGATGGCTGTAATAGGGTCATTTATAAAATGGGCGTGGCAAAATACATTAAAAAGCCTATAAATCCTAAATGAAAACTCAGAACTTCACAAAAATTGGTGAGCATATGTGACATAACATCATTAACAAGCATGCCAAATTTTATGGACATCGGACCAAAGGTGGCGCTATAACTGTTAAAAAGCTTTAAAACCATATATTACCTATGGTGAATTGCCTGCATTGGCTATAAATGGTCTTTTTAATCTATTATGTCAGTGGTTACATGCTTGCTAAATAAAACTTTATAACTTTTGATGCTTTTGTGCTTAAAAACCTTAAACACCTTAACAGCTTGAACCCCGATAAATGCTGCTTGCAGCTTTAATTATTATTATTATTCTTCCGCCGTAAAACGCATCGTGCAGCCCAAACCGTAAGAGCTGGAACCTTGAAACTTTGCCAGATGGTAGTACAAAAATCGAGGAGAGGTTATCAAATTATGACGCCGATTGGCCAATAGGTGGCGCTATAGCAACCAAAAGCGCGAAACTGCTCATAACTCCTAGACGGTAAGTCATAGACTCAAGTGTCTTATATCATTGGAAAGGTGGTCGCCTGGCGAACAAAACGTATATCTCCGATTTTATTTCCGCCATTATAGATTTTCCGCCATTTTGAATTTTGTCGAAAACCTACTTTTGCAAACTAGTCCCTGGTTTTTGGCCCGATCGGAACCAAACCAGTGCAGAATTGTTCACTGGAGTCTGAAGATCAATAATTATCGAAAAAAAGTTGAAATTTCGATTCATGGTCGCTAGGGGGTGCAAAATTAACGTTGTGGGAGGAGCCTATTTTACTAAAATGGCTATAACTCAAGAAGTAATTAAGTAAACTTCACCAAACTTGGTACACATGTGTAAGAGGTCAATCTGAGGTCACAGTAAAAAAATTGCGTCGATTGGCCACATGGTGGCGCTATAAAACAAAAAAAACGTATAGACACCTGACCGTTTTTCCGAATGACTTGAAATTTGGTATGCAGTGTCTTGGCCCAAGGGGCCATGTATGTCTAAAAGGATATTGGCGTATCTCAAAAAACATGGCCGCCATTGGCCAATGAAATTTGAGCACCGTTAACGAAGTCCGATCGGAGCGAAACTCGGTGGGCATGTTTGGCTCAAGCCCCTAGAGGTCTGTAAGAATTTTGAAAGAAATCGGCCACTAGTTGGCGCTAACGAGTTTTATGGCTCTGTAATCACGTGGTGTTACACTTATCATCACAAAATGCATATCATTTGATAGATCTGCTCATGCTGAACAACTTTGCCTCAAGAACCATTGCTGTCAATCAAACCGTTCATTAAATATTCATGAATATGTTAAAAACCTACTTTTGCGAACTAGTCCCTGGTTTTTCGCCCGATCGGAACCAGACCAGTCTAGGACAATTGTCTGGACTCTCTAGATAAATAATTATCGAAAAAAAGTTGAACTTTTGCATTTGGGTGGCTGTAATAGGGTAATTTATAAAAGGGGCGTGGCAAAATACACTAAAAAGCCTATAAATCATAAATGAAAACTCAGAACTTCACGAAAATTGGTGAGCATATGTGCCATAACATTCTAAACAAGCATGCAAAATTTCATGTAGATCGGACCATAGGTGGCGCTATAACTGTTAAAAAGCTTTGAAAACCATATATTTCCTATGGTAAATTGCCTGTATTGGCTGTAAATGGACATTTCCATCTATTATTTCAGTGGTTAAAAGCTTTCTAAATAAATCTTAATGTCTTAAATGCTTATGTGCTTAAAGGCCTTAAATGCTTGAACCCCGATAAATGCTGCTTGCAGCTTTAATTATTATTATTATTATTCTTCTCCGCTAAAACGCATCGTGCAGCCCAAACCGTAAGGGCTAGAGCATTGAAACTTTGCCAGATGGTAGTACAAAAATCGAGGAGAGGTTCAGAGATTATGAACCCGATTGGCCCATAGGTGGCGCTATAGCAACCAAAAGCGCGAAACAGCTCATAACTCCAAGACCGTAATTCGTAGACTCAAGTGTCTTATATCATTGGAAAGCTGGACGGCTGCCGAACAAAACGTATATCTCCGATTTCATTTCCGCCATGAAAGATTTTCCGCCATTTTGAATTTTGTCAAAAACCTACTTTTGCGAACTAGTCTGTGGTTTTTCGCCCGATCGGAACCAAACCAGTGCAGAAATGTTCTCTGGAGTCTGAATATAAATAATTATCGAAAAAAAGTTGAAATTTCGATTCAAGGTCGCTAAGGGGCGCCAAAATGTATGTTGTGGGAGGAGCCTATTTTACTAAAACGGCTATAACTCCAGAAGTAAATGAGGTATATTTACCAAACTCGGTTCACTTGTGTAAGAGGTCAATCTGAGGTCACAGTAAAAAAATCGCGGTGATTGGCCACATGGTGGCGCTATAATATGAAAAAAACATAAAACAGGCTATAACCACCTGACCGTTAGTCCGATTGACTTGAAAATTGGTATGCAGTGTCTTGGTCCAAGGTGCCATGTATGTCTATGAGGACATTGGTGTATCTCAAAAAACATGGCCGCCATCGGCCAATGAAGTTTGAGCACCTATTAGACAAGGTTAACGGAGGCCGATCGGAACAAAACTCGATGGGCATGTTCAACTCATGGCCCTAGAGGTCTGTAAGAATTTTGAAAGAAATCGGCCACTAGTTGGCGCTAACGAGTTTTATGGCTCTGTAATCACGTGGTGTTAAACTTATTGTCACATTATGCCTATCATTTGATAGATCTGCTCATGCTGAACAACTTTGCCTCAAGAACCACTACTGTCAATCAAACCATTCATTAAATATTTGCAAACATGTTAAAAACCTACTTTTGCGAACTAGTCCCTGGTTTTTGGCCCGATCGGAACCAGACCAGTCTAGGGCAATTCTCTGGACTCTCTAGATCAATAATTATCGAAAAAAAGTTGAACTTTTGCATTTGGATGGCTGTAATAGGGTCATTTAGAAAATGGGCGTGGCAAAATGTACTCAAAAGCCTATAAATCATATATAAAAACTCAGAACTTCACAAAAATTGGTGAGCATATGTGACATAACATCATTAATAACCATGCAAAATTGTATGGAGATCGGACCATAGGTGGCGCTATAACTGTTAAAAAACTTTAAAACCATATATTTCCTATGGTAAATTGCCTGTATTGGCTGTAAATTGTCTTTTCCATCTATGCTCATATAATTTTCATATAATAATGTTCAAAACTAGTGCAGTACAATTCTCTGGACTCTCTAGATCAGTAATTATCAGAAAAAGTTGAACTACTTCATTTGGATGGCTATAATAGGGTCACTTCAAAATGTGGCCTTGACCAAGTGTCCCCGAAAGCTTATATCTTTTAAGATGCTCAGATCTTCTTAAAAACAAGTCAGAACACTGAACAAGCATGAGAAATTTCAGACAGATCGGACAAAATTTGACTCTATAACAGTTAAAAAGGGGAAAATGATATGGATGTAATGGCATATTAAGCCAATAAGTGGTATTTTACTGCCCCCTGCTGTTAAAAAAATGGTAATTTTGTCATATTGTTCTATAATTCATATTTAGACTTTATAAAATCACTCTTTTAACATTTACTATCACAAGTAGTCAGAATTCATCTGAAGTATTACTACTGACAATTGTGTCAGATTTAGAAATGTGATTCCTGAAGGAGACTTGCAGTAAACAGTTTGATCACATCATATAGTTCAAATGTCTGTATCTACAACAGAATGTGTGTGTGTGTAGTCTTAGGTTTCTGAATACATTTTGAATAATCTGATTAATAGTTTACAAAGACTTTGTGAAATGTTTTTAGACCATTCAAATATATTTTCATAATGACATATCCCAATAGCATTGAAAAAACTATTGTGTGTGTGTGTGTGTGTGTGTGTGTGTGTGTGTGTGTGTGTGTGTGTAAGCATGCATTATGGAGTTAAAATGGAAAAACTGGTTTGCTTTAGTGCAGAAAAATGGTGAAAATCAAGGAGTTTCAAGTGAAAGTGAGCCAATAAGTGGTCTTCTACTGCCCTCTGCTGGCCATTCTACTTATTAATGAAGTCTACTCACATATGCTTTTGCATTCATTAGACACAAAAAATCACTTATTTAACAATAAGACACAAAAAAATCACTTATATAACAATTACTATTGTAGCACAATCATTTTAGCACAATCAAATGAAATGTACCACTTCATTTGTACTGATAAATTTACATTTACATTTAGTCATTTAGCAGACGCTTTTATCCAAAGCGACTTACAAATTAGGACTAATTTAAGCGAGTCATCATAAAGAGGCAAAAAACAACAACAACACAAGAAGTGCTCAAAATACGAAGTTCAGGTATTATTCAGAGTAGCATAAGCCTGATAAGTGATGTTTCAAAGGGAAGCACATCTTTTTTTTTTCTTTTTTTTTTTATGAGGTTAAGTGCTCACGGAAGAGATGGGTTTTTAGCTGTCTTTTGAATGTTGTCAGGGATTCTGCATTCCGGATGAGGGTGGGGAGAGCGTTCCACCAGCATGGAACTGTGAATGAGAATGTTCTGGAAAGTGATTTAGTGGCTTTCTGTGATGGAACCACGAGACATCGCTCGTTGACCGATCGTAGGTGTCTGGTAGGGATGTAGACTCGTAGTAGTGAGTGAAAGTAGGAGGGAGCTGAGCCTGTGATGGATCTGTAAGCATGCGTCAATGCCTTGAACTTGATGCGAGCAGCGAGAGGTAGCCAGTGTAGAGAGATGAACAGAGGAGTGACGTGGGCCCTTTTTGGCTCGTTGAAGACAAGACGAGCTGCAGCATTCTGGATCATCTGTAGGGGTTTGATTGCACATGCTGGAAGTCCAGCCAGAAGGGCATTGATACTTCACATAATTGCTAGCAATGTGGTAAATCATGGTAAATAACGCTAAAAACATGGTAAATCATAATAAATAATACTAGAATCCTGGTACATCATTCTAGAACATGGTATATCATGGTACATCATGCTAGAACATGGTAAATCATGGTAAACTATGCTAGAACAGGGTAAATCATGGTAAACCATGATAAATCATGATAAACTATGGTAAATCATGTTAGAATATGGAATATCATGGTAAATCATGCTAGAACATGGTAAATCAGGGTAAACTATGCTAGAACAGGGTCAATCATGGGTAAACTATGATAAATCATGATAAATTATGGTAAATTATGGTTAACCAAGCTAGAATCACAGTACACAATGGTAAATCATACTAGAATGTAGTATATCATGGTAAACCATGGTAAATCATGCTAGAATCATAGTAAATAATACTAGAATGTGGTAAATTGTTGTGGGAGGAGCCTATTTTGACTAAAATGGCTATAACTCAAGAAGTAAATGAGATATCTTCACCAAACTCTGTACACATGTGTATGGGTTCAATTTGAGGTCAAAGTAAAAACAATTATGGAGATCGGACCGTTAAAAAGCTTAAAAAACATATATTTCCCATGGTAAACTGCCTGTTTTGGCTGTAAATGGTCTTTTCCATCTATTATGTCAGTGGTTACATGCTTGCTAAATAAAACTTAATGTCTTAAATGCTTATGTGCTTAAAGGCCTTAAATGCTTGAACCCCGATAAATGCTGCTTGCAGCTTTAATTAGGGGTTCAAGCACGAAGTGCTGAAACCCTATTGTAATTGTACTGATTTTTAGGGGTTCAAGCACGAAGTGCTGAAACCCTATTGTAATTGTCCTGATTTTTATTATTATTATTTTTCCGCCATAAAACGCATCGTGCAGCCCAAACCGTAAGACCTAGAGACTTGAAACTTTGCCAGATGGTAGTACTATTGCTCGCTACTCAGATACACGGACTCAGCCCAATCGGCCCATAGGTGGCGCTATAGCAATCAATAGCGCGAAACTGCTCAGAACTCCCAGACCGTAAGGCGTAGCTTCAAGTGTCTTATATCATTGAAATCCAGCGCTCCTGAAGAAAAAAACGTATATCTCCGATTTCATTTCCGCCATGATAGATTTTTCGCCATTTTGAATTTTGTCAAAAACCTACTTTTGCGAACTAGTCCCTGGTTTTTCGCCCGATCGGAACCAAACTAGTGCAGAATTGTTCTCTGGAGTCTGAAGATCAATAATTATCGAAAAGAAGTTGAAATTTCGATTCATGGTCGCTAGGGGGTGCCAAATTAACGTTGTGGGAGGAGCCTATTTTACTAAAATGGCTATAACTCAAGAAGTAATTAAGTAAACTTCACCAAACTTGGTACACATGTGTAAGAGGTCAATCTGAGGTCACAGTAAAAAAATTGCGTCGATTGGCCACATGGTGGCGCTATAAAATAAAATAAACGTATAGACACCTGACCGTTTTTCCGAATTACTTGAAATTTGGTATGCAGTGTCTTGGCCCAAGGGGCCACGTAAGTCTAAGAGGATTTTGGCGTATCTCGAAAAACATGGCCGCCATTGGCCAATGAGGTTTGAGCACCGTTAACGAAGTCCGATCGGAGCGAAACTCGGTGGGCATGTTCGGCTCAAGCCCCTAGAGGTCCGTAAGAATTTTGAAAGAAATCGGCCACTAGTTGGCGCTAACGAGTTTTAAGGCTCTGTAATCACGTGGTGTTACATTTATTGTCACAAAATGCATATCATTTGATAGATCTCCTCATGCTGAACAACTTTGCCTCAAGAACCATTGCTGTCAATCAGACCGTTCATTAAATATTCACGAACATGTTAAAAACCTACTTTTGCGAACTAGTCCCTGGTTTTTCGCCCGATCGGAACCAGACCAGTCTAGGACAATTCTATGGACTCTCTAGATCAATAATTATCAAAAAAAAGTTTAACTTTTGCATTTTGCGCATGGGTATATTTGGTCATAAAGAAAATGGACGTGGCAAAATGCACTAAAAAGCCTATAAATCATATATAAAAACTCAGAACTTCACAAAAATTGGTGAGCATATGTGACATAACATCATTAATAACCATGCAAAATTTTGTGGAGATCGGACCATAGGTTGCGCTATAACTGTTAAAAAACTTTAAAACCATATATTTCCTATGGTAAATTGCCTGTATTGGCTGTAAATTGTCTTTTCCATCTATGATCATATAATTTTCATATAATAATGTTCAAAATTAGTGCAGTACAATTCTCTGGACTCTCTAGATCAGTAATTATCAGAAAAAGTTGAACTACTTCATTTGGATGGCTATAATAGGGTCCCTTCAAAATGTGGCCTTGACCAAGTGTCCCCGAAAGCTTATATCTTTTAAGATGCTCAGATCTTCTTAAAAACAAGTCAGAACATGTGAAATATCACTCTGAACAAGCATGAGAAATTTCAGACAGATCAGACAAAGTTTGCCTCTACAACAGTTAAAAAGGGGAAAATGATATGAATGTAATGGCATATTAAGCCAATAAGTGGTATTTTACTGCCCCCTGCTGTTAAAAAATAGTAATTTTGTCAATTCATATTTAGACTTTATAAAATCACTCTTTTAACATTTACAATCACATATAGTCAGAATTCATCTATTGAAGTATTACTACTGACAATTGTGTCACATTTAGAAATGTGATTCCTGAAGGAGACTTGCAGTAAACAGTTTTGATCACATCATATAGTTGAAATGTAGTCTTAGGTTTCTGAATAAATTTTGAATAATCTGATTAATAGTTTACAAAGACTTTGTGAAATGTTTATAGACCATTCAAATATATTTTCATAATGACATGTCCCAATAGCATTGAAAAAACAACAACATTTTTCTTTGTGTGTGTGTGTGTGTGTGTGTGTGTGTGTGTGTGTGTGTGTAAGCATGCATTATGGAGTTAAAATGGAAAAACTGGTTTGCTTTAGTGCAGAAAAATTGTGAAAATCAAGAAGTTTAAAGTGAAAGTGAGCCAATAAGTGGTCTTCTACTGCCCTCTGGTGGCCATTCTACTCATTAATGAAGTCTACTCACATATGCTTTTGCATTCATTAGACACTAAAAAATCACTTATATAACAATTACCATTGTAGCACAATCATATTTTGTCAGAGTTTATCACTTAATTTGTACTGATATTTCACATAATTGCTAGCAATGTGGTAAATCATGGTAAATCACGCTAAAAACATGGTAAATCATAATAAATAATACTAGAATGTGGTGTATATCATGGTAAATTATGGTAAATCATGCTAGAATCATAGTAAATAATACTAGAATGTGGTAAATTGTTGTGGGAGGAGCCTATTTTTTACTAAAATGGCTATAACTCAAGAAGTAAATGAGATATCTTCACCAAACTCAGTACACATGTGTATGGGTTCAATTTGAGGTCAAAGAAAAAAATGTATGGAGATCGGACCATAGGTGGTGCTATAACTGTTAAAAAGCTTTAAAACCATATATTTCCCATGGTAAACTGCCTGTATTGGCTGTAAATGGTCTTTTCCATCTATTATGTCAGTGGTTACATGCTTGCTAAATAAATCTTAATAACTTTTGATGCTTTTGTGCTTAAATGCCTTAAAGGCCTTAACTGCTTGAACCCCGATAAATGCTGCTTGCAGCTTTAATTATTATTATTAGGGGTTCAAGCACGAAGTGCTGAAACCCTATTGTAATTGTGCTGATTTTTATTATTATTTTTCTTCCGCCGTAAAACGCATCGTGCAGCCCAAACCGTAAGAGCTGGAACCTTGAAACTTTGCCAGATGGTAGTACAAAAATCGAGGAGAGGTTCAGAGAGTATGACCCCGATTGGCCCATAGGTGGCGCTATAGCGACCAAAAGCGCGAAACTGGTCATAACTCCTAGACCATATGTCGTAGACTCAAGTGTCTTATATCAATGGAAAGCTGGACTCCTGAAGAAAAAAACGTATATCTCCGATTTCATTTCCGGTATGCAAATTTTTCCGCCATTTTGAATTTTGTCAGAAAACTACTTTTGCGAACTAGTCCTAGGTTTTTCGCCCGATCGGAACCAAACCAGTGTAGAATTGTTCTCTGGAGTCTGACTATCAATAATTATTAAAAAAAAGTTGAAATTTCGATTCACGGTCGCTAGGGGGCGCAAAATTAACGTTGTGGGAGGAGCCTATTTTACTAAAACGGCTATAACTCCAGAAGTAAATGAGGTATCTTCACCAGACTCAGTACACACGTGTAAGAGATCAATCTGAGGTCACAGTAAAAAAATCGAGGCGATTTGCCACATGGTGGCGCTATAACATGAAAAAAACATAAAACAGACTATAACCACCTGACCGTTAGTCCGATTGACTTGAAAATTGGTATGCAGTGTCTTGGTCCAAGGTGCCATGTATGTCTATGAGGACATTGGTGTATCTCGAAAAACATGGCCGCCATCGGCCAATGAATTTGAGCACCTATTAGACAAGGTTAACGGAGGCCGATCGGAACGAAACTCGATGGGCATGTTCGACTCATGGCCCTAGAGGTCTGTAAGAATTTTGAAAGAAATCGGCCACTAGTTGGCGCTAACGAGTTTTATGGCTCTGTAACCACGTGGTGTTACACTTATCGTCACAAAATGCATATCATTTGATAGATCTGCTCATGCTGAACAACTTTGCCTCAAGAACCATTGCTGTCAATCAAAACGTTCATTAAATATTTGTAATTATGTTAAAAACCTACTTTTGCGAACTAGTCCTAGGTTTTTCGCCCGATCAGAACCAAACGAGTCTAGGACAATTCTATGGACTCTTTAGATCAATAATTATCAAAAAAAAGTTGAACTTTTGCATTTTTCGCATGGGTATAATAGGGTCCTAAAGAAAATGGGCGTGGCAAAATGCACTAAAAAGCCTATAAATCCTAAACGAAAACTCAGAACTTCACAAAAATTGATGAGCATATGTGACATAACATCATTAACAAACATGCAACATTTTATGGAGATCGGACCATAGGTGGCGCTATAACTGTTAAAAGGCTTTAAAACCATATATTTCCTATGGTAAATTGCCTGTATTGGCTGTAAATAGTGTTTTCCATCTATGAACATATAATGTTCATATAATAATGTTCAAAACCAGTGCAGTGCAATTCTCTGGACTCTCTAGATAAATAATTATCAGAAAAAGTATAACTTCTTCATTTGGATGGCTATAATAGGGTCACTTCAATACGTAGCCTTAAAATGAATACCATGACATATTAAGCCAATAAGTGGTATTTTACTGCCCCCTGCTGTCATTTCATCATACTACTCCGTAATATTGTTATATAATTCATATTTAGACTTTATAAAATCATTATTTTAACATTTAACATGAAAACGAAAGTAAAACGGCATTTAGGCCACGCCCCCCCAGTACAAATTCACTCATAACTTGAAAACGGAAAGTCGTTTCGTGCTCAAATTTTGATGGTAAGGTCCTCTCCACGCTCTTGATCGAAACGTGTCATCGCGGGCCTCGGGAGCGCGCCCCCCCGCGCATCGCAAGCCCGCGGACCCCCGACTTTGAACGACCGCAACTCCCGACCCAAACCACCCCGAACCTTGTGTGAGAGCTCGTTGGAAAGGGCCCGTTCTCTGCTAGCTTCGATTCAAATGTGGTGTAATTTGCCCTGGGCATTCCCGAGATATAAGTGAAAAACCAAATTCCCATTCATTCATTCAAACACTTCAACTGTAAGATGGAGGCTGTAATTCCACTGTTGTCAACTAGAGGGAGCAGCAGTATTAGATATAGTATTAATCTTTTTATCAGCTTTCAGCTTTGGCCAACAAACAAATGGTTAAAGCTATTATTTTTTTTGACTGATAATATAGATCACATTGAAATATATGAAATGGTTAGACCATTAAAATATTTTTTTCACAATAACACATCCTAAAGACATTGAAAACATATTTGTATATGTGTGTGTGTGTGTGTGTGTGTGTGTGTGTGTGTGTGTGTGTGTGTGTGTGTGTGTGTGTGTGTGTGTAAGCATGCATTATTGAGTTAACATGGAACACACTTATATTACAATAACTATTATAACACAATCATATTTTGTCAGTGTTTATCACTTCATTTGCACTGACACTTCACATAATTGCTAGTATTTATACCCCCCAAATTTGCATTTTCCAGTCCATGTTCTAGGCCAGGCAGTGTTAATGTGGACCTGCACAGCCGAATCAGCAGAAGATCTGCAGGTATTGTGAAGAAGCAAGCAAGGACAATAGTGAAAATGGCAGATCAT
Source organism: Leuciscus leuciscus (assembly GCF_965113295.1). Taxonomy (NCBI): domain Eukaryota; kingdom Metazoa; phylum Chordata; class Actinopteri; order Cypriniformes; family Leuciscidae; genus Leuciscus; species Leuciscus leuciscus. Next base: position 55,958,628 of record NC_138726.1, on the reverse strand, counting down.
GTATATATATGTTATGTCTGAGGCTGTGCTGCGGATTTGAGAACTTTTCATTCCTTTCCCACAAAAGAGAACTGTCAACAGGCATGGTTGATGTTTACAACAGGATACCTCACCATTTTAATTCAAAGCTGTTAGTTTGCTCTTAACGGAGGCCGATCAGAACGAAACTCGGTGGGCATGTTCGACTCGTGGCCCTAGAGGTCTGTAAGAATTTTGAAAAATCAGCCACTAGTTGACGCTAACAGGTTTTACGGCTATGTAATCACGTGATGCATATCATTTGATAGATCTCCTCATACAGAACAACTTTGCCTCAAGAACTACTGCTGTCAATCAATTTGTTCATTAAATACTTGCGATTATGTTAAAAACCTACTTTTGCGAACTAGTCCTAGGTTTTTCGCCCGATCGGAAATATACCAGTGCAGTACAATTCTCTGGAAGCTTTAGATTATTAATTATATAAAAAACTTTAACTTTACCCATTGGGTAGCCATAACAGGATCATTTAGAAAATGGGTATGGCAAAAAACACTCAAAAGCCTGTAAATCCTAAACAAAAACTCAGACAACTCACTAAACTGCCTTATGTGCTTAAAGACCCTAAATGCTTGAACCCCGCTAAATGCTGCTTGCAGCTTTAATTATTAGGGGTTCAAGCACGAAGTGCTGAAACCCTATTGTAATTGTACTGATTTTTATTAGGGGTTCAAGCACGAAGTGCTGAAACCCTATTGTAATTGTACTGATTTTTATTATTAGGGGTTCAAGCACGAAGTGCTGAAACCCTATTGTAATTGTCCTGATTTTTATTATTATTTTTCTTCTGCCGTAAAACGCATCGTGCAGCCCAAACCGTAAAAGCTGGAACTTTGAAACTTTGCCATATGGTAGTACAAAAATCGAGGAGAGGTTATCAAATTATGACCTCGAATGGCCCATAGGTGGCGCTATAGCGACCAAAAGCGCGAAACTGCTCATAACTCCTAGACCGTATGTTGTAGACTCAAGTGTCTTATATCATTGGAAAGCTGGATGCCTGACGAACAAAACGTATATCTCCGATTTCATTTCCGCCATGATAGATTTTCCGCCATTTTGAATTTTGTCAAAAACCTACTTTTGCGAACTAGTCCCTGGTTTTTCGCCCGATCGGAACCAAACCAGTGCAGAAATGTTCTCTAGAAACTGAAGATCAATAATTATCGAAAAAAAGTCGAAATTTCGATTCACGGACGCTAAGGGGCGCCAAAACGTACGTTGTGGGAGGGGCCTTTACTAAAATGGCTATAACTCCAGAAGTAAATGAGGTATCTTCACCAAACTCGGTACACATATGTATGAGCTCAATATGAGGTAACAGTAAAAAAATCGCGGCGATTGGCCACATGGTGGCGCTATAATATGAAAAAAACATAAAACAGGCTTTAACCACCTGACCGTTAGTCCGATTGACTTGAAAATTGGTATGCAGTGTCTTGGTCCAAGGTGTCATGTATGTGTATGAGGACATTGGCGTATCTAAAAAAACATGGCCGCCATCGGCCAATGAAGTTTGAGCACCTATTAGACAAGGTTAACGGAGGCCGATCGGAACGAAACTCGGTGGGCATGTTCTACTCATGGCCCTAGAGGTCTGTAAGAATTTTAAAAGAAATCGGCCACTAGTTGGCGCTAACGAGTTTTATGGCTCTGTAATCACGTGGTGTTACACTTATTGTCACAAAATGCATACCATTTGATAGATCTCCTCTTGTTGAACAACTTTGCCTCAAGAACCATTGCTGTCAATCAAACCGTTCATTAAATATCCGTAATTATGTTAAAAACCTACTTTTGCGAACTAGTCCTAGGTTTTTCGCCCGATCGGAACCAAACCAGTCTAGGACAATTCTATGGACTCTCTAGGTCAATAATTATCAAAAAAAAGTTGAACTTTTGCATTTTTCGCATGGCTAACAGGGTCATTTAGAAAATGGGCGTGGTAAAATGCACTCAAAAGCCTATAAATCCTAAACGAAAACTCAGAACTTCACGAAAATTGATGAGCATATGTGTCATAACCTGCTTAAGAAGCATGGAAAATTTTATGGAGAGCGGACCATAGTTGGCGCTATAACTGTTAAAACGCTTTAAAACCATATATTTCCTATGGTAAATTGCCTGTATTTGCTGTAAATGGTGTCTTCTATCATATAATGTTCATATCATAATGTTCAAAACCAGTGCAGCACAATTCTCTGAACTCTCTAGATCAATAATTATCAGAAAAAAAGTTTAACTTCTTCAAAAGGTGATTTTATATGAATATAATGACATATTAAGCCAATAAGTGGTATTTTACTGCCCCCTGCTGTCATTTCATCATACTACTCCCTAATATTGTTATAAAATTCATATTTAGACTTTATAAAATCATTATTTTAACATTTACAATCACATTTTGTCAAAACTCATCTATTGAGTATTACTATTGACAATTGTGTTACACTGAGATATGGAAATGGACGAAAGTAAATGAATGAAATGAAACGAAAGTATAACGGCATTTAAGCCACGCCCCCAAATACAAATTCATTCATAACTCGAAAACGGAAAGTCGTTGCGCGCTCAAATTTTGATGGTGAGGACCTCTCGGGGCTCTTGATCGAAACGTGTCGTCGCGGGCCTCGGGAGCGCGCCCCCCCGCGCATCGCAAGCCCGCGGACCCCCGACTTTGAACGACCGCAACTCCCGACCCAAACCACCCCGAACCTTGTGTGAGAGCTCGTTGGAAAGGGCGCGTCCTTGGCTAGCTTCGATTCAAATGTGGTGTTATTTGCCCTGGGCATTCCAGAGATAATAGCCCAAACAGATATGCCTTATAACAGTCGTAACTCCCAGCCCCAATCGCCCAAAAACACCTTGATGGTCTCATTCAACAGGGCTCCTCAAGCACTATCTATGCTCTGAGTTTCAGAATTTTTCGCCTTTTGGTTCCTGAGATATAAGTAAAAAAAACTAATTCCCATTCATTCATTCAAACACTTCAACTGTAAAATGTAAGCTATAATACCACTGTTGTCCACTAGAGGGAGCAGCAGGATTACGCATGATCTTTTAATTCGCTTTCAGTATTGGGAAATAAACAAATGCTTTAAGAAGCAATCTTTTTTATTACGATGTTTTTTGTTTTATTATGATATTTGTATATATTTTATTTTTTTATTATGATTATGAACGGTTTGATTGACATTAGTGATTCTTGAGGCAAAGTTGTTCAAGATGAGGAGATGAAGATATTTTCACAATATCACATCATAAAAACATTGAAAACATATTTGTCTTTGTGTGTGTGTGTGTGTGTGTGTGTGTGTGTGTGTGTGTGTGTGTGTGTGTGTGTGTGTGTGTGTGTGTGTGTGTGTGGATGTGTTTGTGTTTGTGTGTGTGTCTGTGTGTGTAAGCATGCTTAAAGGGGTGGTTGATTGTGATTTCACTTTTTTCATTTTAAATAGTGTGTAATGTTGCTGTTGGTGCATGAACATTATCTGCAAAGTTGCTGCGCTGAAAGTTCAACGTAAGCAGAGATATCGTCTTTTAAAAATCAGGAAGTTTAATGCCTACAAAAACGACTCGAATGGGACTACAACGAGATACTTCCCGGGTTTTATACGTAGCTAACCCATGCAAAAAAGGGGGCATGGCCATATTTCTGCGGCTTTGTCGAAGAGGAAGAGTTATAGTGGAGAGCTGTAGCCATGCCGTCGAAAGTGTGTTATTTTCACCCAGCTGCCTTCTGTGTTCGGGCTTCATACGGACGCTGTAGTTCGTCAACAATGGCTAAAATTTATGTTTGATTATGTTCCTGAAAATGTCAATCGTAATAGCTCTCTGTGCTGCGCATTTTACGGAAGACAGCTTCCAGAATCTCCACGAATTCAATGCCGGATTCAACAAGAAACTCTTACTAAAACATGAAGCAGTTCCAACTTTACAACCAGAGACAACAGTTGTTGGGCCACAACCTGTAAGTAAGACTTAATCATTTTAAATGTATTTGCATGTATAATTTCAGACGTAATGTTTTAGTTTTATCAAGGACGTAAACAAATGCCAGCGCTGGCTTTAGTAGCCACTTACACGTACAAACGCGTACAAACATTTTGGACCTGAATTTGTAATTATGTACTAATTTTGTAAATGTATTTTCCATGTATATTTTATGACGATCGATTTGATCAGGAACGTAAACCAATGCCAACGCTGTTTGTTTATAGCCAGTTAGTTCGATGCTATTTTGTGTGTATAAGACAAACGTGTATAAAGTTACAAAAAATTATATAGCCTAATCGCAACAGCAAACTTCAGCTGCTGAAGTTAAAACAATAATTTTAAAAAACTGTATTACTCAGTCATTTATTCAGTTATATTAAATGTTTAATCAGGAGAAAACCGTATCTCAAAAGCTAACAAGCAGCAGTAGCATTTTCAAGTAACAGCATATCGGAATTCATATATAATAATAGTAGATTAGAATAGAATAATAATAATAATAAAAAATTTACCATTCAGAAACGTTTTGTAAGAGCCGTGTTTGCGGAGGTTGCTTGACTCTCTTCATTGCCGCTTTCTGGGTCTGATTCTGGCTCAAACTGATACGGCAGTATTGACACCATTATTTACATTTGACCGGAGCACATGCAACTTTCGCCCGTAAAGGTAATGGGCGTGAAGTTTCCGGACAACATGCACTACGCAGTTTAGCCAATTACAACACACCGGCCCAACTAACCAATCTGAGCCCATTGCCTGTTTCCGAGGGAGTGGTTTCATAGAATCAGGAAGTCAACCAGTCGTTCAAATGACAGAGGAGAAAGCAGCTTACAATAAAGGTGAAATTTATGAAAAATAAGACTTAAAAAAAACAAAAAACCCCGAAGACATGTTATATTGCACCCCACAAACACAATCATGCAAAGAAAAAAAGCAGTAAACCACCCCTTTAATGGAAAGAACATGGAGAAACTGCTTTGTTTTACTGGTGGATAAAAAAGTCTTTCAAATGAAAGTGAGTCAATTAGTGGTCTTCTACTGCCCTCTGCAGGACATTCTACTTAATAAAATATTTTCATCTGTGCTTTTGCATTAGTTTTTGGACTATATAAAATTACTTGCATGAAAATCACCTATTATAACACAGTCATGTTTTGTCAAAGTTTATCACTTCATTTTTACTGAGCTCTCAGTTTGAACAATTCTGCCTCTCAGTGATTAATTTGAAATCTGAAAATGGTGTTATACAGAGGAGATTTGCAATTATCATTTTGTTACCTATCTTTTATTTTAAATATCTACATCTACAAAAAAAATGTGTGTGCATGTGTGTGTTCAAGCATGGTTAGTGTATTAAGTATTATTGTTTAAGTATTATTGTTTTCATTTACATTTTAACCACCAGAAGAACACTCATTGGTTCATTCTGCTCACTAAAATATTATTTTTCATTTTTTTTTCCATTTGAAATATTGTTTAAACTTAATAAAATCATTAAAATAACATTTCAAATCATATTTTGTCTGTTTATAAATCCCACAGACTCACATTGGCTGCAATACTAATGTTTTTGTAAAACACAGACCTGATAGTCTAATCTGTGTGTATTGTGCATATATTATTGATATTATTACTATTGCAAATCATGTTATTGTAACTCATATCTTAATAGAATATTATTTGTAATTTTAATTCTTTATTTCTTAATTGTTTTTTTATGATTACTACAGATATTATCACCAAAGATATCAACTACACCTTCACTTTTAGTATTGATACGCTGCACACACAGCACAATCACACACTCACTAATGCATTCAAATAAATGTAATCTTACTGTGCTACTTTATTTGTACATGATTAGAATGAACAGAAATCTAAGAATATTTTTCTTCTTTTGTTAAAGCCATTTCAGACTCCAAGTAAGCATTATATTACTAATCATCTATTTTAAAGGTGCCATACAATTGAAAACTGTATTTATCTTGGCATAGTTGAATGATAAGAGTTCTGGACATGGAACTGACATACCGTGAGCCTCAAACACCATTGTTTCCTCCTTCATGTGTAAATCTCCTGTTTGCAAAAGACCGCTGAAAAATGAGTGAATCCCACCATAACACCGACTGTGACGTTGGAGTCAGGATCATTAATATTTATACCCCCCAAATTTGCATTTTCCAGTCCATGTTCTAGGCCAGGCAGTGTTAATGTGGACCTGCACAGCCGAATCATCAGAAGATCTGCAGGTATTGTGAAGAAGCAAGCAAGGACAATAGTGAAAATGGCAGATCATGGATATAAATGCTATGTCTGAGGCTGTGCTGCGGATTTGAGAACTTTTCATTCCCTTCCCACAAAAGAGAACTGTCAACAGGCATGGTTGATGTTTACAACAGGATACCTCACCATTTTAATTCAAAGCTGTTAGTTTGCTCTTAACGGAGGCCGATCAGAACGAAACTAGGTGGGCATGTTCGACTCGTGGCCCTAGAGGTCTGTAAGAATTTTGAAAAATCAGCCACTAGTTGACGCTAACAGGTTTTACGGCTATGTAATCACGTGATGCATATCATTTGATAGATCTCCTCATACTGAACAACTTTGCCTCAAGAACTACTGCTGTCAATCAATTTGTTCATTAAATACTTGCGATTATGTTAAAAAAACTACTTTTGCGAACTAGTCCTAGGTTTTTCGCCCGATCGGAAATATACCAGTGCAGTACAATTCTCTGGAAGCTCTAGATTATTAATTATATAAAAAACTTTAACTTTACCCATTGGGTAGCCATAACAGGATCATTTAGAAAATGTGTATGGCAAAAAACACTCAAAAGCCTGTAAATCCTAAACAAAAACTCAGACAACTCACTAAACTGCCTTATGTGCTTAAAGACCCTAAATGCTTGAACCCCGCTAAATGCTGCTTGCAGCTTTTATTAGGGGTTCAAGCACGAAGTGCTGAAACCCTATTGTAATTGTACTGATTTTTATTATTATTATTATTATTATTATTATTATTATTATTATTATTCTTCCGCCGTAAAACGCATCGTGCAGCCCAAACCGTAAGTGCTAGAGACTTGAAACTTGGCCAGATGGTAGTACAAAAATCGAGGAGAGGTTATCAAATTATGACGCTGATTGGCCCATAGGTGGCGCTATAGCAACCAAAAGCGCGAAACTGGTCATAACTCCTAGACGATAAGTCATAGACTCAAGTGTCTTATATCATTGGAAAGCTGGACGCCTGACGAACAAAACGTATATCTCCGATTTTATTTCCGTCATGATAGATTTTCCGCCATTTTGAATTTTGTCAAAAACCTACTTTTGCAAACTAGTCCCTGGTTTTTCGTCCGATCGGCACCAAACCAGAGCAGAATTGTTCTCTGGAGTCTGAAGATCAATAATTATTGAAAAAAAGTCGAAATTCCGATTCCTGGTCGCTAGGGGGTGATAAATTAAGGTTGTGGGAGGAGCCTATTTTACTAAAATGGCTATAACTCGAGAAGTAAATGAGATATCTTCACCAAACTTGGCACACATGTTTAAGAGGTCAATCTGAGGTCACAGTAAAAAAAAATGTGTCGATTGGCCACATGGTGGCGCTATAAAAAAAAAATAAACATATAGACACCTGACCGTTTTTCCGAATGACTTGAAATTTGGTGTGCAGTGTCTTGGCCCAAGGGGCCACCTATGTCTAAAAGGATATTGGCGTATCTCGAAAAACATGGCCGCCATTGGCCAATGAGGTTTGAGCACCGTTAACAAAGTCCGATCGGAGCGAAACTCGGTGGGCATGTTCGGCTCAAGCCCCTAGAGGTCTGTAAGAATTTTGAAAGAAATCGGCCACTAGTTGGCGCTAACGAGTTTTATGGCTCTGTAATCACGTGGTGTTACACTGATCATCACAAAATGCATATCATCTTATAGATCTGCTCATGCTGAACAACTTTGCCTCAAGAACCATTGCTGTCAATCAAACACTTAATTAAATATTCATGAATATGTTAAAAACCTACTTTTGCGAACTAGTCCCTGGTTTTTCGCCCGATCGGAACCAGACCAGTCTAGGACAATTCTCTGGACTCTCTAGATCAATAATTATCGAAAAAAAGTTTAACTTTTGCATTTGGGTGGCTGTAATAGGGTAATTTATAAAAGGGGCGTGGCAAAATACACTAAAATGCCTATAAATCATAAATGAAAACTCAGAACTTCACAAAAATTGGTGAGCATATGTGACATAACATCATTAACAAGCATGCCAAATTTTATGGAGATCGGACCAAAGGTGGCGCTATAACTGTTAAAAAGCTTTAAAACCATATATTTCCCATGGTAAACTGCCTGTATTGGCTGTAAATGGTCTTTTCCGTCTATTATGTCAGTTGTTAAATGCTTTCTAAATAAAACTTAATGTCTTTTGATGCTTGTGTGCTTAAAGGCCTTAAAGGCGTTAACTGCTTGAACCCCGATAAATGCTGCTTGCAGCTTTAATTAGGGGTTCAAGCACGAAGTGCTGAAACCCTATTGTAATTGTCCTGATTTTTATTATTATTTTTCTTCTGCCGTAAAACGCATCGTGCAGCCCAAACCGTAAGAGCTGGAACTTTGAAACTTTGCCATATGGTAGTACAAAAATCGAGGAGAGGTTATCAAATTATGACCTCGAATGGCCCATAGGTGGCGCTATAGCGACCAAAAGCGCGAAACTGCTCATAACTCCTAGACCGTATGTCGTAGACTCAAGTGTCTTATATCATTGGAAAGCTGGATGCCTGACGAACAAAACGTATATCTCCGATTTCATTTCCGCCATGATAGATTTTCCGCCATTTTGAATTTTGTCAAAAACCTACTTTTGCGAACTAGTCCCTGGTTTTTCGCCCGATCGGAACCAAACCAGTGCAGAAATGTTCTCTAGAAACTGAAGATCAATAATTATCGAAAAAAAGTCGAAATTTCGATTCACGGACGCTAAGGGGCGCCAAAACGTACGTTGTGGGAGGGGCCTATTTTACTAAAATGGCTATAACTCCAGAAGTAAATGAGGTATCTTCACCAAACTCGGTACACATATGTATGAGCTCAATATGAGGTAACAGTAAAAAAATCGCGGCGATTGGCCACATGGTGGCGCTATAATATGAAAAAAACATAAAACAGGCTTTAACCACCTGACCGTTAGTCCGATTGACTTGAAAATTGGTATGCAGTGTCTTGGTCCAAGGTGTCATGTATGTGTATGAGGACATTGGCGTATCTAAAAAAACATGGCCGCCATCGGCCAATGAAGTTTGAGCACCTATTAGACAAGGTTAACGGAGGCCGATCGGAACGAAACTCGGTGGGCATGTTCTACTCATGGCCCTAGAGGTCTGTAAGAATTTTAAAAGAAATCGGCCACTAGTTGGCGCTAACGAGTTTTATGGCTCTGTAATCACGTGGTGTTACACTTATTGTCACAAAATGCATACCATTTGATAGATCTCCTCTTGTTGAACAACTTTGCCTCAAGAACCATTGCTGTCAATCAAACCGTTCATTAAATATTCGTAATTATGTTAAAAACCTACTTTTGCGAACTAGTCCTAGGTTTTTCGCCCGATCGGAACCAAACCAGTCTAGGACAATTCTATGGACTCTCTAGGTCAATAATTATCAAAAAAAAGTTGAACTTTTGCATTTTTCGCATGGCTAACAGGGTCATTTAGAAAATGGGCGTGGTAAAATGCACTCAAAAGCCTATAAATCCTAAACGAAAACTCAGAACTTCACGAAAATTGATGAGCATATGTGTCATAACCTGCTTAAGAAGCATGGAAAATTTTATGGAGAGCGGACCATAGTTGGCGCTATAACTGTTAAAACGCTTTAAAACCATATATTTCCTATGGTAAATTGCCTGTATTTGCTGTAAATGGTGTCTTCTATCATATAATGTTCATATCATAATGTTCAAAACCAGTGCAGCACAATTCTCTGAACTCTCTAGATCAATAATTATCAGAAAAAAAGTTTAACTTCTTCAAAAGGTGATTTTATATGAATATAATGACATATTAAGCCAATAAGTGGTATTTTACTGCCCCCTGCTGTCATTTCATCATACTACTCCCTAATATTGTTATAAAATTCATATTTAGACTTTATAAAATCATTATTTTAACATTTACAATCACATTTTGTCAAAACTCATCTATTGAGTATTACTATTGACAATTGTGTTACACTGAGATATGTAAATGGACGAAAGTAAATGAATGAAATGAAACGAAAGTATAACGGCATTTAAGCCACGCCCCCAAATACAAATTCATTCATAACTCGAAAACGGAAAGTCGTTGCGCGCTCAAATTTTGATGGTGAGGACCTCTCGGGGCTCTTGATCGAAACGTGTCGTTGCGGGCCTCGGGAGCGCGCCCCCCCGCGCATCGCAAGCCCGCGGACCCCCGACTTTGAACGACCGCAACTCCCGACCCAAACCACCCCGAACCTTGTGTGAGAGCTCGTTGGAAAGGGCGCGTCCTTGGCTAGCTTCGATTCAAATGTGGTGTTATTTGCCCTGGGCATTCCAGAGATAATAGCCCGAACAGATATGCCTTATAACAGTCATAACTCCCAGCCCCAATCGCCCAAAAACACCTTGATGGTCTCATTCAACAGGGCTCCTCAAGCACTATCTATGCTCTGAGTTTCAGAATTTTTCGCCTTTTGGTTCCTGAGATATAAGTAAAAAAACAAATTCCCATTCATTCATTCAAACACTTCAACTGTAAAAAAAGCTATAATACCACTGTTGTCCACTAGAGGGAGCAGCAGGATTACGCATGATCTTTTAATTTGCTTTCAGTATTGGGAAATAAACAAATGCTTTAAGAAGCAATCTTTTTTATTACGATGTTTTTTGTTTTATTATGATATTTGTATATATTTTATTTTTTTATTATGATTATGAACGGTTTGATTGACATTAGTGATTCTTGAGGCAAAGATTTGCAATTATCATTTTGTTACCTATCTTTTATTTTAAATATCTACATCTACAAAAAAATGTGTGTGCATGTGTGTGTTCAAGCATGGTTAGTGTATTAAGTATTATTGTTTAAGTATTATTGTTTTCATTTACATTTTAACCACCAGAAGAAGAACACTCATTGGTTCATTCTGCTAACTAAAATATTATTTTTCTTTTTTTTTTCATTTGAAATATTGTTTAAACTTAATAAAATCATTAAAATAACATTTCAAGTCATATTTTGTCTGTTTATAAATCCCACAGACTCACATTGGCTGCAATACTAATGTTTTTGTAAAACACAGACCTGATAGTCTAATCTGTGTGTATTGTGCATATATTATTGATATTATTACTATTGCAAATCATGTTATTGTAACTCATATCTTAATAGAATATTATTTGTAATTTGAATTCTTTATTTCTTAATTGTTTTTTTATGATTACTACAGATATTATCACCAAAGATATCAACTACACCTTCACTTTTAGTATTGACACGCTGCACACACAGCACAATCACACACTCACTAATGCATTCAAATAAATGTAATCTTACTGTGCTACTTTATTTGTACATGATTAGAATGAACAGAAATCTAAGAATATTTTTCTTCTTTTGTTAAAGCCATTTCAGACTCCAAGTAAGCATTATATTACTAATCATCTATTTTAAAGGTGCCATACAATTGAAAACTGTATTTATCTTGGCATAGTTGAATGATAAGAGTTCTGGACATGGAACTGACATACCGTGAGCCTCAAACACCATTGTTTCCTCCTTCATGTGTAAATCTCCTGTTTGCAAAAGACCGCTGAAAAATGAGTGAATCCCACCATAACACCGACTGTGACGTTGGAGTCAGGATCATTAATATTTATACCCCCCAAATTTGGATTTTCCAGTCAATGTTCTAGGCCAGGCAGTGTTAATGTGGACCTGCACAGCCGAATCATCAGAAGATCTGCAGGTATTGTGAAGAAGCAAGCAAGGACAATAGTGAAAATGGCAGATCATGGATATAAATGTTATGTCTGAGGCTGTGCTGCGGATTTGAGAACTTTTCATTCCCTTCCCACAAAACTGTCAACAGGCATGGTTGATGTTTACAACAGGATACCTCACCATTTTAATTCAAAGCTGTTAGTTTGCTCTTAACGGAGGCCGATCAGAACGAAACTCGGTGGGCATGTTCGACTCGTGGCCCTAGAGGTCTGTAAGAATTTTGAAAAATCAGCCACTAGTTGACGCTAACAGGTTTTACGGCTATGTAATCACGTGATGCATATCATTTGATAGATCTCCTCATACTGAACAACTTTGCCTCAAGAACTACTGCTGTCAATCAATTTGTTCATTAAATACTTGCGATTATGTTAAAAACCTACTTTTGGGAACTAGTCCTAGGTTTTTCGCCCGATCGGAAATATACCAGTGCAGTACAATTCTCTGGAAGCTCTAGATTATTAATTATATAAAAAACTTTAACTTTACCCATTGGGTAGCCATAACAGGATCATTTAGAAAATGGGTATGGCAAAAAAACACTCAAAAGCCTGTAAATCCTAAACAAAAACTCAGACAACTCACTAAACTGCCTTATGTGCTTAAAGACCCTAAATGCTTGAACCCCGCTAAATGCTGCTTGCAGCTTTAATTATTATTATTATTATTATTATTATTCTTCCGCCGTAAAACGCATCGTGCAGCCCAAACCGTAAGTGCTAGAGACTTGAAACTTGGCCAGATGGTAGTACAAAAATCGAGGAGAGGTTATCAAATTATGACGCTGATTGGCCCATAGGTGGCGCTATAGCAACCAAAAGCGCGAAACTGGTCATAACTCCTAGACGATAAGTCATAGACTCAAGTGTCTTATATCATTGGAAAGCTGGACGCCTGACGAACAAAACGTATATCTCCGATTTTATTTCCGTCATGATAGATTTTCCGCCATTTTGAATTTTGTCAAAAACCTACTTTTGCAAACTAGTCCCTGGTTTTTCGTCCGATCGGAACCAAACCAGAGCAGAATTGTTCTCTGGAGTCTGAAGATCAATAATTATCGAAAAAAAGTCGAAATTCCGATTCCTGGTCGCTAGGGGGTGATAAATTAAGGTTGTGGGAGGAGCCTATTTTACTAAAATGGCTATAACTCGAGAAGTAAATGAGATATCTTCACCAAACTTGGCACACATGTTTAAGAGGTCAATCTGAGGTCACAGTAAAAAAATTGCATCGATTGGCCACATGGTGGCGCTATAAACAAAAAAAAACATATAGACACCTGACCGTTTTTCCGAATGACTTGAAATTTGGTATGCAGTGTCTTGGCCCAAGGGGCCATGTATGTCTAAAAGGATATTGGCGTATCTCGAAAAACATGGCCGCCATTGGCCAATGAGTTTTGAGCACCTATTAACGAAGTCCGATCGGAACGAAACTCGGTGGGCATGTTCGGCTCAAGCCCCTAGAGGTCTGTAAGAATTTTGAAAGAAATCGGCCACTAGTTGGCGCTAACAAGTTTTAAGGCTCTGTAATCACGTGGTGTTACACTTATTGTCACAAAATGCATATCATCTGATAGATCTGCTCATGCTGAACAACTTTGCCTCAAGAACCATTGCTGTCAATCAAACAGTTCATTAAATATTCATGAATATGTTAAAAACCTACTTTTGCGAACTAGTCCTAGGTTTTTCGCCCGATCAGAACCAGACCAGTCTAGGACAATTCTCTGGACTCTCTAGATCAATAATTATCAAAAAAAAGTTGAACTTTTGCATTTGGGTGGCTGTAATAGGGTCATTTATAAAATGGGTGTGCCAAAATACACTCAAAAGCCTATAAATCACAAATAAAAACTCAGAACTTCACGAAAATTGGTGTGCATAAGTGACATAACATCATTAACAAGCATGCCAAATTTTATAGAGATCGGACGATAGATGGCGCTATAACTGTTAAAAAGCTTTAAAACCATACATTTCCTATGGTACATTGCCTGTATTGGCTGTAAATGGTCTTTTCCATCTATGATCATATAATTTTCATATAATAATATTCAAAACTAGTGCAGTACAATTCTCTGGACTCTCTAGATCAGTAATTATCAGAAAAAGTTGAATTACTTCATTTGGATGGCTATAATAGGGTCACTTCAAAATGTGGCCTTGACCAAGTGTCCCCGAAAGCTTATATCTTTTAAGATGCTCAGATCTTCTTAAAAACAAGTCAGAACATGTGAAATATCACTCTGAACAAGCATGAAAAATTTCAGACAGATCGGACAAAATTTGACTCTATAACAGTTTAAAAAGGTGAAAATAATATGAATACAATGGCATATTAAGCCAATAAGTGGTATTTTACTGCCCCCTGCTGTTTAAAATAGTTATTTTGTCATATTGTTTCTATAATTCATATTTAGACTTTATAAAATCATTATTTTAACATTTACAATTACATTTAGTCAAAATCCGTCTGTTAAAGTATTTGTGTGTGTGTGTGTGTGTGTGTGTGTGTAAGCATGCATTATGGAGTTAACATGGAAAGACTGGTTTGCTTTAGTGCAGAAAGCTGGTGAAAATCATGAAGATTAAACTGAAACTGAGCCAATAATGGTCTTCTAGTGCCCTCTGCTGGCCATTCTACTTATTAATGAAGTCTTTTGAAATGTGCTTTTGAATTCATAATTAGACATTAAAAAATCACTTATATAACAATAACTATTATAACACAATCAGATTTTGTCAGTGTTTATCACTTCATTTGCACTGACACTTCACATACTTGCTAGTAATTTGGTAAATCATGGTAAATCACGCTAGAAACATTGTAAATCATAGTAAATAATACTAGAATGTGGTGTATCAAGGTAAATCATGCTAGAATCCTGTTATGTCATTCTACAACGTGGTATATCATGGTAAATCATTGTAAACTATGCTAGAACAGGGTAAATCATGGTAAACCAAGTTTATCATGATAAACTTTGGTAAATCATGCTAGAATGTGGCATATCATGGTAAACCATGCTAGAACATGGTAAATCAAGGTAAACTAAGATAAATTCATGGTAAACTATGCCAGAACAGGGTAAATCATGGTAAACCATGGTAAATCATGATAAACTATGGTAAATCATGCTAGAATGTGGAAAATCATGGTAAATCATGCTAGAACATGGTAAATCAAGGTAAACTAAGATGAATTCATGGTAAATCATGGTAAACCATGGTAAATCATGATAAACTATGGTAAATCATGCTAGAATGTGGTATATCATGGTAAATAATACTAAAACATGGTAAATCAAAGTAAATTAAGATAAAATCATGGTAAACTATGCTAGAACATGGTAAATAATGGTAAACCATGGTAAATCATGATAAACTGTGGTAAATCATGCTAGAATGTGGTATATCATGGTAAATCATGCTAGAACATGGTCTTTTCCATCTATTATGTCAGTGGTTACATGCTTGCTAAATAAAACTTTATAACTTTCAATGCTTAAAAACCTTAAAGACCTTAAAAGCTTGAACCCCGATAAATGCTGCTTGCAGCTTTAATTAGGGGTTCAAGCACGAAGTGCTGAAACCCTATTGTAATTGTACTGATTTTTATTAGGGGTTCAAGCACGAAGTGCTGAAACCCTATTGTAATTGTCCTGATTTTTATTATTATTATTTTTCCGCCATAAAACGCATCGTGCAGCCCAAACCGTAAGACCTAGAGACTTGAAACTTTGCCAGATGGTAGTACTATTGCTCGCTACTCAGATACACGGACTCAGCCCAATCGGCCCATAGGTGGCGCTATAGCAATCAATAGCGCGAAACTGCTCAGAACTCCCAGACCGTAAGGCGTAGCTTCAAGTGTCTTATATCATTGAAATCCAGAGATCCTGAAGAAAAAAATGTATATCTCCGATTTCATTTCCGCCATGATAGATTTTTCGCCATTTTGAATTTTGTCAAAAACCTACTTTTGCGAACTAGTCCCTGGTTTTTCGCCCGATCGAAACCAAACTAGTGCAGAATTGTTCTCTGGAGTCTGAACATCAATAATTATCGAAAAAAAGTTGAAATTTCGATTCATGGTCGCTAGGGGGTGCAAAATTAACGTTGTGGGAGGAGCCTATTTTACTAAAATGGCTATAACTCAAGAAGTAATTAAGTAAACTTCACCAAACTTGGTACACATGTGTAAGAGGTCAATCTGAGGTCACAGTAAAACAATTGCGTCGATTGGCCACATGGTGGCGCTATAAAACAAAAGAAAACGTATAGACACCTGACCGTTTTTCCGAATGACTTGAAAATTGGTATGCACTGTCTTGGCCCAAGGGGCCATGTATGTCTAAAAGGATATTGGCGTATCTCGAAAAACATGGCCGCCATTGGCCAATGAGGTTTGAGCACCGTTAACGAAGTCCGATCGGAGCGAAACTCGGTGGGCATGTTCGGCTCAAGCCCCTAGAGGTCTGTAAGAATTTTGAAAGAAATCGGCCACTAGTTGGCGCTAACGAGTTTTAATGCTCTGTAATCACGTGGTGTTACACTTATTGTCACAAAATTCATATCATTTGATAGATCTCCTCATGTTGAACAACTTTGCCTCAAGAACCATTGCTGTCAATCAAACCGTTCATTAAATATTCATGAATATGTTAAAAACCTACTTTTGCGAACTAGTCCCTGGTTTTTCGCCCGATCGGAACCAGACCAGTCTAGGACAATTCTATGGACTCTCTAGATCAATAATTATCGAAAAAAAAGTTGAACTTTTGCATTTGGGTGGCTGTAATAGGGTAATTTATAAAAGGGGCGTGGCAAAAAACACTAAAATGCCTATAAATCATAAATGAAAACTCAGAACTTCACAAAAATTGGTGAGCATATGTGACATAACATCATTAACAAGCGTGCCAAATTTTATGGAGATCGGACCAAAGGTGGCGCTATAACTGTTAAAAAGCTTTAAAACCATATATTTCCCATGGTAAACTGCCTGTATTGGCTGTAAATGGTCTTTTCCGTCTATTATGTCAGTTGTTAAATGCTTGCTAAATAAAACTTAATGTCTTTTGATGCTTGTGTGCTTAAAGGCCTTAAAGGCCTTAACTGCTTGAACCCCGATAAATGCTGCTTGCAGCTTTAATTATTAGGGGTTCAAGCACGAAGTGCTGAAACCCTATTGTAATTGTACTGATTTTTATTATTATTAGGGGTTCAAGCACGAAGTGCTGAAACCCTATTGTAATTGTACTGATTTTTATTATTATTATTAGGGGTTCAAGCACGAAGTGCTGAAACCCTATTGTAATTGTACTGATTTTTATTATTATTATTATTATTATTATTATTATTATTATTATTATTCTTCCGCCGTAAAACGCATCGTGCAGCCCAAACCGTAAGTGCTAGAGACATGAAACTTGGCCAGATGGTAGTACAAAAATCGAGGAGAGGTTATCAAATTATGACGCTGATTGGCCCATAGGTGGCGCTATAGCAACCAAAAGCGCGAAACTGGTCTTAACTCCTAGACGGTAAGTCATAGACTCAAGTGTCTTATATCATTGGAAAGCTGGACGCCTGACGAACAAAACGTATATCTCCGATTTTATTTCCGTCATGATAGATTTTCCGCCATTTTGAATTTTGTCAAAAACCTACTTTTGCAAACTAGTCCCTGGTTTTTCGTCCGATCGGAACCAAACCAGAGCAGAATTGTTCTCTGGAGTCTGACGATCAATAATTATCGAAAAAAAGTCGAAATTCCGATTCCTGGTCGCTAGGGGGTGATAAATTAAGGTTGTGGGAGGAGCCTATTTTACTAAAATGGCTATAACTCGAGAAGTAAATGAGATATCTTCACCAAACTTGGCACACATGTTTAAGAGGTCAATCTGAGGTCACAGTAAAAAAAATTGCGTCGATTGGCCACATGGTGGCGCTATAAACAAAAAAAAACATATAGACACCTGACCGTTTTTCCGAATGACTTGAAATTTGGTATGCAGTGTCTTGGCCCAAGGGGCCACCTATGTCTAAAAGGATATTGGCGTATCTCGAAAAACATGGCCGCCATTGGCCAATGAGGTTTGAGCACCGTTAACGAAGTCCGATCGGAGCGAAACTCGGTGGGCATGTTCGGCTCAAGCCCCTAGAGGTCTGTAAGAATTTTGAAAGAAATCGGCCACTAGTTGGCGCTAACGAGTTTTATGGCTCTGTAATCACGTGGTGTTACACTGATCATCACAAAATCCATATCATCTTATAGATCTGCTCATGCTGAACAACTTTGCCTCAAGAACCATTGCTGTCAATCAAACACTTAATTAAATATTCATGAATATGTTAAAAACCTACTTTTGCGAACTAGTCCTTGGTTTTTCGCCCGATCGGAACCAGACCAGTCTAGGACAATTCTCTGGACTCTCTAGATCAATAATTATTGAAAAAAAGTTTAACTTTTGCATTTGGGTAGCTGTAATAGGGTAATTTATAAAAGGGGCGTGGCAAAATACACTAAAATGCCTATAAATCATAAATGAAAACTCAAAACTTCACAAAAATTGGTGAGCATATGTGACATAACATCATTAACAAGCATGCCAAATTTTATGGAGATCGGACCAAAGGTGGCGCTATAACTGTTAAAAAGCTTTAAAACCATATATTTCCCATGGTAAACTGCCTGTATTGGCTGTAAATGGTCTTTTCCGTCTATTATGTCAGTTGTTAAATGCTTTCTAAATAAAACTTAATGTCTTTTGATACTTGTGTGCTTAAAGGCCTTAAAGGCGTTAACTGCTTGAACCCCGATAAATGCTGCTTGCAGCTTTAATTATTATTATTATTATTCTTCCGCCGTAAAACGCATCGTGCAGCCCAAACCGTAAGTGCTAGAGACTTGAAACTTGGCCAGATGGTAGTACAAAAATCGAGGAGAGGTTATCAAATTATGACGCTGATTGGCCCATAGGTGGCGCTATAGCAACCAAAAGCGCGAAACTGGTCATAACTCCTAGACGATAAGTCATAGACTCAAGTGTCTTATATCATTGGAAAGCTGGACGCCTGACGAACAAAACGTATATCTCCGATTTTATTTCCGTCATGATAGATTTTCCGCCATTTTGAATTTTGTCAAAAACCTACTTTTGCAAACTAGTCCCTGGTTTTTCGTCCGATCGGAACCAAACCAGAGCAGAATTGTTCTCTGGAGTCTGAAGATCAATAATTATCGAAAAAAAGTCGAAATTCCGATTCCTGGTCGCTAGGGGGTGATAAATTAAGGTTGTGGGAGGAGCCTATTTTACTAAAATGGCTATAACTCGAGAAGTAAATGAGATATCTTCACCAAAATTGGCACACATGTTTAAGAGGTCAATCTGAGGTCACAGTAAAAAAAATTGCGTCGATTGGCCACATGGTGGCGCTATAAACAAAAAAAAACATATAGACACCTGACCGTTTTTCCGAATGACTTGAAATTTGGTATGCAGTGTCTTGGCCCAAGTGGCCACCTATGTCTAAAAGGATATTGGCGTATCACGAAAAACATGGCCGCCATTGGCCAATGAGGTTTGAGCACCGTTAACGAAGTCCGATCGGAGCGAAACTCGGTGGGCATGTTCGGCTCAAGCCCCTAGAGGTCTGTAAGAATTTTGAAAGAAATCGGCCACTAGTTGGCGCTAACGAGTTTTATGGCTCTGTAATCACGTGGTGTTACACTGATCATCACAAAATGCATATCATCTTATAGATCTGCTCATGCTGAACAACTTTGCCTCAAGAACCATTGCTGTCAATCAAACACTTAATTAAATATTCATGAATATGTTAAAAACCTACTTTTGCGAACTAGTCCCTGGTTTTTCGCCCGATCGGAACCAGACCAGTCTAGGACAATTCTCTGGACTCTCTAGATCAATAATTATCGAAAAAAAGTTTAACTTTTGCATTTGGGTGGCTGTAATAGGGTAATTTATAAAAGGGGCGTGGCAAAATACACTAAAATGCCTATAAATCATAAATGAAAACTCAAAACTTCACAAAAATTGGTGAGCATATGTGACATAACATCATTAACAAGCATGCCAAATTTTATGGAGATCGGACCAAAGGTGGCGCTATAACTGTTAAAAAGCTTTAAAACCATATATTTCCCATGGTAAACTGCCTGTATTGGCTGTAAATGGTCTTTTCCGTCTATTATGTCAGTTGTTAAATGCTTTCTAAATAAAACTTAATGTCTTTTGATGCTTGTGTGCTTAAAGGCCTTAAAGGCGTTAACTGCTTGAACCCCGATAAATGCTGCTTGCAGCTTTAATTATTATTATTATTATTATTCTTCCGCCGTAAAACGCATCGTGCAGCCCAAACCGTAAGTGCTAGAGACTTGAAACTTGGCCAGATGGTAGTACAAAAATCGAGGAGAGGTTATCAAATTATGACCCCAATTGGCCCATAGGTGGCGCTATAACAACCAAAAGCGCGAAACTGGTCATAACTCCTAGACGATAAGTCATAGACTCAAGTGTCTTATATCATTGGAAAGCTGGACGCCTGACGAACAAAACGTATATCTCCGATTTTATTTCCGTCATGATAGATTTTCCGCCATTTTGAATTTTGTCAAAAACCTACTTTTGCAAACTAGTCCCTGGTTTTTCGTCCGATCGGAACCAAACCAGAGCAGAATTGTTCTCTGGAGTCTGAAGATCAATAATTATCGAAAAAAAGTCGAAATTGCGATTCCTGGTCGCTAGGGGGTGATAAATTAAGGTTGTGGGAGGAGCCTATTTTACTAAAATGGCTATAACTCGAGAAGTAAATGAGATATCTTCACCAAACTTGGCACACATGTTTAAGAGGTCAATCTGAGGTCACAGTAAAAATAAATGCGTCGATTGGCCACATGGTGGCGCTATAAACAAAAAAAAACATATAGACACCTGACCGTTTTTCCGAATGACTTGAAATTTGGTATGCAGTGTCTTGGCCCAAGGGGCCACCTATGTCTAAAAGGATATTGGCGTATCTCAAAAAACATGGCCGCCATTGGCCAATGAAGTTTGAGCACCGTTAACGAAGTCCGATCGGAGCGAAACTCATTGGGCATGTTCGGCTCAAGCCCCTAGAGGTCTGTAAGAATTTTGAAAGAAATCGGCCACTAGTTGGCGCTAACGAGTTTTATGGCTCTGTAATCACGTGGTGTTACACTTATCATCACAAAATGCATATCATCTGATAGATCTGCTCATGCTGAACAACTTTGCCTCAAGAACCATTGCTGTCAATCAAACAGTTCATTAAATATTCATGAATATGTTAAAAACCTACTTTTGCGAACTAGTCCCTGGTTTTTCGCCCGATCGGAACCAGACCAGTCTAGGACAATTCTCTGGACTCTCTAGATCAATAATTATCGAAAAAAAGTTGAACTTTTGCATTTTTCGCATGGGTATAATTGGGTCATAAAGAAAATGGGCGTGGCAAAATGCACTCAAAAGCCTATAAATCCTAAACGAAAACTCAGAACTTCACGAAAATGGGTGAGCATATGTGCCATAACATTCTAAACAAGCATGCAAAATTTCGTGTAGATCGGACCATAGGTGGCGCTATAACTGGCAAAAAGGTTTGAAAACCACATATTTCCTATGGTAAATTGCCTGTATTGGCTGTAAATGGATTTTTCCATCTATTATTTCAGTGGTTAAAAGCTTGCTAAATAAAACTTAATGTCTTAAATGCTTATGTGCTTAAATGCCTTAAATGCTTGAACCCCGATAAATGCTGCTTGCAGCTTTAATTATTATTATTATTATTATTCTTCCGCCGTAAAACGCATCGTGCAGCCCAAACCGTAAGTGCTAGAGACTTGAAACTTGGCCAGATGGTAGTACAAAAATCGAGGAGAGGTTATCAAATTATGACCCCAATTGGCCCATAGGTGGCGCTATAACAACCAAAAGCGCGAAACTGGTCATAACTCCTAGACGATAAGTCATAGACTCAAGTGTCTTATATCATTGGAAAGCTGGACGCCTGACGAACAAAACGTATATCTCCGATTTTATTTCCGTCATGATAGATTTTCCGCCATTTTGAATTTTGTCAAAAACCTACTTTTGCAAACTAGTCCCTGGTTTTTCGTCCGATCGGAACCAAACCAGAGCAGAATTGTTCTCTGGAGTCTGAAGATCAATAATTATCGAAAAAAAGTCGAAATTGCGATTCCTGGTCGCTAGGGGGTGATAAATTAAGGTTGTGGGAGGAGCCTATTTTACTAAAATGGCTATAACTCGAGAAGTAAATGAGATATCTTCACCAAACTTGGCACACATGTTTAAGAGGTCAATCTGAGGTCACAGTAAAAATAAATGCGTCGATTGGCCACATGGTGGCGCTATAAACAAAAAAAAACATATAGACACCTGACCGTTTTTCCGAATGACTTGAAATTTGGTATGCAGTGTCTTGGCCCAAGGGGCCACCTATGTCTAAAAGGATATTGGCGTATCTCAAAAAACATGGCCGCCATTGGCCAATGAAGTTTGAGCACCGTTAACGAAGTCCGATCGGAGCGAAACTCATTGGGCATGTTCGGCTCAAGCCCCTAGAGGTCTGTAAGAATTTTGAAAGAAATCGGCCACTAGTTGGCGCTAACGAGTTTTATGGCTCTGTAATCACGTGGTGTTACACTTATCATCACAAAATGCATATCATCTGATAGATCTGCTCATGCTGAACAACTTTGCCTCAAGAACCATTGCTGTCAATCAAACAGTTCATTAAATATTCATGAATATGTTAAAAACCTACTTTTGCGAACTAGTCCCTGGTTTTTCGCCCGATCGGAACCAGACCAGTCTAGGACAATTCTCTGGACTCTCTAGATCAATAATTATCGAAAAAAAGTTGAACTTTTGCATTTTTCGCATGGGTATAATTGGGTCATAAAGAAAATGGGCGTGGCAAAATGCACTCAAAAGCCTATAAATCCTAAACGAAAACTCAGAACTTCACGAAAATGGGTGAGCATATGTGCCATAACATTCTAAACAAGCATGCAAAATTTCGTGTAGATCGGACCATAGGTGGCGCTATAACTGGCAAAAAGGTTTGAAAACCACATATTTCCTATGGTAAATTGCCTGTATTGGCTGTAAATGGATTTTTCCATCTATTATTTCAGTGGTTAAAAGCTTGCTAAATAAAACTTAATGTCTTAAATGCTTATGTGCTTAAATGCCTTAAATGCTTGAACCCCGATAAATGCTGCTTGCAGCTTTAATTATTATTATTATTATTATTCTTCCGCCGTAAAACGCATCGTGCAGCCCAAACCGTAAGTGCTAGAGACTTGAAACTTGGCCAGATGGTAGTACAAAAATCGAGGAGAGGTTATCAAATTATGACCCCAATTGGCCCATAGGTGGCGCTATAACAACCAAAAGCGCGAAACTGGTCATAACTCCTAGACGATAAGTCATAGACTCAAGTGTCTTATATCATTGGAAAGCTGGACGCCTGACGAACAAAACGTATATCTCCGATTTTATTTCCGTCATGATAGATTTTCCGCCATTTTGAATTTTGTCAAAAACCTACTTTTGCAAACTAGTCCCTGGTTTTTCGTCCGATCGGAACCAAACCAGAGCAGAATTGTTCTCTGGAGTCTGAAGATCAATAATTATCGAAAAAAAGTCGAAATTGCGATTCCTGGTCGCTAGGGGGTGATAAATTAAGGTTGTGGGAGGAGCCTATTTTACTAAAATGGCTATAACTCGAGAAGTAAATGAGATATCTTCACCAAACTTGGCACACATGTTTAAGAGGTCAATCTGAGGTCACAGTAAAAATAAATGCGTCGATTGGCCACATGGTGGCGCTATAAACAAAAAAAAACATATAGACACCTGACCGTTTTTCCGAATGACTTGAAATTTGGTATGCAGTGTCTTGGCCCAAGGGGCCACCTATGTCTAAAAGGATATTGGCGTATCTCAAAAAACATGGCCGCCATTGGCCAATGAAGTTTGAGCACCGTTAACGAAGTCCGATCGGAGCGAAACTCATTGGGCATGTTCGGCTCAAGCCCCTAGAGGTCTGTAAGAATTTTGAAAGAAATCGGCCACTAGTTGGCGCTAACGAGTTTTATGGCTCTGTAATCACGTGGTGTTACACTTATCATCACAAAATGCATATCATCTGATAGATCTGCTCATGCTGAACAACTTTGCCTCAAGAACCATTGCTGTCAATCAAACAGTTCATTAAATATTCATGAATATGTTAAAAACCTACT
This sequence comes from Leuciscus leuciscus, assembly GCF_965113295.1. NCBI lineage: Eukaryota > Metazoa > Chordata > Actinopteri > Cypriniformes > Leuciscidae > Leuciscus > Leuciscus leuciscus. Next base: position 55,934,237 of record NC_138726.1, on the reverse strand, counting down.
TTTGCGAACTAGTCCCTGGTTTTTCGCCCGATCGGAACCAGACCAGTCTAGGACAATTCTCTGGACTCTCTAGATCAATAATTATCGAAAAAAAGTTGAACTTTTGCATTTTTCGCATGGGTATAATTGGGTCATAAAGAAAATGGGCGTGGCAAAATGCACTCAAAAGCCTATAAATCCTAAACGAAAACTCAGAACTTCACGAAAATGGGTGAGCATATGTGCCATAACATTCTAAACAAGCATGCAAAATTTCGTGTAGATCGGACCATAGGTGGCGCTATAACTGGCAAAAAGGTTTGAAAACCACATATTTCCTATGGTAAATTGCCTGTATTGGCTGTAAATGGATTTTTCCATCTATTATTTCAGTGGTTAAAAGCTTGCTAAATAAAACTTAATGTCTTAAATGCTTATGTGCTTAAATGCCTTAAATGCTTGAACCCCGATAAATGCTGCTTGCAGCTTTAATTAGGGGTTCAAGCACGAAGTGCTGAAACCCTATTGTAATTGTCCTGATTTTTAGGGGTTCAAGCATGAAATGCTGAAACCCTATTGTTATTGTAAGGATTTTTATTATTATTATTATTTTCCCCTAAAACGCATCGTGCAGACCAAACCGTAAGAGCTGGAACCTTGAAAGTTGGCCAAATGATAGTGCTCAATTTGGGGAGAACCTATCAAAATATGGCCCAGATTGGCCAATAGGTGGTGCTATAATGACCACATTTACTAAATTGGTCATAACTCATACATAGTTTGTCCTAGAGGCTCAAATTTAGCATCACTGTGATCCCTGGCTCCAGACGAACAACATGGCTATCTCCAAATCCCGATTTGAGCAAAAAAAAAATTTATATGGCCACTTTTGTCCAAAGCCTACTTTGGCAAACTAGTCCCTGGTTTTTGGTCCAATCGGAACCAGACCAGTCTAGGACAATTCTCTGGACTCTCTAGATCAATAATTATTGAAAAAAAGTTGAACTTTTGCATTTGCCTGGCTGTAACAGGGTCATTTAGGAAAGGGGAGGGACAAAAAACACTCAAAAGCCTATACAACCTAAGGGAAAACACCAAACTTCACAAAAATCGATGGACATATGTGTCCTAACATGGTGAAGAAGCATGCCAAGTTTCGTGAAGATCGGACAATAGGTGGCGCTATAACTGGCAAAAACGTCTCTTCTTATTAGGGGTTCAAGCATGAAATGCTGAAACCCTATTGTTATTGTAAGGATTTTTAGGGGTTCAAGCACGAAGTGCTGAAACCCTATTGTAATTGTAAGGATTTTTATTATTATTATTATTATTCTTCTCCGCTAAAACGCATCGTGCAGCCCAAACCGTAAGAGCTAGAGACTTGAAACTTGGCCACAAGGTAGTACAAAAATCGAGGAGAGGTTATCAAAGTATGAGCCCGATTGGCCAATAGGTGGCGCTATAGCGCAAAAAACAAAAAAAAATCACTATTTTGCTCATATCTCAATAACCATTTGTCTCAGCTTCAAGTGTCATACATCATTGGAATCCTTGGCTCAAGCCGAACAAGAAATATAGGAGGTATTTTATTTCCGGTATGCAAATTTTTCCGCCATTTTGGATTTTGTCCAAAACCTACTTTTGCGAACTAGTCCCTGGTTTTTCGCCCGATCGGAACCAAACCAGTGCAGAAATGTTCACAGTAGTCTGAATATCAATAATTATCGAAAAAAAGTTGAAATTTCGATTCACGGTCGCTAAGGGGTGCCAAAACGTTTGAAGAAGGCGGAGCCTATTTTACTAAAATGGCTATAACTCCAGAAGTAAATGAGGTATCTTCACCAAACTCGGTACACATGTGTAAGAGGTCAATCTGGGGTCACGGTAAAGAAATCGCGACGATTGAAGACTAGGTGGCGCTATAATATGAAAAAAACATAAATCAGGCTATAACCACCTGACCGTTAGTCCGATTGACTTGAAAATTGGTATGCAGTGTCTTGGTCCAAGGTGCCATGTATGTCTATAAGGACATTGGTGTATCTCAAAAAACATGGCCGCCATCGGCCAATGAAGTTTGAGCAACTATTAGACAAGGTTAACGGAGGCCGATCGGAACGAAACTCGATGGGCATGTTCGACTCATGGCCCTAGAGGTCTGTAAGAATTTTGAAAGAAATCGGCCACTAGTTGGTGCTAACGAGTTTTATGGCTCTGTAATCACGTGGTGTTACACTTATCGTCACAAAATGCATATCATTTGATAGAGCTGCTCATCCTGAACAACTTTGCCTCTAGAACCATTCCTGTCAATCAAACCGTTCATTAAATATTCATGAATATGTTAAAAACCTACTTTTGCGAACTAGTCCCTGGTTTTTCGCCCGATCGGAACCAGACCAGTCTAGGACAATTCTCTGGACTCTCTAGATCAATAATTATCAAAAAAAAGTTGAACTTTTGCATTTGTATGGCTGTAATAGGGTCATTTATAAAATGGGCGTGGCAAAATACACTAAAAAGCCTATAAATCCTAAATGAAAACTCAGAACTTCTAAGCTATTTTTTTTTTTGACTGATAATATAGATCACAATGAAATATATGAAATGGTTAGACCATTAAAATATTTTTTTCACAATAACACATCCTAAAGACATTGAAAACATATTTGTGTGTGTGTGTGTGTGTGTGTGTGTGTGTGTGTGTGTGTGTGTGTGTGTGTGTGTGTAAGCATGCATTATTGAGTTAACATGGAAAACACTTATATTACAATAACTATTATAACAATCATATTTTGTCAGTGTTTATCACTTCATTTGCACTGACACTTCACATAATTGCTAGTAATGTGGTAAATCACGCTAGAAACATGGTAAATCATAGTAAATAATTGATGGTCTCATTCAACAGGGCTCCTCAAGCACTATCTATGCTCTGAGTTTCAGAATTTTTCGCCTTCTGGTTCCCGAGATATAAGTGAAAAACCAAATTCCCATTCATTCATTCAAACACTTCAACTGTAAGATGGAGGCTGTAATTCCACTGTTGTCAACTAGAGGGAGCAGCAGTATTAGACATAGTATTAATCATTCTAGAATTCTGGCAAATCATTCTAGAACATGGTATATCATGGCAAATATGCTAGAACATGGTAAACTATGCTAGAACAGGGTTAATCATGGTAAACTATAATAAATCATGGTAAACTATGATAAATCATGATAAACTATGGTAAACCATGCTACAATCACAGTAAACAATGGTAAATCATACTAGAATGTAGTATTTCATGGTAAATCATGGTAAACTACGGTAAATCATGCTAGAATCATAGTAAATAATACTAGAATGTGGTAAATTGTTGTGGGAGGAGCCTATTTTACTAAAATGGCTATAACTCAAGAAGTAAATGAGATATCTTCACCAAACTTAGTACACATGTGTATGGGTTCAATTTGAGGTCACAGTAAACAATGTTATGGAGATCGGACCATAGGTGGTGCTATAACTGTTAAAAAGCTTTAAAACCATATATTTCCCATGGTAAACTGCCTGTATTGGCTGTAAATGGTCTTTTCCATCTATTATGTCAGTGGTTACATGCTTGCTTAATAACTCTTAATAACTTTTGATGCTTTTGTGCTTAAATGCCTTAAAGGCCTTAACAGCTTGAACCCCGATAAATGCTGCTTGCAGCTTTAATTATTATTATTATTTTTCCGCCATAAAACGCATTGTGCAGCCCAAACCGTAAGACCTAGAGACTTGAAACTTTGCCAGATGGTAGTACTAATGCTCGCTACTCAGATACACGGACTCAGCCCAATCGGCCCATAGGTGGCGCTATAGCAATCAATAGCGCGAAACTGCTCAGAACTCCCAGACCGTAAGGCGTAGCTTCAAGTGTCTTATATCATTGAAATCCAGAGCTCCTGAAGAAAAAAACGTATATCTCCGATTTCATTTCCGCCATGATAGATTTTTCGCCATTTTGAATTTTGTCAAAAACCTACTTTTGCGAACTAGTCCCTGGTTTTTCGCCCGATCGGAACCAAACTAGTGCAGAATTGTTCTCTGGAGTCTGAACATCAATAATTATCGAAAAAAAGTTGAAATTTCGATTCATGGTCGCTAGGGGGTGCAAAATTAACGTTGTGGGAGGAGCCTATTTTACTAAAATGGCTATAACTCAAGAAGTAATTAAGTAAACTTCACCAAACTTGGTACACATGTGTAAGAGGTCAATCTGAGGTCACAGTAAAAAAATTGCGTCGATTGGCCACATGGTGGTGCTATAAAACAAAAGAAAACGTATAGACACCTGACCGTTTTTCCGAATGACTTGAAAATTGGTATGCACTGTCTTGGCCCAAGGGGCCATGTATGTCTAAAAGGATATTGGCGTATCTCGAAAAACATGGCCGCCATTGGCCAATGAGGTTTGAGCACCGTAAACGAAGTCCGATCGGAGCGAAACTCGGTGGGCATGTTCGGCTCAAGCCCCTAGAGGTCTGTAAGAATTTTGAAAGAAATCGGCCACTAGTTGGCGCTAACGAGTTTTAAGGCTCTGTAATCACGTGGTGTTACACTTATTGTCACAAAATTCATATCATTTGATAGATCTCCTCATGTTGAACAACTTTGCCTCAAGAACCATTGCTGTCAATCAAACCGTTCATTAAATATTCATGAATATGTTAAAAACCTACTTTTGCGAACTAGTCCCTGGTTTTTCGCCCGATCGGAACCAGACCAGTCTAGGACAATTCTCTGGACTCTCTAGATCAATAATTATCAAAAAAAAGTTGAACTTTTGCATTTTTCGCATGGGTATAATTGGGTCATAAAGAAAATGGGCGTGGCAAAATGCACTCAAAAGCCTATAAATCCTAAACGAAAACTCAGAACTTCACGAAAATTGGTGAGCATATGTGCCATAACATTCTAAACAAGCATGCAAAATTTCATGTAGATCGGACCATAGGTGGCGCTATAACTGGCAAAAAGGTTTGAAAACCACATATTTCCTATGGTAAATTGCCTATATTGGCTGTAAATGGATTTTTCCATCTATTATTTCAGTGGTTAAAAGCTTGTTAAATAAAACGTAATGTCTTAAATGCTTATGTGTTTAAAGGCCTTAAATGCTTGAACCCCGATAAATGCTGCTTGCAGCTTTAATTATTATTATTATTATTATTCCGCCGTAAAACGCATCGTGCAGCCCAAACCGTAAGTGCTAGAGACTTGAAACTTTGCCAGATGGTAGTACAAAAATCGAGGAGAGGTTATCAAAATATGAGCCAGATTGGCCAATAGGTGGCGCTACAGCGCAAAAAACAAAAAAAATGCATATTTTTGCTTAAATCTCATTAACCGTTTGTCACAGACTCAAGTGTCTTATATCATTGGAATCCTTGGGTCAAGCCGAACAAAAATGGCCTCAAGGATTTCATTTCCGGTATGCAAATTTTTCCGCCATATTGGATTTTGTCCAAAACCTACTTTTGCGAACTAGTCCCTGGTTTTTTGCCCGATCGGAACCAAACCAGTGCAGAAATGTTCACAGGGGTCTGAATATCAATAATTATCGAAAAAAAGTTGAAATTTCGATCCACGGTTGCTAAGGGGTGTCAAAACGTTTGAAGGAGGCGGAGCCTATTTTACTAAAATGGCTATAACTCGTGAACAAAATGAGATATTTTCACCAAACTCGGTACACATGTGTATGGGTTCAGTCTGGGTTCACAGTAAAAAAATCGCGACGATTGAGCACTAGGTGGCGCTATAACATGAAAAAAACATGAAAAGGGCTATAACCACCTGACCATTAGTCAGATTGACTTGAAAATTGGTATGCAGTGTCTTGGTCCAAGGCCCCATGTATATCTATGAGGACATTGGTGTATCTGAAAAAACATGGCCGCCATTGGCCAATGAAGTTTGAGCACCTATTAGACAAGGTTAACGGAGGCCGATCGGAACGAAACTCGATGGGCATGTTCGAGTCATGGCCCTAGAGGTCTGTAAGAATTTTGAAAGAAATCGGCCACTAGTTGGCGCTAACGAGTTTTATGGCTCTGTAATCACGTGGCGTAACACTCATCCACACAATATGCATATCATTTGATAGATCTGCTCATGCTGAACAACTTTGCCTCAAGAACCATTGCTGTCAATCAAACCGTTCATTAATTATTTGCAAATATGTTAAAAACCTACTTTTGCGAACTAGTCCTAGGTTTTTTACCCGATCGGAACCAGACCAGTCTAGGACAATTCTATGGACTCTCTAGATCAATAATTATCGAAAAAAAGTTGAACTTTTGCATTTGGATGGCTGTAATAGGGTCATTTATAAAATGGGCGTGGCAAAATACATTAAAAAGCCTATAAATCCTAAATGAAAACTCAGAACTTCACAAAAATTGGTGAGCATATGTGACATAACATCATTAACAAGCATGCCCAATTTTATGGAGATCGGACCAAAGGTGGCGCTATAACTGTTAAAAAGCTTTAAAACCATATATTACCTATGGTAAATTGCCTGCATTGGCTGTAAATGGTCTTTTTAATCTATGATCATATAATTTTCATATAATAATGTTCAAAACTAGTGCAGTACAATTCTCTGGACTCTCTAGATCAGTAATTATCAGAAAAAGTTGAACTACTTCATTTGGATGGCTATAATAGGGTCACTTCAAAATGTGGCCTTGACCAAGTGTCCCCGAAAGCTTATATCTATTAAGATGCTCAGATCTTCTTAAAAACAAGTCAGAACATGTGAAATATCACTCTGAACAAGCATGACAAATTTCAGACAGATCGGACAAAATTTGAGTCTATAACAGTTTAAAAAGGTGAAAATAATATGAATACAATGGCATATTAAGCCAATAAGTGGTATTTTACTGCCCCCTGCTGTTTAAAATAGTTATTTTGTCATATTGTTTCTATAATTCATATTTAGACTTTATAAAATCATTATTTTAACATTTACAATTACAATTAGTCAAAATCCATCTGTTAAAGTATTAATATGTGTGTGTGTGTGTGTGTGTGTGTGTGTGTGTGTAAGCATGCATTATGGAGTTAACATGGAAAGACTGGTTTGCTTTAGTGCAGAAAACTAGTGAAAATCATGAAGATTAAACTGAAACTGAGCCAATAATGGTCTTCTAGTGCCCTCTGCTGGCCATTCTACTTATTAATGAAGTCTTTTGACATGTGCTTTTGAATTCATAATTAGACATTGTAAATCATAGTAAATAATACTAGAATGTGGTGTATCAAGGTAAATCATGCTAGAACATGGTAAATCATGGTAAACTATGCTAGAACAGGGTAAATCATGGTAAACCATGGTAAATCATGATAAACTTTGGTAAATAATGCTAGAATGTGGCATATCATGGTAAACCATGCTAGAACATGGTAAATCAAGGTAAACTAAGATAAATTCATGGTAAACTATGCCAGAACAGGGTAAATCATGGTAAACCATGGTAAATCATGATAAACTATGGTAAATCATGCTAGAATGTGGAAAATCATGGTAAATCATGCTAGAACATCGTAAATCAAGGTAAACTAAGATGAATTCATGGTAAACTATGCTAGAACAGGGTAAATCATGATAAACTATGGTAAATCATGCTAGAATGTGGTATATCATGATAAATCATGCTAGAACATGGTAAATCAAGGTAAACTAAGATGAATTCATGGTAAACTATGCTAGAACAGGGTAAATCATGGTAAACCATGGTAAATCATGATAAACTATGGTAAATCCTGCTAGAATGTGGTATATCATGGTAAATCATGCTAGAACATGGTAAATCAAGGTAAACTAAGATGATTTCATGGTAAACTATGCTAGAACAGGGTAAATCATGGTAAACCATGGTAAATCATGATAAACTATGGTAAATCATGCTATAATGTGGTATATCATGGTAAATCATGCTAAAACATGGTAAATCAAAGTAAATTAAGATAAAATCATGGTAAAACTATGCTAGAACATGGTAAATAATGGTAAACCATGGTAAATCATGATAAACTATGGTCAATCATGCTAGAATGTAGTATATCATGGTAAATCATGCTAGAACATGGTCTTTTCCATCTATTATGTCAGTGGTTACATGCTTGCTAAATAAAACTTTATAACTTTTGATGCTTAAAAACCTCAAAGACCTTAATAGCTTGAACCCCGATAAATGCTGCTTGCAGCTTTAATTATTATTATTATTCTTCTGCCGTAAAACGCATCGTGCAGCCCAAACCGTAAGGGCTAGAGCCTTGAAACTTTGCCAGATGGTAGTACAAAAATCGAGGAGAGGTTATCAAATTATGACGCCGATTGGCCCATAGGTGGCGCTATAGCAACCAAAAGCGCGAAACTGATCATAACTCCTAGACGGTAAGTCATAGACTCAAGTGTCTTATATCATTGGAAAGCTGGACGCCTGACGAAAAAAACGTATATCTCCGATTTTATTTCCGCCATGATAGATTTTCCGCCATTTTGAATTTTGTTGAAAACCTACTTTTGCAAACTAGTCCCTGGTTTTTTGCCCGATCGGAACCAAACCAGTGCAGAATTGTTCTCTGGAGTCTGAAGATCAATAATTATCGAAAAAAAGTTGAAATTTCGATTCATGGTCGCTAGGGGGTGCAAAATTAACGTTGTGGGAGGAGCCTATTTTACTAAAATGGCTATAACTCAAGAAGTAATTAAGTAAACTTCACCAAACTTGGTACACATGTGTCAGAGGTCAATCTGAGGTCACAGTAAAAAAATTGCGTCGATTGGCCACATGGTGGCGCTATGAAACAAAAAAAACGTATAGACACCTGACCGTTTTTCCGAATGACTTGAAATTTGGTATGCAGTGTCTTGGCCCAAGGGGCCATGTATGTCTAAAAGGATATTGGCGTATCTCAAAAAACATGGCCGCCATTGGCCAATGAAATTTGAGCACCGTTAACGAAGTCCGATCGGAGCGAAACTCGGTGGGCATGTTCGGCTCAAGCCCCTAGAGGTCTGTAAGAATTTTGAAAGAAATCGGCCACTAGTTGGCGCTAACGAGTTTTATGGCTCTGTAATCACGTGGTGTTACACTTATCATCACAAAATGCATATCATTTGATAGATCTGCTTATGCTGAACAACTTTGCCTCAAGAACCATTGCTGTCAATCAAACCGTTCATTAAATATTCATGAATATGTTAAAAACCTACTTTTGCGAACTAGTCCCTGGTTTTTCGCCCGATCGGAACCAGACCAGTCTAGGACAATTCTCTGGACTCTCTAGATAAATAATTATCGAAAAAAAGTTGAACTTTTGCATTTGGGTGGCTGTAATAGGGTAATTTATAAAAGGGGCGTGGCAAAATACACTAAAAAGTCTATAAATCATAAATGAAAACTCAGAACTTCACGAAAATTGGTGAGCATATGTGCCATAACATTCTAAACAAGCATGCAAAATTTCATGTAGATCGGACCATAGGTGGCGCTATAACTGTTAAAAAGCTTTGAAAACCATATATTTCCTATGGTAAATTGCCTGTATTGGCTGTAAATGGACTTTTCCATCTATTATTTCAGTGGTTAAAAGCTTTCTAAATAAATCTTAATGTCTTAAATGCTTATGTGCTTAAAGGCCTTAAATGCTTGAACCCCGATAAATGCTGCTTGCAGCTTTAATTATTATTATTATTATTATTATAGGCTAACAATAATAATTATTATTATTATTATTATTATTGTATTATTGTATCTGTCACGGTACAGAGAGAGGCAGACAGGTAAATAGTGAAATAGATGTTTCTTGAACAGAGGCACGGAGAGGAACAGCACGATGAGACTGGTGAGTAAGCAGTGGAGAATCAGAACAGGATGATGAACTGAGCTGGGTGATAATATAGATGTCTGTGTGCAGATGGAGGGACAGGATACGGCAGACTGATGATTGGAGACAGAAGACGGATGATGGGCGATCGGAGATTCGAGGGTGAAGTTCAGGTAAGTGATCTTCAGGTGAGGCGAGGAGTCTGTACATCAGGTAAGGACGAGACCAGACAATGAAGTGAAGGGGAAGTGTCTTTATATAGTGTGCGTTGATGATGAAGTGCAGGTCCGGTGAATCAGAGCGGAGTGTGCAGATCTGGTGACTCCGTGACAGTAATATTGTTATTAATAATAACAACTTTTTTGTAGACGTCTGACAGAAATAAAGTCAAACTGGTTAGGAAGAAGTGAAGCTGTAAAATGCTGTTTATGGAGTTGTTTAATCCTCCTCTGCTGAGATCTTGAGAGATTTAATGTCTTCTTTTATCTTCCGTTGATTTCATCTAAGACTGTGGCTGAAGTAGTTCTTGTGTTTCTGCTTGTCTCTTTTTCTGTTCTCTTCTTTCCTTCATTGATTCTGCTTGTTAACAGGCTTATTAAAGCTGAGATGATTAATATACACAGATTTTGTGGCTCAGACAAGGTCCAGTTCTGGTTTATTTCTTTGCTCTTGGCTGACATGTGGCACTGCTATGGCCTGCTTGTGGTCCAGATCTGGCAAACAGGAGTGGGCCACCCAACAGGGCCGTCATTCCACACCGCATGTGGGCCAGATCATCATTCTACATGTGCCAGATATGGGCCGGATCTGGGATGTCACAATGTTGCTATGTGGGACTGTATCATGATCATCACAATAAATTTCAACAATAAAGAGCAGTGAGACTGTGGGATCAGGCCTACACAACACTATAGTTTATCCCATCTTCAGCTGAATACATTAGAAACAGAATAAAGTTTGTACAGAATATGATCTTATACTCACAGATGAGAGGCAGTGCACTGGAGCCCATACTGTCACATTAATAGACTGTTTTAACAGCGCTGGGTGCTAAAACACACACTTCCTGTGTTTAAACAGTCATTTCACACTTCAAGAAGAGATGAGGGAGGAGGACACAAAACTCTAAAAAAGTTATTCCGGTAATTGTTGTAGAAATGCACACTGCCAGACACTACGGAATAAAAAGGCTCATTTGAGATGCGCCTCGCCTCACATTCAGCCGAGAGTAGGCGGCTATGGAATTCCAGAGCTGACTAAATAAATAAATAAATGAGGAAATATAAAAAAATAAAAAATAAAAAAATAAAAAAAACATAAATAAGTACATAAATAAATATACAACGGAATGTATTAATAAATAAATAAACGACTAGGTCTATTTATACTTTAATTTCCTTATTTATGTATATTTATTTATGTCTAGATTTTTTTTTTTTTTTACATTAACGTATTTATACATTTATATATTTCTACATGCGAATGTATGGACAACGAAACCTGCAAAAACAGTAAATACATAAATATGCAAACAAATAAATAAATCCACAAAATTCTACACAAATAAATATGTAAATAAATAAATGTGGTAATAAATACATAAATCAGCATATTCCTGCATAAGTATATATACATAAAATAAATGTAATAAATATAAATAGTTAAATGTGTGAGGAGATAAATAATGAAATAAATAAAACGATGTTGGGGCAAATAAAAATATTTCAAAGGAAATGGTAAACAGAAAATTTATTTAATTATTTATTTTTCCTTTAACAGTTTATTCATTTTTGAATGTAACTACTTTTTTTTTTTTTTTGACATAACATGCTAATGAGAGGGTGTCAACCAAACACCAGAAGGCCATGTATGCCACCATTGGCTGATTGCTGTTGAGATTGACACCTTATTATGTCTATATGGTTGACACCCTCTTCATTACATGTTGAGGCAAGGAAAATAAATACGAAGCTACATTCAAAAATGAATAAACATTTAAAAGGAAAAAAAAGACAACTTATAATTTAGCATTTCCTTTAACATTTGTTTTATTTCCTCCAACATTCATTTTATTTATTTGATTACTTCCTCACACATTCAATAATTTATATAAAATGTATGTTTGCAGGAATATGTGGATTTATGTATTTATTTATTTTATTATTTTTTGTTTTGGCAGGTTTTGTCCTCCATACCCAATGAGGGGACCCATGTTTTACCTCAGACATAGCAATCGAGCTTAGAGTGGCAGTGCTGAAGCTTTGAGGGCACAGTGACACCTTGTGGTGGGACCAAACGAATCGCAAGAGTTGTATCACAGAGGCCCGTTCTTCCTTTTGATATTAGCATAGGGCAGTGCATAATTTATGATAAAAACCTTTATGATGACAATGATACTTCTCTGAGCGAAGCATCATGCCTGAACCAGCGAAGCATGTGACCTGCTCAGATTTAATAAAAACACAGAGGTATATATATATATATATATATTTATAAACAGTTATATATATCTGTTTTCCACCAACATAATTCATGAAGAACAATCTGCCGATTCAGATGAACCCTGCTCTGCCTTTTAAAATCCATTCGCATGATCAGAAATCAAACAGATTTATTTCCTTTATATTGTTGAGACTTACAACATCCCCATCCCCTATCTCCTCTATTCATCTTTACAAAATTAAGAATATTCATCATGCTTTCATGTTTGAATATGAATTGATTGTAAATCAGTTGAGCTTCATGTTTCATAAAACATACTTTTTTTTTGAAAATGTTCCCCAGTGACCGCAGACAGATTCGTCTCAGAAACTCACGACAACCACAGTCAGATCTGGTATCAGGTCTATTTGAGCTCTGTGGGTTTAACCATGTCTGACAGTAAAGTGGGTTAAAATAAATATAAACTCAGTACTTCCGCATTGCTCAAGATCATCAAGCTATTTACAGTCACTCGGCATGTACAAACTCAGCGTAAGATAAAGTTTCCCTGAAGATAGAGATTGTAAAACTATTGTAAAAATTACAATAGTTTTACTGTAACAGCTAGCATGTAGTGACATCCAATAAAGAGATGCACAATGCAGAATGCCATAAACACAAAGAGCAGGAACACTATACATCTACTACAAACTTCAAGATGGAAAACAGAGTGCTTATAAACACAATACATGGTACTCAAAGAAACGGGGAACCAGAACCTTCAATTCTTCACACAAATATGATAATGCTGACATGTACACCTGCTTATATTTTAAGAGAGAGAACATTATGTAAATATTAATTTGTTTGCAGCTCTTCAACACAAACCCAATCTAAACAGTGCACCTCTGTGTTGTGCACATCAAATAAAATCAGTCTCAATAAATAAATGTAATTTCCAATATGCTACCTATTTGTTATTCATGATTAAGTAGTATCACTGAAAACCTATTTTTACCGTTAGTGACATGAGGCAAAATAATTTAGAATGAAGGATAAACTAAAATTTACAGCATTTCAACAAAACTTCTCCTCACGTATTTACTGTAAAGGCTGCTAATGGATCACTGAGGGTAAACGTCATATTATGCAACTACGCATTACTTTACAGAGAGCTTATGACCTAGCCACGTTCTGCCTTAAAGGGATAGTTCACATAGAAATTAAAATTCTGTCATTAATTACTCTAATGTCGTTCCAAACCCGTAAGACCTTCGTTCATCTTCGGAACACAAATGAAGATATTTTTGATGAAATCTGATGGCTAAGGGGGGCTCAACTGACAGCTATTTAATTAACTCTTTGAAGGCCCAAAAAGGTAGGAAAGACATAGTTAAAAAAGTGCGTTCAAAAAACGCATCCGGGAGTAAGTTCATCCAACTCAGAGTAGGTTCATGGCTAACACACAAGACATTCTCAACAGAGCGACTAATTGACAAATCACCATGAAACGTTCGCTAAGAAAAAAGCGCGCCATACTTTTTCTTTCTTCTGCTTTTGTAAAATGCCAAATTGCATATACTTGGTGTAACGGTCACCAGCTGGAGTGCCCTTGAGAGCCACCAGAGGGCACTCCACATCAGACACTCACGTTCACTCTCAGACTACATTTCCCATACTCACTGCCCGGACTCATCATCTCTGATCACTCATCACAGTCACCTGTACCTCATTATCACTGATTGCATTCACCTGTGTCCCATCACCCTGTTAGTCTCAGTCTATTTATACCATGTTCATTCATTCACTCACCGCGAAGTCTTGTTTTACTGTTACTACATTTCTGAGCGTTATTTACCCGTGTTTGATTCTTGTTTTGCTGACCTTGGACTGTTTCACCGTTTCCTGATCGTTTCTCTGCCTGGCCTGACTCGGATTGTTTATTGGACTCTGATTATTGCTGCCTGCCCTGACCTCTGCCTGTTATTTGGATATTCTCTGTGTTTCCTCCTTTGATCTGTTCGCTGTTGATGACCCTGCCTGTACGACTACTCCGTAAATAAACTGCATTTGGATCTTCACCTTCGAGTCTCGGAGCAGTTCGTAACACTTGGTGAATTTCGCCACCTGTTTGGTGGTTGTGCAATCATTTTCAATCTTTTCATTTAATAATCTTTTAAGTCCTCCTGTGGTGAAAATCAAGATTTTAATGTTGTTTATGTGTCTGTGTGGTGTTTTTAATACGCTTTACGCCTAATCATGTGTAAATAAGTCGACACCATTGCTGAGTATTTTCTCCTTAAAATTGCAGTGAACCAAAGACAGTCTCAAAAACACGCTTTGAAATCGCTGGTGTTTCTGACGTCACAAACTACCTTGTAACCAATCAGATCAACGTGTGATTGTCAACGAGTGGATCTCTGAGCTGAGTGAGTGGAGGTGGGGCTCATTTGCATATTCATAGAACCGCGTATACTAAATGTGGCAAGGGTGTAGAGTTACATCATTCAAGCTATCTTAAGGCATGACAGGGGTTTTTTCAAGGAAAAAACTTTTAAATAGGCTATGTCATTTTGGTGATCAAAGATGAGTTTTAACGGATACAATTATTGACTACAGGGGGACTTTTAATTACTGCGAAAAAATAATTATACTGTTTGTTTGATGCTAATTATATAATAAAAAAGACTGATTAAACTTAATAATAGTTTGTGATTGAAAAGATAGTGTAAAAGCAATTTTCAGAGATGAATAAAAACAGCATCAAAAGGTGTAAGAAACTTTCAAGAGGCAAAATTGTTTTAAAGAGAAAAGGTTTATTCTTTGAGGATTCTTTTCACAGCTGCAGCCACCCAGCTGTGAAACAGAATGACCTAGTGGACTCAATAAACAGAGACATTTTATACAGGTTTCTGACATTCTTGACTCCTCCTTTCCCAGTTTCTGTAAATTTCCTTAAAGACATCTTATATCTCAAGCTGGTATGGACTGGTTTCTACGTTGCTTGAAAGGTAAGATATATCATTGTAGCCCCTCACCCAGGTCCTACTCGCCTCGTCAGGCATTCTAACAAGGAGGCTAAAGAATACAGCCCCTAGCATCAGTCGCTAGAGTGCCTCTTGGGATCAGGGAAGTGAGGTTTTACTTGCACAACATACTAGCTGGCATCCGTTACATCATAAATGTTTTTTTATTTTTATATAGTTATAGAAATACATTATAACTAACCCGGGGCTATGAGCTGCTCCGGAGCAGGTTATGTTCAGAGAGCCTGCGTTTTTGGAACCGAAAGTTGAGGTTATCCGCTTACTTACCCTTAAACATACCCAGGTATGTCATAACCTGCTTTCTGGAATACCCCCAGGTGTTCGTCACTAATGGTCAATCATTAATCACTTAATTATCTCATTAACTTCAACACTGCTTCAGTGTTATTTTAACACCCTGTATAGTGTAGGCACAAATGAACATAGAGCAGTGTAAAATTAACACTTGGTATTTTGCCATGTACCCAAAAACAGACAGAACATGATGCCATGTGGAAACTTGTGGGTCAGCGTTAAACACACCAACCACAGACAAAATTTCCCTCTGTGAGTAACATATATTGTGCAAGCTTCACCAAGAGATTATTGTTGTTACTTCATGCTTCTCCTTTGTCATTATAAATCTTGTTTGCACATGCTTTCCTCTGTGTTTGTATTTCAGTGTGTGAGAGAAATTTAAAAATTAACTGTCGGTATCAATCCTAAAATAAATCCCAGGTATATAACACACTGTATGTGTGGTCTGTACGCTTCTTTTGAATCCCATGAATTGCAGTGACAACATATGAAGTTCAGGGACTGAACAAACATTTCCAAATTGTTGCAAGTCACATAGTTAGACCACATACTGCTGTCTAAAGAAGTACACAATTACAAGCAACTTACAAGATGAACATGACAACTAATGTGTTATAAGCAATAATATTTGTAGTACACAAATTTAAGATATAATAATCCAGTCAGCTTAGATGCGGTAGTGAAATGCAGAAAATATGACAAAGAGAACTAGTTATATAGTGGACAATATTTATGCAGCTTAAAGTGTATGTTGTGCTGTATCCAATAAGTATGATATATGGCCTAAAGTGTTTAAGAATGGTCTATAAATATCTGCAGGGCAATGAGGTTCTGTTCTGTAGTTTGCACTTGACCTTGATCTGGATTTGCATGATTTGTCATGTTTCATTAATACCTCATTGTTTATTGACTTATTTCAGGTCATCAGTGTTGTTACTGCATGGATGATTCAGCATTGATTTTTGCACCCCTTTATTTTGTCAAAAAGCTCTAAACACAAGCAGGAGTGATCACAATTATTCATGAATGTCCAAATAGAGTTATTCAAACAGGAAAAAGGCATCAATGAGTCTTAAGGAAATCATTTATAAATCCCAATTACCAATCCACTGGCAATGTGTGATTTTTAAGTCAAAATTGATTATAAATTATGCACTTCTATATAGCCAAGATTTATTTATTTATTTATTTATTTAGGTGTTGATGAATGGTGAAATGTCTTTGTCAGGCTATTGGGTGAGATTTTCTTCTTCGCCTTCTCTCTTGAGTACAGGAAACAACTTTCTTTAAAACAGACTGTGTGTTTGACAGCGTGTCATTAATAGATCATTATGGAGCTCAGTTCACTTCTTCTGATGCTCTGTGAGTATTATTTTCTCCTTTCAAGTCAAGTCATGTCATCTTCATTTATATAGCGCTTTTAACAATGTAGATTGTTCCAAAGCAGCTTTGCATTGATAATAGGAAATTAAAGTAAAGTGTTTTGGCTTTATAGCAGCTCTAGAATAAAGTTATTGTCCAGCTAAAGTAATTATGCATTTATTTTGCATTAGAGCAAATATCAGGTTTTGATATGTATTTTAACTCATTCATGCTGCTCTTATTCTATCCGGCAGAAGAATTATGTTTATAATGTGTGTGTCAGCTTGTACATCTTCAATGTTTACAGTTCAACTGTTTGACTCTTGAGCTTTCAGCAATCAGAAGTTGCTTATCAAAATATGAGGTCTACTTATGATGTTTGTAAAAACCTCTTTAAGCAATGATTTGTCAATTGACGGAGTTGGAAATGACGGTCCCCTTTAGCTTTGTTATTGTTTAGTTGGGTGGTTGTGATTCGCTGTGTGGTGGTCTAAGCAGATTTGTTGCTTTGGTTGAGAAGGTGATTTGTTGAGAATTTCCATCTTTTTGCCGCATCAGCATCTGATAATTGACTTGTTTCTTTCATGTTTAAACTGAAATCAGGTTCATTTTTCCCCTTTTTGTTTCTTAATTTGAGGTCATTCAGAATACTTGTTTGAAGTTTTCCTGATTTCAGTCCTACAGATTTTTGCATTGACTAAATTGTCAGTGCTGATTCCAACTCTTTTTTTTTTTTTTTTTTTTTTTTTTTGGGAACTTAGTTATTCTTGTTAGGGAAGAACTTAGTTAGGGACTTGGTTATTATTTACATTCTGAATCTGATGTTTGTATAATTCCACATGCCTCTTTCTTTCTTTCATTTGACCTATTCTCAATTAATTATTATTCTTTTTTTATCCTTTGTTCTTTATTAAAACATTAAAATTATAATTTCAATACTGCATACAGCATTCAATACTGCATACAGAGTCAGAAAATATATGCTGAATGGAGATAGAGCAGGTATAGTTAGTTTAATTACGGTTATAACTTATTTGTCATCTTGTTTTTTGTCCCCAATTAATACAAGCCTGTTGTAGCGGACCCTGTCTGAATGATGGCCAACAATATACTGATGAGTTTTATGAAGTTTATTGTACATCACACAAAAGATGAAGCGTTAGTTTTACTCCAGAGAATCACTGTAAGAGCTGAGTAAACACAGTATAAGAAGTGCGCATTAAAGTTTTGTCCATAAACGCTCTCTCTCATTTTCATTATCATTAACATCAGGCAAGTGTTATTTAAATAAACTCCTGATGTAGCCTACTTAGAAACAAGCGGGACGGTGTGTGCAAAGTGTGGGTCAATAAACAAATGTAAGTTGACTGTTTACAAAGTTAATGATATGCTGGTTAAGGAGTTTGTCAAGCCTTGATACAATGTTATCCTTTTATTATTGATTAACAGTGATGAAGCAGTTTATCGCGTGCTGTCGAGTGCACGTGAATGTGCCGATTATGTTCAATATTAGGCCTACTTCCAATTAATTAATAATGCACCCCGTGTTTGATTTGTATGTATGTATGTGTGATCATCACATTAACAGCTGAAATATTTTGTTTCTGTTTCTGATTATGTGCCGTTCATTTAAACCACTTCATTTTTAGTTTCGGTTTTGAATATTTTACCATTTCTGACCACTGGGTGGCGGTGTTGCGTAAAAATGTCGTTGCTTGTATATTGACATTGCTTGTATATTTTATTCGACAATTGAACTTGATAATCTCTTTATTTGAGAGATTTGGTAGCTTTGTGGAAATAATGTTTGTGTAATAATACACAAGACATTTGTTCATATATATCTTTATTCCTTTCCCTTTGTAAACACACTATTAAGGTGTAAAGCCTATGTACTGCTGTGTTGTGTACAGCCAAAGATTGTCAACAATAAACCTCCTTTGCCTGGAACTGATCGAATCCAGTGTGTTCTGACCAACACCCTATTGAGGAAAGCTACATATAAACGTACTCGGTTACCTAACGTAACCTCTGTTCTCTCTAGAGAGGGAACGAGTATTGCGTAAGTTTAGCTTACTGTTACGGGCGGACGGACACCACCCCTAACATAAATGGAGAGACGCACACAGAACAGCTCGTGTCCAACATAAGGGGTATGTTTATTTAGTAGGTTGTTCAGAAACAGAGGCAGTAATACTGAGGCGGAACGCTTTTGTTTCCCGGGGTGGACTCCTAACGCTTCAACGACAGCACGGCAGTGCATAGACTCCTGGCTCAGGCTCTGTGTGCCTCCAGGTGTGCTTCCGGAAAGCTTTTGTAGCTTCAGTATACGGCTGCGCTCAGGTGTGGCTCATCTGTAATTAAGAGCAGGGGAAACTCAAACACATAATTAGAACACAGCGGAGCTGAGGGACGTAACACCCCCACCCCGAAATGGTGACCTGTCGCCATACTCTAAACATAGGAAATACTTATTTTTACTCTAGCCTTCTGTGTTCAGCTTTCAGGTATCTGTATAGGCCTATGGAAACAAAATAGAATTACAGGAATGTAGTACTTTGATGTATAAGGTCAACTCATAGGCAATACACACTTATGTGTAAAAAAGAAAAAAAACATCGCTAGAGACTTATATTAGATTAGCAGGCTCAATAAACTAAAGTAAATCTCAGAGTAAATAACGAGTATATACGAGTATATATTAAAAAAAATTCATAAGAAAATTATTACTATTAAGCATCCACCCTAGACAACGCATCTGCGACAATATTGTCTACTCCTCGGATATGTACAATTTGGAGGTTAAACGGTTGAAGCAACAAACTCCAGCGCATTAACCTGCGGTTAGAATTGTACATGCGACTGAGGAACTTGAGTGGGTCATGGTCAGTATAGACCTTAACTGGATGTATGGTAGAACCCAAGTACACTTCGAAGTGTTGAATAGCCAATACTAGAGCCAAAGTCTCTTGCTCGATAGTGGAGTACCTTCGCTGGGCAGAATTAAACTTCCTTGAGAAGAAACTCACGGGATGATTTACATGGTCTGCACCTGACTGCAACAGTACGGCACCGGCGCCTACGTTGCTAGCGTCCACAGCAAGCTGAAACGGTCTGTTAAAATCTGGCGCAGCGAGCACGGGAGTTGTCAGTAAGAGAGCCTTGACGTTTTCGAATGCTCGGTTACAGGACTCCGTCCATTCAAACTTAGTTTTGGGGCTCAATAGGTTAGTGAGGGGACAAACCACAGTCGAAAAGTTCTTACAAAAACTGCGATAGTAGCCTACCATTCCTAAAAATCGGCGTAACGCACGCCGGTCGCAGGGCACAGGAAACTCCTGAATAGCGGCTACTTTAGCCATTACTGGCAAAACATGTCCTCTACCAACTATCCGCCCCAAGTAAGTGACAGTGGCTTTTCCGAACTCACATTTTGCTAGATTAATTGTGAGATTTGCATTGGATAGTCTACGGAAAAGCTCTCGAAGTTGTGTTATGTGTTCGGACCAGTGTGTACTATATAGGACTATGTCGTCCAAATACGCCTCGCAATTTGACATTCCAGCTAAAACAATATTTACTAAACGCTGGAATGTGGCAGGTGCATTCCGCATTCCGAAAGCCATAACCTTATAATTCATAAACGCATCGGGGGTCACAAAGGCTGATATCTGTTTTGCTCTTGGTGTAAGGGGCACCTGCCAGTAACCTTTTAGGAGGTCGATTTTAGTGACAAATGTAGCCGAGCCAACACGGTCCACACAGTCATCCATCCGCGGTAGTGGATAGCAGTCTGGCACAGTGATGGCATTAACACGCCTGTAGTCCGTGCAAAACCTGTAAGTGCCATCAGGTTTTCCAACTAAAAGGCACGGGGAACTCCACGGACTAGAGCTAGGTTCAGCAATATTATTCTGTATCATGTACTCAACTTCCCGTTTCAGGATAGCTCGCTTTTCTGGGTTTACTCTATATGGGTGCTGTTTAATCGGGCCCTTACATTTACATTTATTCATTTAGCTGACGCTTTTATACGAAGCGACTTACAATTGCTATATATGTCAGAGGTCGCACGCCTCTGGAGCAACTAGGGGTTAAGTGTCTTGCTCAGGGACACATTGGTGTCTCACAGTGGATTCGAACCCGGGTCTCTCACACCAAAGGCATGTGTCTTATCCACTGCGCCACTACCACCCCTTATCACCCACGTCTATGTCATGTTCCAGAACGGTGGTCACAGTCGGAACATCTCCGAATAATTCAGGAAAATCATCTATCACAGACGATATGTCAGTTGCTTGAGAGGGTGTTAAATGTGGCAAATGATTTACAATACCGGACAGCATAGCGGAGTTTTTAAGTCGACCTTCAATCACGCACCGCGACGGAGGAGTCACCTCATCATCATCATCTACCAGTGAAGACGGCAACACGGGGACCTCGACAGGACCGGGTACGTTAAGGTCACACAAGCTATTTTTAACCTCTTCACGTGTATAATATGGTTTAAGCATATTTACATGACAGACGCGAGAATGTCTTCGTCTGTCTGGGGTCACAATTACATAATTCAGATCCGATATTTTTTTTTCAACAGTATATGGTCCACTGAATCGAGCTTGAAACACAGAACCGGGCACGGGTAAGAGAACCAACACTTGGTCTCCAGGTTTAAACGAACGGGCTCTGGCCTTGCGATCATACCATGTTTTCATGCTAGATTGGGTCTTCTCTAAATTCTCTCTAGCGAGTTCACGCGCTCTGTGTAGTCGGGTGTGAACGTCACTTATAAATTGTACTGCACTACGAGAGGTAGGCTTGCTCATCCATTGATCTTTAATGACGCTCAAAGGCGTGCGAACATCATGAGCAAACACTAGTTCTGCAGGGCTGAAACCAATTGACTCTTGCACGACTTCTCTAGATGCCATAAGCATCCAAGGAATCGCCTCTTCCCAGTCTGCACCCACCTCCAAACAATATGCACGCAGCATAGATTTTAGCGTCTGATGGTAACGTTCGAGAGCGCCTTGGCTCTCCGGATGGAACGCGCTAGAAATGCGGTGCTTAATTTGGAGCGACTTTAGGACTTGAGAGAAAACACGCGAAGTGAAATTGGTTCCTTGGTCCGTTTGAACGACTTTCGGTAGCCCCACAAAAGCAAAGAATTTTAATAGAGCCCAGGGGCCTCATGTATCAATCTTGCGTACGCACAAAAACTTTGCGTACGCCAGCTTTCACGCTCACGGTCGTATGTACTAACAGTGAAATTAACGCGAGAATGTGCGTTCATCCACGCCAATTTCATGTCTGGCGTACGTACATTTCTCATTGTTTTTGTCCGTTGGCGACTCTTACAGGCAATGAAGTGAAGTTACAAACATTACACAACGAATTTTCGTTCTACAAGTCTATCGCACCACCACCTGTGGGAAGCATTGCTATTAATTTGCAATTTATAAAATAATTGACATAATATTGTCACACGAGCATTATGGGAATATTCTATCAATTATGCAATTAAGTAAGAACATATAAAAGCATATGCAAACTGATACAACCCTTAGTCTATGGCAATGACAGCTTTGGTTTAATGTCCACCTTTATATCAGACCATTTCTTTTTATGGTCATTTAGGGTAGACGGTGTACAGTTGAGACACCTTAAATAACTTGTGTTCGCAGCAAGCACAAGTTGTGATTTTTGCTGTGCGAGCGTATTAGAGTCCTCTTTGATCGTGGGAAATTTGAACAACGGACGCATCTCCGATCCGAAGATATCGGGGAAAGTTTTTTTTTTTCCTAAGATATGATGTTCACTTCACCATGCACTCTCCACAATGAATAGCTTTTTATCCCTATATGACTGTTAAACATAACTGGTATCACCACAAACGTTATTCTGTGCCCTAAAAACGGACATATTTCATGGTACTGTGTCATGCAAGGTAATTGCAAAATCTAGAGAAATGTGCGAGGTGGCCAGCGGGGGATTGTTGAGACACATATCTACTGTACCCCCGATAGAGTTCTATTAGGAAACACACTGTTTAGTTGTTCAGTGTGATGATAACAGGTTAAACGTCGTAATTAGCCAGCATAGGACGCAAATTAAAATAAAATTAGATATTTGTGATATTTAAACTGTGTATTATTAAGAAATATTGTTAATATCTTGTTCCTGCTTTATACATTTTAACCAGTGCTAATTTAAATAAAATGAATGAATATAAATGGATGAATAAAAAAAATGTTGCCCAATTGTTATTTTCTTTATTTGTCTTTATTTTTTATTATTTACAATGAATGGTTAGTTACCTTTACATCATTAAAAATGGGTGTCTCAACTGTACCATGCACTGTCTCAACTGTACCACATATTGGTACAGTTGAGACAAAGTTGAGACAAAAAGCACCTTATTTTTATGATCTAATTGTGGAAAATATAAACTACTTGTAGGAATTATTGATTGATAATATCTTAGTCTACAAGCTAATGAAATGTCATGTGGCATGTCATGTGGAAATTCACTTCTTTTCAGTGTCTATTTTTGTGTGGAAAATCAAAACGCAAAAAGTGTCTCAACTGTACTACTCTACAGTGCGACTTTCAGATCCCACCGGCATCAGCCAAACTCTCCCACTCATATTTTTTCCTTTTGTTATTAATTCCGGAGGACAAAGTTCCAAATAATTTTTTTTTTTTTTCGTTTCTACCTCCGATAGTAGCACCTCCTCCAATTCACTTTCTGTAAAGTTTCGTTTCTTGCCGCCATTTTATTACTGTTTTCTTTTGCCAAAGTGGACTCATTACCATATTTAAATTAATTTAATTAAGGGAGGAGACTGGGTGGGGCGTTGTGCTCGTGCATGTGCGCTCAATTTTACGTTAACTGGGATGTACAAAGAGAATATGCGTGGGATCCTTCGTACGCAGAGATTCATACATCTGGTTTTTTTTGTGCGTACGCACATTTACAGCTTTGTCCGTACGCAATGTTTTAGTATGAATTCAACGCAAGTCTTTGTACATGAGGCCCCTGGACACAATTCTAGCAGTGATTTTTCTCAGAGGCACCGTCTCTGGGAAACGAGTAGCAGTACACATGATTGTTAGTAGATACTGATATCCACTCTTAGACCGTGGAAGAGGACCGACGCAATCAATGATTACTTTCTCAAAAGGCTCACCCATGGCAGGTATGGGGTACAACGGTGCAGGTGGAATTACCTGGTTTGGTTTACCACTCACCTGGCAGACATGACACGATTTACAATACCGTCGCACATCACGCTTCAGCCCTGGCCAGAAAAAGTGACGAAGAACGCGGCCGAATGTTTTAGTCACACCTAAATGACCAGAAACACCATCATGCGCGACACTCAGAATAGCACGTCTGTTTCCAGACGGCATAACGATTTGCTCAATGTCATTCCATTCATTACTTTTCTGAGGTCTCCACCTCCGCATAAGTAAGCCGTCTCTGATGAAATAGGTCGGACTCTCGCTTGCACGGTCTGAAACCCGTGCAAGCGGAAGGGGTGGTGGTGGCGCAGTGGATAAGACACATGCCTTTGGTGTGAGAGACCCGGGTTCGAATCCACTGTGAGACACCAATGTGTCCCTGAGCAAGACACTTAACCCCTAGTTGCTCCAGAGGCGTGCGACCTCTGACATATATAGCAATTGTAAGTCGCTTCGGATATAAGCGTCAGCTAAAAAAAATGAATAAATGTAAATGAAACAGATTGAACTGCATTAAAACATGAAACAAGAGAGGGGTCTTTTTGTTGAGCATCAACAAGTTTCTCTAACGACAACGAGACATCTGATTGTTTTTTCTCTCTTTTCTCCTCGGTCACCATAGGCACAGGTCTACTGCGGCACTGAGTGAAATCGGGTTCGAAAAGCCTCTCACACTCTGCAGGGTGAGCGACGAAACTGTCACACAGGTTGACGTCACTAGGAGGCGCTGCACCCTTCAACCTCTGAGTCTGCGACCTAGTGACGACACTAGCGGGAAAAACCTCTGGGAATTTTTGTGCGCACTCATCGGGGCTCTTTTGAATGAGCGGCACAGCCACTACCTCGGGTGGAACATCGCCACGGTTCCACACGTTTCCACCTGCTAGGTCATTGCCAAGGAGAAACGTGACACCGGGGATTGGCAAAGAGTCTTGAACACCAACAACCACATCACCACACACCAAATCTGAATCAAGACGCACGCAATGTAACGGCACATCAAGAAAACCCATCTCGATTCCTCGAACAAGGACACTACTACCAGTTGCAGTCTTTTCAGACAACGGCACCAAGCCGCGAAGGAGTAAAGACTGTGCAGCTCCCGTATCACGCAAGATGCGCACAGCGACAGCCTCCTCACCAGGCACAGATACGGTCCCATTCGTCAGAAAGGGCTCGTACATGGACTGGGGTTTCTCTGATTTTAATGCTGCACGAAGGACAGGCGACATTTTCTTCGAAGAACTAACGAGACCCATTGGTTTCGTGGACTGTTTTTTTTTTTATATTAAACAGTCCGCCACAACATGCCCGGGCTTTTTACAATAAAAACAGTGTCTGTCTTCTTGCTTTACTGCATTCTTTTTCGTGTCTATATCAGTGGTCGTAGAGGGGTTAACTCTCAAGCGAAAACGTTCCCTGGCAATGTTATGCGTTAAGACATATTCGTCAGCAAGTATAGCAGCTTCAGAAATAGACTCGGCCTTCTGCTCAGCTAAATAGGTTGCCACAGCGGTTGGCAGGCAGTTCTTAAATTCTTCTAAAAGAATTAGTTCACGCAATTTCTCCTGACTATCAACACGCTGTGATGAGCACCAACGATCAAACAGGGCTGCTTTATCTCGACCAAATTCAACAAAAGTTTGACGCTCCGTTTTTTTAAAGTTCCTAAACTTCTGTCGGTATGCTTCAGGGACCAGCTGATAGCACCTCAGAACTGACGCTTTCACAACATCATAGTCACCGCTCTGCTCCACTGTTAGCGACGAGTAAACCTCCTGCGCCCGTCCCACTAAAACGCATTGCAGGAGGAATGCCCATGCAGTTTTCGGCCAATTTAAATTAGTCGCGACACGCTCAAAGTGGGGAAAATATTTTTCCACATCTCTTTCCACAAAAGGGGGCACAAGTCGGATGTGGCGAGTGACATCAAATGAATTAGGGTCAGAAGGAGCGACACCTTCCCTCTGAGCCGCGATTTCTAACTTTCTCAACGCGAGTCGGTTTTCAAGTTCATGCTTACGTGCCTGTGCTTGCATGCGCTCACGGTCGAACTCAATTTCCTTCTCTCTGATACCTAACTCTCTTAACCGAATCTGCAGCTGTAACGCTTCTGTAGACACGGAGGATTGTTTCTCTACAGGCAGAATGCCCTTACTAACCAAAGCAGCTTGTAAGACGGTCTTGATTGTATCTTTGGTGCGCTTTTCAGCAGAAGTGAGCTCAACCTCGTAAGTTGCAGCCAAATTCAGTAACTGCTCTTTCGAAAATTTCAAAAATAACTCGATAGAGGGTTCTTTAACGAATACTTCCTCTGTTGCCATTTTAACGCGTAATTTTTAAAGAGCTTGTTAACGTTTAATTTTAAAGGTAAAGACAGTTAAAGCGCGCACAAAATTTAAATTACAAAAACTACAAATAAACACTCACCAAAGCAGTTTAACTGCGACAAAGCTACGAGGTAGCGAATATCTAAAGTGGTCAAACGAAAAGCACAATATAGGCTACAAACGACCACGAATTTTAATGTCCACCCACAAATTAATCAATACGCTAGTACAATCAGAATTCCAGCGCTCACTAAATAGGCGATATGCCACAAATTATCACAAGCTATACAACTAAACTAAAAGGTATTCTGATAGGCAAAAATGTTGTCCCACTTCTCTAACTAACTATACACAAAACCAAAACAAAATCCTAAATACCTACGCAATCTTCAGTGGCTTACTCAGCTCGAGGCATCTCCTACGTGCCCCCTCCTGAGATATCCACCAAAATAAAATAAACGTCAACTAAACAAAGGAACAGACAATCATAATTGCTCACCAGAACACTCACCAAAATGTTGTAGCCTTCAAAAGTTCCGCAATTCACACTAAAGTCCGACTTAATCAAAATTATTAATCTCGGACGAGCCCCCAATATGTTACGGGCGGACGGACACCACCCCTAACATAAATGGAGAGACGCACACAGAACAGCTCGTGTCCAACATAAGGGGTATGTTTATTTAGTAGGTTGTTCAGAAACAGAGGCAGTAATACTGAGGCGGAACGCTTTTGTTTCCCGGGGTGGACTCCTAACGCTTCAACGACAGCACGGCAGTGCATAGACTCCTGGCTCAGGCTCTGTGTGCCTCCAGGTGTGCTTCCGGAAAGCTTTTGTAGCTTCAGTATACGGCTGCGCTCAGGTGTGGCTCATCTGTAATTAAGAGCAGGGGAAACTCAAACACATAATTAGAACACAGCGGAGCTGAGGGACGTAACACTTACGCTACGGGTAAAGTCATCTTTTCTCGAGATATGAAGCAAAAAAAATTATCCTTAATTTTTATATCTTGTCAACGCAGTGCGGCAGCAAGCAGACCTAGAGCAGGCAATCTAGCGTGCTCATAGGCTGCTCTGCGGCAACTGCAGCAGCCTATCACTGAGCCCTTGGCGTGACGTCACGCCCAATGAGCGCGAGCAGCGCGCCTACGCGTCACGGCCCGAGGCGGGGCGTGGCAGAGGGTATAAATATGGGCTGAGAGGCTGCTTTCACTGGTTTTTGTCGCAGAAGCGAGTGAGCTCGTGGCGCGAGCACGGCGGGTTACGCAATACTCGTTCCCTCTCTAGAGAGAACAGAGGTTACGTTAGGTAACCGAGTACGTTCTCTTACGAGAGGTTCTCTCGTATTGCGTAAGTTTAGCTTACGCTACGGGAACTCCCTTGTCAACGCCGTGCGCGCCCGGCATCCACTGAATGAGTCCCAGGGAAGCCCGGGGAACACGAGAGTGTGAGCCAGGCGGCCAATGATATGGCTAGCGCAAGTACATAAGCACATAGTAGGGGGAACAGAACGGCGCGGCCGGTCTGACTAACCAACCCTTATATTGTACAGCTCAACCAGGAGGGCTAAATCAAACAGCAGTAGCCCGCGCACAGAAGTGGGCCGGCCTACGCGAGATTTAGACTGATAAAAGTTTAGCCTGCAGGGCGGGAACTTCTAGATTGTAAAATCTAACAAATGTAGACGGGGAGGCCCAGCCCGCCGCCGTACAAATGTCATGAATAGAAATTCCGCTAGTCCAAGCCCATGACGAGGCCATGCCTCTAGTAGAGTGGGCTCTAATACCCAAAGGGCATTGCAGGTCT
The DNA here is from genome assembly GCF_965113295.1 of Leuciscus leuciscus. NCBI lineage: Eukaryota > Metazoa > Chordata > Actinopteri > Cypriniformes > Leuciscidae > Leuciscus > Leuciscus leuciscus. The sequence goes on along the minus strand of NC_138726.1, from coordinate 55,905,879 downwards.
TTAGACGCATAAGCAGCTGCAATAGCGTCCACTATCCATCTGGACAGAGTGTGTTTCGAGGCGGCGAGACCCTTGGTGCGCCCACCAAACGAAACGAAAAGCTGCTCCGAGCGCCTCATGGCGGCGGAGCGCGTAATGTAATTTCTCAGCGCTCTGACAGGGCAAAGGAGATTACTGTCAACTTCGCTGCCGGTAGCCGGCAAAGCTGAGAGAGAAATGACCTGTGCTCTGAAGGGTGTGCCCAACACTTTGGGGACATAACCGTGTCTCGGTTTGAGAATGACTTTAGAGTCATTAGGTCCGAACTCGAGACATGCCGCGTTAACTGATAACGCATGGAGGTCACCCACACGTTTGACTGAAGACAGGGCTATCAGAAAAACGGTTTTGAGCGTGAGGTATTTCATATCCACAGTTTCCATGGGTTCAAAGGGATGCGCTTTCATGGCCTCTAAGACCAGGGAAAGATCCCAAATAGGAACCGAGGGGGGTCGCGGGGGGTTCATCCTCCTAGCTCCTCTAAGGAAGCGGATAATGAACTCATTCCTCCCTAATGCGCGGCCCAGCGCCGAGTCGGAAAAAGCTGATATGGCCGCAACATATACTTTGAGCGTGGAGGGGGACCTGCCCATGTCCAACAGCTCTTGGAGGAAACAAAGCACACGCGACACCTCACATGTTTGTGGATCCAGCCCTTGGGCGGTGCACCATTTATTAAACACAGACCATTTAGATGTGTAGAGCCGTCTCGTAGAGGGAGCTCTAGACTGTGTGATCGTGTTCACAACCCCTATTGGCAAGTCAACGGGTATCCGTTGACTATCCATACATGCAGAGACCAGCGCTCTGGATGAGGATGCCAGATCGAGCCGCGGGCTTGAGAGAGAAGGTCTCTTCTCACCGGTATCGGCCAGGGGGGTGTGTCCGCCAGCCGTATTAGATCTGGGAACCACGTTTGATTCTCCCAATACGGGGCTATGAGGAGCACCGTGTGGCGCGCTTCCCTGATTCTCCCGATGACTTGTGGCAGCAGAGAGACAGGGGGAAAAGCGTAAAGCGGGCCGCTGGGCCAGGTTTGGGCCAGCGCGTCCTCGCTCTTGGAAAAGAACCGTGGGCAGTGCGGGTTGTCTTTTGACGCAAAGAGGTCGACTTCCGCTCTGCCGAAACGGCGCCACAGTGACTGGACTGTTTGGGGATGCAAAGACCACTCCCCCAGGGGAACATTGTCCCTGGACAGTCTGTCTGGACCCTCGTTCAGGAGACCCGGCACATGCGCGGCTCTCAGCGAGCGCAGTGAGTGCTGAGCCCACACAAGGAGGCGTTCCGCCAGGGCGCAGAGTGTTTTGGATCTGACACCGCCCTGACGGTTCACATAGGCTACCACTGACATGTTGTCCGTGCGGACTAGTACATGGTGGCCCTGTAGGTATGGGAGGAAGTGCTTGAGCGCTTTCTCGACCGCCAGCATCTCTAGACAGTTTATATGAAGGTGACTCTCCTGGTCTGACCAAGGGCCATAGACCGGTCTGCCCTCTAATAGCGCTCCCCAACCTAGGTTGGACGCATCTGTCGAGACAACTTTCCGGTGCGAGACAACTCCCATCGTCACTCCCGTGCCATACCATTCGGCTGCTAGCCAGGGCTGCAGGGCTGAAACACAGCCATGATCCACTCTGACTCGTAAGCGGCCGGCCGTCCAGGCTCGGTGAGGCACTCGCGCTTTCAGCCAGCGTTGAAGCGGGCGCATGCGCAGTAAGCCCAGCTGGAGCACTGCTGCAGCTGAGGCCATATGCCCCAGGACTCGCTGGAATGTCCTCAGCGGAACCTGACTGCCCGTCTGGAAAGACGCGGCGAGATGTCGAATGCGGCGCGCGCGCTGCTCTGACAATCTGGCCGTCATAGCCACCGAGTCCAGTTCTATTCCGAGAAAGGAAGTCGACTGGCGGGGCAGTAATGAGCTCTTGGTCCAGTTGACCGAGAGACCCAAGCATTCCAGATGGCTGAGAAGCGCTGTTCTGTGAGACAAAAGCTCTGCCTCTGACTGCGCGAGGACTAGCCAGTCGTCCAGATAATTCAGTATCCGCATTCCTTGTCTCCTCAGGGGAGAGAGAGCCGCGTCCATGCACTTCGTAATGTACGGGGTGCTAAAGATAGACCGAACGGCAGGACGGTGTACTGATATACCCGACCGTCGAAGGCGAATCTCAAGAATGGCCTGTGACGGGGTATTATCTGAATCTGAAAATATGCGTCATTTAGATGGAGAGAGATGAACCAGTCTCCCGGGCGAATTTGCGCAAGGATTTGTCTGGTTGTGATCATTTTGAACGGCCGTCTCATGAGAGCTTTGTTCAAATGTCTCAGATCTAAAATAGGTCTCAGCGCTCCGTCCTTCTTGGGTACGAGGAAGTAACGGCTGTAAAGCCCGACTCGCTCAGAGAAGGATAAACCTGTTCTATAGCCCCTTTGCGCAGCAGCTTCGTTATTTCTGCTTGAAGCAGGTGCGCTGCTTCTAAAGTCACTTTTGTCTCCGTCTGCGCTAGAAAGCGCGGGGGGCGACGAGCGAATTGAAGCGAATAGCCGTGTTATATAGTATTCAGCACCCATTCTGACACGCCCTGAATAGCTTCCCATGCTTTTGCACGCATAGCTAGGGGTCGAATGGTCTCTGGGTTCAGATCGCCGCGCTGAGCGGGATGGGGAACCTGTATCAGAGAGGATGGGGCGGCGACGCGCCGCCAGTGCTCGAACACGGGGGCTGGAAAACAGTGCTGACTGGCTGTACAGCATATGATGGCTCGATCGCTACGGATGGAGCGAGTTTTGCTGCTAAACACCCCTGGCGCGAGAGCGGCGTGGGGGTTGTCATGTCTGAAAGTGGGTGCGCGTGCTCGTGAGCGGGCGCAGAGTTTACACTTATAACACGGCCAGTGTTTGGGAGCTTTGTAACCCGAGGTAACTGAGTGGCAGAGCAAGCAGCGGGTAGTTGTGAGCACAGGGTTGTGGGCACATTTACTACACTTGGTACTCGAGCGTGTGTCCGCTTTATGAGAGTGCGCTCTGAGCGTGTTACCATGGGGATAGTGTTTGTGTGTAGTGGTGAGCACATTTTCTACACTTATGACACCTTCGGCCAGAGCCGGAATGTTTGTGAGCTTTGGAGGATCTGCAACCCGGTGTAACTGTGTAACAGAGCGGGCAGTGGGTAGGTGTGGGCACAGAATTGTGGGCACATTCTCTACGCTTAGCACTCGAGCGGCGCATGCCCGCTATGAGAGTGCGCTCTGTGAGCGTTACCGGGGAGACCGTGTTTGTGTGTAGCAGTGAGCACGTGGGAGTGGGCACATATTCTACACTTATAACACCATTGGCGTTATAGGAAACTGATAGAGCGAATGCTTTGATGGCTCATATGTTTAGACGCTCATAAATACTCAAGCACCATCCTGTGAGCGGGAGGGTGCGAGATGCGGGTTCACTTTCTGAATGTAAGCAGAAAAAATATATTTATCTGCCGCCAGAGTCGGATTCGAACTCGGGTCTCCCGCACGGAAGCCTAGTGTTCTGCCACTGAGCCACAGGGGCACACATAAGCTCTCAGTTAGCGCGAGTATATGACAGAGCGTCGTGTTTCGTTTCGGCGTTTGTTTGCAGGCGCGCGTGTATTAAACAGGCTCGTTTACTGCAGTATTAGTATTTCCAGCCGCCTGAACTTTAGAGGGGACTGAGAAATATGTCAGGAACGGAGTTTAGTCCGACCTGGGTGGGACTTCCTCTTTTCGCCGGTGCTCGTGACGTCCGCTCTGATATCCCTTGAGAACGGCGCGGTTGCGCGGCTCGGACAAAGGGAGAGAGAGCGGGAAGATGTCATCATGTGCTGTGACATCGTTAGTTTGCAGACGTGCGTGTATGAAAACAGGCTCGTTTACTGCAACATAGATATTTCTAGTCGCCTGTAGCTTAGGAGGGGACTGAGAAATGGAGGTGGCCGGTAGGTGACGCGCACGACCGAGACGCGGGGTAGCTTTCTTATAACGTAAAGGAAGCCAGCCCGTGACCGCCTACTTCTGACATCCCTTGTGAGCGGCGCGTTTGCGCGGCTCGAACAGAGGGGGAGAGCGCAGGAAGGGCGAGCGTCGTCATGTTTTGCGTAGCGTTAGTTTGCAGGCGTGCGTGCATAAAAACAGGCTCGTTACTGCAATATATGTATTTCCAGTCGCCTGAGCTTAGGAGGGGACTGAGAAATATGTCAGGAATGGAGGTTAGTCCGCTAACACTCTACTCTCCTTTAGCCAGTGACGGGGGGGTAGCTTTCTTGTAACGTAAAGGAAGCTATAGCCCGAGACCGTCCGTTTCTGACATCCCTTGTGAGCGGCGCCGTTTGCGCGGCTTGACAGAGGGGTCTGACGTCATCTGCTTCGTCCCCTGAGGCGACGGCAGTGCGGGCAATGGCCGGCCGCTGCGCGTCGGTGAAGGGCGGGGGAGAAGGAGAGAGCGAGGCTCGCGGGAGGGGCTCCGGCGAGCGCTCAGCTGTCATACCCGGCTCGCTGTACGCAGCCGCCCGGGTAGAAGGCCAGGCAGAGAGCGCAATCACAAGGCGGTCTCCGTCGCTGAGCGTGGCTCTGCACGAGCACAGGATGAGCGAGGCATTTGAAACAACGTCTCGCGCTCTTTTAGATGCAAAGTGTGTCGCGGGGCGAGCACACAACACACACACATAGAGCAAATAAAGGATATATTCGCCGGATAGCGAAGCAGGCAGGGAAAGCTGAAGGCGGCGAAGGCGGCCGGCTTCCTCAGTCTGAGATCCTCGGCTTGCTGGTCGCTTGTTTCGACGGCGGCTTCCTCAGAGTCCAGCGATGCGGAGAGCTTCGCTGAAGAGACAAAAATCAGTGAAAGCAGCCTCTCAGCCCATATTTATACCCTCTGCCACGCCCCGCCTCGGGCCGTGACGCGTAGGCGCGCTGCTCGCGCTCATTGGGCGTGACGTCACGCCAAGGGCTCAGTGATAGGCTGCTGCAGTTGCCGCAGAGCAGCCTATGAGCACGCTAGATTGCCTGCTCTAGGTCTGCTTGCTGCCGCACTGCGTTGACAAGATATAAAAATTAAGGATAATTTTTTTTGCTTCATATCTCGAGAAAAGATGACTTTACCCGTAGCGTAAGCTAAACTTACGCAATACGAGAGAACCTCTCGTAAGAGAACCATCACCTATTACAGTCCAACCTTTTCAGTCCTACTATCGAACAAAAGGGACGGGTTTATGTGTCAACTGGCTGTCGGAGAGATTTGAGAGTGAGAAAGAACAGCGGGTATTGTGTATCTTGTGGAAGAGTTTCAGATATTTCAATATCGATATCTATCGGAAAATCTATATTTTTGACATAAAGCTTACTCTCGTCACGTAATCCGTGAACTCTGATTCCTGCTGCACTATGTACGAGCTTGTGTTGGATGAGCTGGATGGAATTGAAGCGACACTTATCCAACTGACTCACGAGATCTCGTCACAGTCGTAACACAAACTACAGAATGAATGAATGAGGCAATTATATAGCACTTTCATACGTACTAATGTACACCCGAAGCACTTTACAATTATCAGGGAATCTCTCCTCAACCACCACCAGTGTGAGCATCCACTTGGATGATGCGACGGCAGCCACAGTACAATGGCGCCAATGCGCCACACACACACACACACACACACACACACACGCTATAGGTGGAGAGCCAATTCAGTGGATGGGGATTATTAGGAGGACATGATTGATAAGGGCCAATGGGTGGAATGAGGCCAGGACACCAGGGTTCCACCTCTATTCTTTACGAAAAGTGCCATGGGATTTTTAATGACCACAGAGAGTCAGGACCTCGGTTTTACGTCTCATCCAAAGGACGGTGCTCTTTGACAGTAGCCTATAGTGTCCCGAAACTACGCTGTGGCGTTAGGACACACACAGACCACAGGGTGAGCACCCCCTGCTGGCCGCACTAACACCTCCTCCAGCAGCAACCTGGTTTTCTCAGGAGTCTCCCATCCAGATACTGACCATGCTCAACCCTGCTGAGCTTCAATGGTCTACAGGGTGATATGGCCAGCAGCCATATCACCCTCTATGCATATGAATGAATGTTTGTTTTACTGAAATACATTTCTGTGAATGTGGAATTTTCTTATAAATGTTTAGAATGACATGCATATGGACACCATACAAATATATGTCTTAATTTTTCAAAGCAGCATCTATAATTTGTGTTCTCTCTCTCTATTTCTCTCCCTCTTCGTTTCTTTTTGGGTTTTTTAGCGCTGACTTCAAATATCCATTCTGGACACACTCAATGTGAGTTGCATATTTGTTCTTTATAAAACAATACATGACACGTGACCATGATGACATGAGCAATACAGACATTACGTCCGACTGTACATTAACTCAATAATGTTTAACTCATTATATTCTTCCAGATAGACCAGTACCACATCTAATTGTATATCCCCAGAGATCTGTGTTCACGGGAGACACAGTAACTTTCACATGTGATCTGGGAATCTCGACTGGATGGACGTTTTCCTGGTTCATCAAGACCATGTGGATCAATTATGGCATAATAAATCATTATCAATTGATCAATGTTCAAGCCTCTGATGGAGGACATTATGGGTGTTCTGCAACCAGAATAATGTTCTACAACACAGAGTACTCAGAGTGCAGTGAAATGGTTATGTTAACAGTACAAGGTAAGCTTTTCTTTGGTTTTGTTTGTCTATACTGTTAAGTACAAATATTACAAAAATGTAGACTACCACTACTAAAGATACCCTGATCAGAGCCTGACTCCACCCACTGGCAATATTTGAAAAAGCCTTATGCACCTGAGACCCGCTTTCAATAATCATGTTCACATTAGCAGATAATGAGTTGCCATGAGAACGACTGACATCTTTAGCTTTTCATACAGATTACATACACAAAGAATATTTGCTTTCGTTTTGAATTAGATAATTTAATAGCAGAGACTTAAATTTTTATAAAGATATATTGCTTATGCCTGTGTGACTAGTATTCGCTGAGTTTTGTTTAAGTTTAGAGACGTGCTCCAGAAAAAAAGTTCACGGAGACGGAGAGGCAGACAGTATAACCTGTTTTCTTTATTTTACAAAAGTACAATGGTTTATTTTTTTTCAACTGTAAGTGGACACATCAAAAAGTAGACATTTAACAGTTTATCTGATACGCCGGCGCGTTTGTCAACCCCAGAGGATTAACTTTAGCCTAATAGGAAGGAAAAAAAATTGTGATTACAAATATATGCTCACTCACATCAAGACGCCGCTGCTGTGGTGGAGTCCATGCAGGAGGAGCAGCGTTTAGCACTGCGTCGCTTTTCAGCGCGAGCTGTGTGGAGAAGCCCATCTTACCTTAATGCTATGCTAACTAGATGCTAATATACGCTATCCTGATTGTTTTCAATACTCGCAATTCCAACTCCTGACTCACTACAGTGGGTTTGATGGAACAAGATGTTTTTATACCAGGGTCTGCTAAGGGCGTGGTGAGCTGGTGCCTGCTTATGTCACGTGGCACCACAACTTCCAATATGAAAATTCAACTGCAGTAGCAACTGTTCAACCTGAAGAGGGCAGCACTCCTATATTGTAGAATTGAAACACTTCATACCCAAATGTCAAAAAAATTACTCGAATTAATGAACAGCATTGATAAAGCCCCAGTATTACAGATCATTAACTAAAAAAAGTTGTTTTAGGGTTTAGTTACCCTTTAACATGTAATTTCAGTGGTTTTAATTCACACAAACACACACACACATACATTATTGTGGCATTAAACATACGCCATTTATCTTGTTTAACACGTTCATTTTGTCATTATTTGCTATATCCATCCAAGTAAACAATCAGACAGGTCTTATGGAAATAATATATATATATACTGTATATATATACTGTATATATATACAAGCTATGTCTGTGTGTTTATGCTGCATGAGTAATATATGCAATATATTACACATACAGTACTATATCTGATCACATATACATCTATATATTATGAGGTGTATTACTGAATACAAAATTACATAGGCTATATTATGATATATAAGTAAATATATTGTCACATATTAAATAAATAAATAAATAAATAAATAAATAAATAAATAAATAAATAAATAAATAAATAAATAAATAAATAAATAAATAAATAAATAAATAAATAAAATTCCATGGTTTGTTTGTTTTTTTATTAAAAGTTTCTCGTATCCCATTTGTGTGCGAAAAGACCTATAATTAAAGGGTTCATAAACTGCATTATTTTATTATTTTATGTTTCCTGGGGTGCACTTGCATCACTATTATGATTTTTACATCAAAATTGTAATAATTTAATAATAAAAGGCATTTTTCCTATCCTGATTTTAGCCCTCTGATTTGAATGCTCTGTTTTAATGGGCGTGTCTGCTGTGAGCATTCAGTGTAAACGCCCACTCTGCTGTAATTGGCTAACATCTTTGCATATGGAAATAGCTAAGTATTACATGTGGAATTCTCTCGAAAACGTTTAGTACATTTTTACTATTCCAGTTCTCAAGTCAAGTCACCTTTATTTATATAGCGCTTATAATACAGATTGTTTCAAAGCAGCTTTACAGTGATAACAGGAAAATAATGCAACAAAGTTTATTTCACTGTATAGCAGATCTAGAAGAAAATAGTGTCATAGTCCAGCTTACGTAAGTTCAGTGATGGTTCATTTTGTAAAGTTATTAATTTAGTTCATATATAGCCACTCTGGAGAAAACAGTGACGTCATCGTCCAGCTCAGTTCAGTTCTCACATAATGGTGTCAATGCAGGCAGATCAATAATATTGTTGAATGTTAAGTGTCCCCAACTAAGCAAGCCAAAAGCAAAAGGTTTTTGCTAACAGTGGCAAGGAACCAAAACTCTATCAGGTGGCAGAATGGAGAAAAAAAACCTTGTGAGAAACCAGGCTCAGTCGGGGGCCAGTTCTCCTTTGACCAATGAACGAACAGTGTATTATAATTCAGGGACCATTGTAGGTCAGAAGTCAGATTGGATTGGAACATTATTCAGAATATTTATCCAGTTCCATCTGGTTGAAGATCGTAGTCATCACGCCGGTATGGAGACGGGTTTGTTGAGGATCAGTGCCACTGACTGTCGTGTCTTCACATGGGAGAGTCTAGTTGACACAATCTCTACGGCGTTGTGGTCGTGTCTAGGCTCAGGTCTGATCTGGATACGGCCAGAATCCGGCTGTCTACAGTAAACCTCGGAATAAACAGAAAGATTAGTGCAGATGCCATTCTTCTTATGATGTAACAACGAGTACATTGGGTGTTATAATAAGTGCTCCCGGTTCTGGCTGACCTAGTTTATAGGTTTATGAGTCGTGGAATCGAGAGTCGGGGCGTTTGCAGTTGAAATTGAAAAAAGCAACTTTGAGCGAAAAAAGCGCCCGACGTCATCTGGGTTTTTTTTAAGCTTTTTTTTTTAGAGCACTCGTGATTAGACTGACAGGAAAGCGGACTCCCTGGTTACTTAGCAACATAAAAAACACAGCACACTGCCAGTTCTGTGTGATCGGGCCGATTGGCCGTGCTGTGTGCCTCGCGTTTTCGAACCTGAAAAACGCGTTAGGTGTGATCAGGGCTTAACTAAAGTTAAAAAAGTGAAATCATAGTCAAGGAACCCTTTAAGTCATTGGTAAATTCTAAGCACTATGATCTCCATATCTCTCTTTGAGTGGTCTGACATGTCATTTGTTGGCACAAACAAAAATGTGAGTTTGGTCTGGCACTATCTTTTGGTTTGAATAATGGAGGGTGGAGGTGGTATGTTTAGGAAACACACTCAGAAAGTACTTGGGATAAAAGCATCCACTAAACAAATAAATGTTAAAGGTCCCATTCCATGGATTATTTTTATTATTTTATAATGTTTCCAGGGGTGCCCTTATAATGTTAGTATGTTTTTTAGATCAAAAATTGTTATAATTTAGAAATAAAAGGTATATTTCCTAGCCTGATTTCATTCCCTGTTTTGAACACTCTGTTTGAAGGGGCGTGTCTGCTGTGAGACTTCAGTGTAAACGCCCTCTGCTGTGATTGGCTGACATGCTTGCATATGAAATATCTGGCATTACATGTGGAACTATCTGGAAAACTTTTACTATTACAGCTATCTGGATTAACGAATCGTGAGAATTTTTTTAAGTATTTAGATATATTCCCATCACATAAAAGGTTGCAGTGATTATGAGCATTGAGCAGATGACAGCCTGTTGATCGCGTGAAAGATCTTATCATTGCAACGCAGTTTCTGCACTCTCACTAATGATTTCACCAATGCTAACATGAGGCATATAAATAAAGTAAGAGCTTCGTTGTGCAGTGTAACAGCGTCATTGATTTCATAACGAGTTTTGGCAAGTGTCAGATAAACTCGCGCTGTGTGATTGACAGCTTGGGCGATTGGAAAGGGATTGTTCTTTGATCGCTTTCTGTATATTAATCACAGTTTAAGTAAGATTATTTTCATTCTACTAAGAGAAACGATGTGAAGAGTGATCACTACTTCCATATTAAATCACTACTTACCGCTTGCTGGAATATAGTTGAAATTGCCCCCTTCGTCAGTATGAAACGCTGAGAGAAGTCTGCTTGATATTATCCCAGGTTAGAAAAACAGTCCGTGGTGAAAAGGACAGAGCAAACTAACAACTTCGAATTAAACTTTTGCGGTATCCGATTATAGATAAACATCAACCACGTCTGTTGACATTTCGCCATCAATACGCCTGTGTTCCTGTGGGCGGAGGTTACGGTTCTAGTGACATCATTAAAGAAGGAAGTAGAGGGGTGTAGTCCAATCGAGCCGTTTTTTGTAGTCAACTTCTGTTAAATAAAATATCTCGCTTGGCATTGAACTTTGAGCTTTATAATTTTACAGATATTATTTATACTTTAACAACAACATTACACACTAACTAAAGTTTGAAACATGGGATCACATAGAACGGGACCTTTAATGCAAATCATTATTATCATTATTCGTTATTTTGGCTTTTTTCGTTGGGTGCTATTAGTAAAAGTGGAACAACACTTTTATATTTAAAAGAAAACATTTTCAGACAAACTGACAAATATGGAACATAATGCCTGTGTTTTGTTTTTTTGTTTTTTTCATTATTTATTTGTAAAGCACATTTAAAAACAACCCATGGACATGGTTGACCAAAGTTCTGAACAGAACAGAATAATCAGAACAAAGATAATACAATATAATAAAAATGCAAGAGCAATCAATACAATTACAAGCAATAGAATGAATAGTACATTGAATATAATGCAATTGAAGGTTAAGAGAGTACATAAAGGATCCACATTAAGAAAGTGTTTTTTGAGCTTTGATTTAAAAGTGGCAAATGACAAAACTGTTCTAATTGATAGTGGTAGGCTATTCCATAATTTGGGGCCTGCTACTGCAAAGGCTCGGTCACCTCGATGTTTCAGTCTCGATCTGCGCACTGCGAGCAATCCAAGGTTACTAGACCTAAGTGACCTAGGTGGGTTATGGTAGTGTATTAAGTCAGATAAGAACCCTGGTGCTAGGCTGTGTAATGATTTAACAACTAAAACTAAAATTTTAAACTCAATTCTCTGTTTGACTGGTATCCAGTTAACTTGAGAGTTGTTTGTGAGAGATACACTCAAGGTTGTTTCACTTTGTAGATAAACCGCAGCTGATTCTGACTGTAAAGCCCCAGAGTTCAGTGTTCACTGGAGACACAGTTACTCTCAGCTGTGACTTGGGAAGCTCAACTGGATGGACGTTTCACTGGTGGAAAGACTCAAACTGGGAATCCAGTGATTATGCAGGAACTAAAACAATCAGTTCTGTGAGAGTCTCTGATGGAGGAACATACGGGTGTAGAGCACAGCGAGGAAACTACTACACAGACCTCAGTCATGTTAAGATAACAGTGAGAGGTAAGGAATCTTTCTATATTTTGAGTTTTAATGACTTTCAGACATGTGAAATGTGTGTTTGCTTATTTCACAGAGAGACCCAAACCTGTAGTGAAGGTGAAGCCTGATGTTCGTGTGTTCAAAGGAGAGAGAGTCACTCTCACATGTGACATACAGGAGACAGGAGTCTGGAGGTACAGCTGGTATAAAGATCAAGATAACAGCAGAAGAACAGACCAGATCTATTACAGCACAGGACAAGACCAGATCTATATAATCACATCTGTGGATCCGTCTCATGCTGGTCTGTACAGCTGTAGAGGAACTCTGACAGAAACCCTACAGAACTCAGAGATCAGTGATGGAGTTACACTGACAGTATCAGGTGAGTGAGTTTATCTTTTCCTCACTGTGACAATCATGAGCCCACAAAGACATTAGATAACCAGGCAAATGTTGCTTAGTTTGTCTTTGTTTTTACTGCTTTTCACTGAAATAGTTGCAGCACACACTACTATCATGTTCCAATTCAGTTTATGTTCTAGATAACATTTTGCAAACAGACGTTGGTCCAATCAGCGATGGTGACTCTGTGACAGAGATTATGAGGCTATTTTAGTTCACAGAAAGTACACTCAAAGTCTCAATGTGCAGGACAGGTAGACTTAGCCTATGTCCTCAAGATATTTTCAGTTCATTCTAGTTGGCCTTCTCTTCATGTTATCAAAAGATGACTTGTAACCAGTGTATTGTGAAAGCTTGGATGTTATAGTTTGCCCTCGGTCAGACAGAGTCAAGATAAATGTCCTATAGAGGAGGCAGCCAGAAGGCGTATCTCCTCTTTCAAGCATTATTCATTGATTAAAAGAAAAAGAAAAAGAAAAAGGTCAAGTTGTGACCACTTTAATTCTGTAAATGCAATGGAGAATAGATCTGTTTTGAAGAAGCTCCTCTTGTTTTTGGAACTAAGAAATAATCTCCATGTAGTTTGTGACCTTAACACATAGAAACTATGCAGCTGAATATCTATTGGGAAACCATCATTTTCCACATCTATACTCTAATATCAGTGTTACACAAGTACATGTGATGTTTTCTGACTATTGTTATGTCCTATGAGTATCTAGGGTTCTTTTCTTAACAGAACATAACAAAATGAATGTTTTGAAGAGCATTTGTCTGGGTCCTGCCACAGCACCACAACAACAAGATCCTTTTTAACACCTTTATTCAAAGGCTCTTAACATATAACAGTTTACTTTCAGAGTAGGCCTACAACTTAAGCCCTATTCGCACGGGATAAGTATTACCTGGTGACCTCTAGTCATTTGTAATTGCGGATGTTGTCTGTGATCTTAATCCCGTGCGAATCGGCCATGTCTGTAATTTGGCGGGGTCTTATATCATTTTTTCAAGGTTTTTGTTTCCTGTGCATGCGCTTTTTTATCCATCTTTCGCGAAGAATGGAGGCTGCGTTGGAGTGTTTTGATTTTGGGTGCTGGGTCATATGGCTGAAAGCTCATGGTTTTGATTTGTTCTTTTGTCTATTTTTTTGTGCTCTGTTCTTGAGGTGTTATACCCTGGAAATCCAGAGTTCTCGCGAGAGCACAAGTTGAATTTGCTCAGCGAGTTACTCTGGCGTCGAGTAATGATGCTCATTAAATATGCCCTTGTATCCGAGCTGCACCAATCACATCGGGTTATCTGATATAGGCGGGCCAGAGGCGGGCTAAACAGATGACGACAGTGCTGTGACGTCAAAGTCATTAGTAAACACTGCAAGATGGCTATGGATGAACACCAGTTGTTTGAAACGGCTTTGGCCGCTACAATGAACGAGTTAGACTTGCCTTTTATCTAAAACAGGAACAGAAGACGCCGCTCGAATTGTTCCTTTGCAAGAAGGGCGTTTTTGCTGTTTTGCCGACCGGATACAGCAAGAGTCTAATTTACCAGTTAGCTCCGTTGGTAGCTATCGTATGGGGCTTATTGTGATTGGTCGTAGTGTTATCCAATTGCGTGCAGTGAGATTTTCAAATGCATGCTTGGTGCCGCCCCTCGAGCTGGACGATTTTCATTAGTCAATGCCAGACCATTAATCTTTCAGATTAAGGTCTGGATTTCCAGGCTGGAGGTGTTATAGAGTAAAGCAACAAGCCCTGTGAAGCCGTGGTTTACAGTAAATTTAGAACAGCTAAGGGACACTGTTAGGCAAGACGCCGAACACTCTTTTTATGGCATAGTCCATAAAAATATTTATTTTATTTATTTATGTTTGTAGTGTAATTTACAATGACTTCGAACACAGCTTAGCCAATCAGAATCAAGGACTGAAACTCTCTATTTTATAAGGTGTTTTTAAATATGCATTTTGTGTTTTTACACTTTATGTTTTGCTCCAGCACCTGTTCATAAATTATTTTATGTGAGTGCATCTTTTTTTCTCTTTTGTTGAACTATAGAATTGAGAAGAAAAGAAAAAAAAAAGAAGAAGAAAAAGCATTTGTTTGTTTGTTCTCATGTGTTGGTTGATTTTATCAGCATATGCCAAAGATAGTTGACAATTTTACAGTTTACATACATTTCTTGTGTTTGTAGACGGTGACGTGATTCTGGAGAGTTCTGTTAATCCTGTGATTGAGGGAGAGACTCTGACTCTACACTGTTTACATCGATCTACAAACTCCCCGATCCTCAGCGCTGATTTCTATAAAGACGGATCACTGATCCAGAATCAGACGACAGGAGAGATGAGCATCACTACTGTCTCAAAGTCACATGAGGGTTTCTACTACTGCAAAACAGAGAAAGTACAGTCACCCCACAGTTGGATCTCTGTAAAAGGTGAAAATGCATCAGCGCATATTTGTAAATGCATAAGAGTGCAATGCTTTCATGTTTTCTTGCTTGTGTATAACTTTGTCAGTTTGTTTTTCCAGAAGCTTCAATCTCAGTCCCCAAACTTCTCAGTTTTCTACTGGCAGCCTTCATGTTTCTGCTCGTGTCCATCATATTGGCTGTCAAATGCTACAGAGTTCATGGTGAGATCTCCTTTCTTTCAGTGTGACTGTTGAATTTCAGTGTGACTGTTGAATTTGTTGAATGCTCTGTCAGTTTTATTAACAAACAACACAGTATCTCAGGTTTGTGTGTGCATTTGTTCTACGAGTCCACCAGGGTTATTCAATAATGCAGAAAAGTGTGATATGCAATAACTTCCTAAATAATGTGATATGCGAAACAATAATGCACAAAACAGAAGTTGAATAATCAAATGTAAAAATAAAACTGCTGAGGCTTTACTGTAAAATAAACACTCCTATAAAAGTTATAAACGTTCTTCAGTCAAGAGCAGTGAGTGATTTTCTCTTTGTTTTTGTTGTTTTTTGATTAACATTAATGACACAGTCAACCGCAGGTTCATAGGCTGCTGTCACTTTAAGACATAATGCATGGATCCAGTATACTGATACACACGCGTTTTTCTGTCTCAACAGTCTATGTTCACTTAGCACATGAATACTCACCAAGACTGGCCTTTTGACATATTTTTTTGTGTATTTGGCCTTACGAGCTGTGGAAGAGAACTGAATTCGGGATTGTGCGCTGTCCGAGAAACCGCTTTGTGTGCATGCGAGTACCGCATTGAGTTTTTTAAACTATTTTTTAACATTATGTATATTACACGGATGTAACAGTCATGTGTACAGTCTGTTCTTTGCTATCTGCATTAAGCTAGCGTTTTGATTTGACCTAACTTTACATTCAGTTATTGCAAGCCATTGCGATATGCATATCACAATATGTATTTGTGATATATTGTTCAGTCCTTATAGAAGGTTTAGATTGTTTAGAAATAAACAAGGGAACATTTGTAAATATATTTAGCCAGAATTATTTTATAAGTTACATGGAAGTAGTAAAGTCAAATGCTTCTGTAGCATTTGTCATATAGTAAAGGAGAAAATTGTTCTACAGCCATTAGTCTGTAGTCATTATGATGAACTTTATGTAAAAACAATAAATGTATATGTGTCTTCATTTACACTGCAAGGTTAATGTGTATGTGTGTTTGTGTTTTACAGTTAAGCCTGATGAGATTATGCCATATACCAATATACAGTCACAGAGGAATGGAGTCATGATGAATCAATGAAATCAGAACTCTGTTTTCTTATATTCTAAAAGATACTGGCAAATGCACAGCAAATTGTCTGGTGTAACATGTTTGAAATTTGTTTTGATATATCCCGTCTGTATTATTAACCTTGAGTCTTGATTTGTTTTACTATGCAACTTAATTTGTTCTTTTATTTTAAATAAATCTGCACACCATCTGTTTGGCTCAGTTAATTATGTTTCATTCACCTCAGGCAGAGTAGATGGTTGTTAATTTGGCAGATGACTTTATCCAAAGCAGCTTACATTGCATACATTTTTTTTTTTATAAGTTCAAGCATTCCATGGGAATCGAACCCATGACCTTGGTGTTGCTAGCTTAATGCTTTTTGGGCTACAGAATTAAAGATAAATATAATAATACAGCACAAAGGAGTTTCCTTCTAGCCATGTAACTGTTATTGACTGCTGTTCAGTTTGCTGAAGCACATTTTATCAGTAACCTGGAGATAACCATAGACTAGAAGGTGT
The DNA here is from genome assembly GCF_965113295.1 of Leuciscus leuciscus. Classification (NCBI taxonomy): domain Eukaryota; kingdom Metazoa; phylum Chordata; class Actinopteri; order Cypriniformes; family Leuciscidae; genus Leuciscus; species Leuciscus leuciscus. Next base: position 55,889,215 of record NC_138726.1, on the reverse strand, counting down.
GTTCTTAATATGTTGTGCATAATTGCCTCTCAATTTGGAAATGTCAAACATGGCAGATCTGATACTTGATCTAAGAACCATAATTTTCAAATGATCCGGTGCCTTTGCTTTTTAACCCTTAAATATGAAAGTTATTTTTGTTCGAGCCTCTATTATGCTCTAACATGTAGTATAAATAATAATAATAATAATAATAATGTGTCTTTAAGAGACTGTCAGTTTAACTGATGTGTTCAGTAATTCAGTTAAACCATTGCATCATATTTTGAAAACATTCTAAACTGTAATGAGCTTTTGCCTTTTTGGTGCAATATCAGAGTCGGTAAACGATTCCTGTGACCAATGCACTGCATGCACATCATTTTATTTGCCCTAAATTATTAAAGGGGTGGTATAATGCCCTTTTCACAAGATGTAAAATATATCTATGATGTCCCCAGAGTGTGTGTGTGAAGTTTTAGTGCAAAATACCCCACAGATATTTTTATATAGCAAGTTAAAGTTGTCACTTTTTGAGGGTTTGCAAAAACGCACCGTTTTGTGCCTGGCCCTTTAAATGCAAATGAGCTGCTGCAGAGGGCGGGGTTTCAAGAGCTTGTGTGTGTTAGCAGCTGCTGTTACCTCACGCAGACACACTAAAATGACAGAAACTGTTCTGCCTTTAATGTTAAACGGAGTCAGATAAGGATGGAGAGACTCAAGAAGAAGTGACAACATGTAGAATGCAACAGGACGTCTATAGCTGCATTGGTCTGATGAAATAAAGGCCACGCTTCATACAGATGTCTTTGTAGTTTATTTTGTAGCTCTCTCTCTTCAGTAAACACCGTAGACACCGTGAAAACTACAAGAAATAAAAACATATACTCAAAATATGCATTTCTCAGTCCTTCACAAGTCTCTCGAGCCAATGTCCGATGAAATGCACGTGAATGTTGCAACAGAAATACGACAAATACAATCAACATCATGAATAGCACATCACATTACACGTAAAGTAATATAAAACAACACTATAAACATTATGAAATATATAAAGGCAAATTACCGTGTGCGCCTCTCAAACCATGCAGATCAGCAATTCCTTCTCAGACTACATGTCGTGTCTCTGCATCCATATTCGTTCTGACCCAAAAATGACGCAGACCCGCTCCAAACTGAACCGGGTCATGTGACACATCACGTTTTCTACGTAAATCTTACTTAAAGAACCCCTAACTTTAAACACCTCAAAGGGCATACATTATAAATATCGGCTTCTGAATATCACAATTGTTTTAAATTGAATGAACTCAAATTGACATTAATTTATAACAAACACATAAATACACATATCAACAAAAACATGTCCTTTGACAGTTACAACGTCTCTGAATGGTTAGTTGATGAATTTATGTCGCTGATGTGGAGTTAACTATCTTCAATTAGGATATTCTGTCATGATAAATCTATAAATTGCTCATATATGAACTGTTGTGAGATGCACACAGAGTGACTTTCTATTGCATGTGAAAAGATGGATGCTAAAGTTTGAGCTGACTCACAAATGTACTCTTAAATACAACAACTTTTCCTCTTCTCAACATGGACTGCGTGTTCCCAGGGGCGGGGTTTATGTAAATTCTAGGGTTAGTGATGTCACTAACCCGAGAGGAATGTCGTGTAGTCCCAAGCAAATATCTCCCTTTGCTTTGAACTTTGAGCGTTGTAACTTTGCAGATGTTGTTTATGCTCAAACAGCAACATTACACAATAACTACAGTTAGAAAAGTGAAATCACACTCAACCACCCCTTTAAACAAGAACCTCAAACCCACTCAGAATGAAACCATGCTTGTATGTTGCAACCGGTCAGATAATGAATTCACAAAGTATGAATAATAGCCTACAGTCATGCAGTTTTAGCAGTGTTCAATTTCTTTAAGTAAACATGGCTGATATGGCAAACATCCTTATAACAACTTGTCTTGGTCCTGTTGTAATCATCATAATTTAAAGTGATTAAAAAAAATGTGCATCAGTAACTGAGAAAATTAGTTCTGATCACACCATCCAATTACCAAATTTTAATTATTGTGTTTTTATTAAGGCTTACTTACATAATGAGTTATTAATTTCACGAGTTATTCAGCTGACAAGTTTAGTTTAGTACCGAGTCCTTCATCAACGCGCGTGTCTGTGCTCATTATTGACCTGCTGAATGCACGGAGTTTGAGCTTCGTTCTGGTATTCTAAAGCCATAAAGCAGCGAGATATGTAAGGAGCAATAGTAACTGCAGATAAACATCAGACATGAGAGTCATGAGAGTCACACACACAGACAAATGTGTGTGTGCTTCAAGCTTCACAAAACAACCTCTGAATGAAACACTCTACAAGTCCCTCAGCGATCTTTCTAACATTAAAGCATTGTCAAAGTGCTAGCTCAAAACCAGGATGACACACTGCATCTTTTACCACTGTTAACACACAAAATTACATGAAATATACACGCAGCCTTGTTCATTACCGGTGCACGCTTTGGATTTGATCTAACAATGTTTAAATAAATGTTCACTTGTCGCGTGTTTTAGTCTTCAATTAAAGTTCAATCTCTCTACTCGATGTGTACGTTGTTTTTACTCTACTAAACTCTTTTACAACTCCAGCTTTATTCCAAATATGAAAGGAGAAAACACAAGCAAAGGCGTTAGTGGAGGAGCAGACACTGAACAGAGCAGGTTGAGTCTACGCGGTTCTCATGCTGCGGTTAAATACGCTGCGGTTCATTGTCGATCACAGTCAGATTGTGTGAGTCCAGATTCACTCAGAGAAATCATGGCAGAAACCGCTCCAGCATCCGCGACCAAAGCGGCCAAGAAGAAATCAGCAGCTAAAAGCAAGAAAGCAGGTCCAGGCGTCCGCGAGCTGATCGTCAAGGCTGTGTCCGCATCTAAAGAGAGGAGCGGTGTGTCCCTCGCCGCCCTGAAGAAAGCGCTCGCTGCCGGTGGATACGATGTGGAGAAGAACAACTCCCGCGTCAAGACCGCCGTCAAGAGTCTCGTTACTAATGACATCCTAGTCCATACTAAAGGAACCGGCGCCTCGGGATCCTTCAAACTCAACAAGAAACAGACCGAGACCAAGAAGAAACCCGCCAAGAAAGCGGCTCCTAAAGCCAAGAAGCCCGCAGCCAAGAAACCCGCTGCCGCTAAGAAGCCCACAACTGCAGCAGCAAAGAAGCCCGTCGCTAAGAAATCCCCGAAGAAGGTGAAGAAACCCGCCGCTAAAAAGGCAACGAAGAGCCCCAAGAAGGCAAAGAAACCGGCGACTCCTAAGAAAGCAGCGAAGAGCCCCAAAAAGGCAAAGGCGGCCAAACCCAAAACGGCGAAACCTAAAGCAGCAAAACCTAAAGCCGCCAAGCCTAAAAAGGCAGCTCCCAAGAAGAAATAAACTCTTTTTTTTTTTTTTTTTTTTTTTTTATAAAATCAAAAAGGTTCTTTTAAGAGCCACCCACTAATTCATAGTGAAGAGTATTATTTCATCAGTCATCCGTTCAATGAAAGTCATTGTTACCGCGAAGACAATACATGGGCCCTTTATATTCATGTGCACACACATTTATCCCGTTTCACAGACAATGAAGGCTTAAGCCTTGTCCCAGACAAAAATGCATATTTTAGCTGTTTTTACTGAAAGAAACTTGCACTAACGTATCTTAAAATAGGTCGGTGCCATTGTTTTATCTCAAGATGCACACCAATAGGCCTAATGTGTGTGGTTTTTTTTTGTTTGTTTTTTTCAAAGGCACGTTTATAAAAGCTACTTATATTTCCTAATTGAACTAAATGTCCTAATCCTGGTTTAATTTGAGACGTAATACATTTAAATTTTAACATTTTGATTAAATATGTGTCTGTTCGTAGACGTTTATGTTCATGCCAGTGAACTTTGAAACTGCATTGCTTCAAGAGCGACTTTAATTCATTATTATGCGTAAAACCAGACAGGTAAAGTGAAAAATGGTAATTCAACATGCTTTACAAAGTCATACATACTAAATAAAAAATAAAAATAGTGAAAATTAAGAAACTGAAGAAATTAATGACCCATTAAAAACTTAAAGAAGGACATTAAAAGTAGCAAACACATTAAAAGTAGCAAACACTATTGAGAATAGTAGAAAGGGGGTTGGGTTTGGAGGGAAGTTCACTGATTGGCTCGATGATGTGTTCAGACCCAAGCCAATAGGAGACTGGTGAGCTTTCTTTTAAAAGTCAGAACACAGCTTTCGAAGGTATTATTCTCCGCAATAGAAGAGCAATAACTGCAAACTACAATGAGTGGAAGAGGTAAAACCGGGGGAAAGGCTCGTGCTAAGGCCAAGAGTCGCTCTTCCAGGGCGGGACTGCAGTTCCCCGTCGGCCGTGTTCACAGGCTTCTCCGCAAAGGCAACTATGCCCAGCGTGTCGGTGCCGGAGCTCCGGTGTATTTGGCCGCTGTGCTCGAGTATCTGACCGCTGAGATCCTGGAGTTGGCTGGAAACGCCGCTCGGGACAACAAGAAGACCCGCATCATCCCTCGACACCTGCAGCTGGCGGTGCGCAATGACGAGGAGCTGAACAAGCTTCTGGGTGGCGTGACCATCGCTCAGGGTGGTGTGTTGCCCAACATTCAGGCCGTGCTGCTGCCCAAGAAGACCGAGAAGCCCGCGAAGGCCAAGTAGACTGACGGAAGATTCTCTTCAAACCAAAGGCTCTTTTTAGAGCCACCCAATTTCTTCCTGAAAGAGTTATTTTATTCGTCCCGTCTTTATTAAATGTTTTATTAAAGTCAAGTCAAGTTTATTTGTATAGCGCTTTTCACAATACAGATTGCATCAAAGCAGCTTCACAGTATTCAATTAAAATAATACAACAAAGTTTGTTTCAAGAGGAATTTATTGATTGATAAAATTAAATTAAATATCCCCAAAATATCCCCAACTGAGCAAGCCAAAGGCAACAGTGGCAAAGTCCGTTTGATAAACGGAAAAAAGGCAGGAGAGCCAATGAACTGACCGTTCTTGTACTATTACAATGCTGACAATAAAAAAACTAAAATCAGTTTATTTTCAATGATGTTTGTATTCTTAAAAGCTGACTAGAAATACATGTCCCTAAATAATTCCAATGAGTAACATGTTTTATTGTTATCCAGTCTCACTGCACTATTTGTAAGGATTTAATGAATGTATTATGCAAGTGCATATAGTTTTATTAGCATGGCTAAAGAGATTTAAACTGATACATTGATATAAATACAAATAAATGAAACATAAGGTACAGATTGAGTATACGTACATATCTCAGTTTTTACTATTAGTTCGACAAGTCCAAGTCCAACTCTACACTTTCAATAATATTTTTAAAAATCAATCACCGGTTTTTACAGTACAAAATATAAAACTGATTTCGCCTATTCTATTTTCATGTATACAAAGAAACAAATGATGTTTGGGCGGGAACCACAAACTGTCGTGTCTTGTTTGAAAACAGGACCAACTGTCATTAACAGACGCCAGATAATAACCAATCGAATGCCTCTGAAGCAAAGCCATCCAATGAGCGCATGGCAGCCCTGGGCTTAAATACGCGCTGTGTGCTAGTGAACTATTCATTCATTCATTCGTTTTTCTGTTCACAGCTGTAACAGGACTTTGTTGAAATTATGGCGAGAACTAAGCAGACCGCTCGTAAGTCCACCGGAGGAAAAGCCCCGAGGAAGCAGCTGGCCACTAAAGCCGCCCGTAAGAGCGCACCAGCTACCGGTGGCGTTAAGAAGCCTCATCGTTACAGGCCCGGTACCGTGGCGCTGAGAGAGATCCGCCGTTATCAGAAATCCACTGAACTGCTGATTCGCAAACTGCCCTTCCAGCGCCTGGTGAGAGAAATCGCTCAGGATTTCAAGACGGATCTGCGCTTCCAGAGCTCGGCTGTCATGGCTCTGCAGGAGGCGAGCGAGGCTTATTTAGTGGGTCTGTTTGAGGACACCAACTTGTGCGCCATCCACGCCAAGAGAGTCACCATCATGCCCAAAGACATCCAGCTGGCCCGCCGCATCCGCGGAGAGCGCGCTTAAATCCACTGTGTATCAATCATACAAACCCAAAGGCTCTTCTAAGAGCCACCTCAATGTCTCTAAAAAAAAAAAGAAATTTCTTAATTGAACTCAACCTGAATTCAGTTTTGTGGCAACTGCACAAACTTGTTGAAGGTCATATTAAGTAGTTTTGAGTTGTATTAAACGCGTGCTTTTTATCATAATAAAAGTAGCACAATGGCAACAATACATGCCAGGGAGCAGGAAAATATTTAGATTTACAGTCTTATGTAATTGACAGATTGTAGTTGCATTGTTTCTGTTGTTCTAGCTGTCTCCATTTTCCTCCTTTAGGGTTGATTTTGGATGTAAAGAGGCTCTTGGTGATTGGACCAAAGAAGAGATCTGAAGGACAAGTTTCTCAGAATTCCTCTGAAGGAAGTGTACCAAGCTTTAATGACGCTGGCGCCCTCCGCTAGACATTTAATTTCGTTGCAGTTTAGGATGTGTTTTTGAATCACCTGACTATCATTTCTGCAATTTGCGGATCTGGTTCAATTTCTAGCGGATTTTTGTTCATACTGTGTGCGTATATCTTAAAAGTAGCAAAATACTCTTTCATGTATAGCCTATAACCTATATTGGTATTTTTAATTGCTACTACGTTATATTATGTTAAAAGAATGTTTATTCCTTGGAGGCAGTCAATGCACGCGTAAGCTCGTTCGCACATTCATTTAAGCATAAAAACGCTGAATTAGACTTTGAATGTTACTTTATGTATATTATGTGGAAGTATTTAATTATTTTTCGTCTGATATTTGATTTAAAGTGAATGTGTATAAACCTGGGGAAGTTTACAGCTGCTACACTTGTATAAATATGCACAATTATATTTATGCTATTGCATTACTTTTTTTATTGTTCAGTTATTACTGTTTCTGCCTCATGATTGTATCTATATTCATTATTGTTCATTTATAGAACCACACCCATACTGATGCATGAATCAAAAGACAACAGTAAAGAACTTTATTGTGGACCTGGACCAAGTGATTTATTGTTCTGCCTGAATAATCTGTAGCGGTTGTCATCTAGTTTAAGATCCGCACCTTAACAACTTTCATACAGGGAGCTCTCTCTGATGATTGCTGTGTGTAAAGACTGATTTCTGTGAAATCTCTCTCTTGTGGTGTTTAACAGAGTGCTGTTAGTTACTTTTGCTACAGTTGGATCTTTTGATATCAGTGCCCTATTGATACCGTATAACAACTTTATTTTTTGAGAAGCTGTAGGTTGTGAGTGCCTTATGTATTTCTGTAGGCCAAAAGGCCCCCACTTTTTCTCCTGTAAGGAGGTATGGTATGTTTTGTTTCTTTTATTTTGATTCGTAGAGAACTTTTGTTTGTTTATTGTTTAGGCATTAGCTCACCCCTGAAATTATTTATTTTTTGCTTCCTAACTGTTTGTTTCTTTGTTTGTTTGTTTGTTTTGTTTAAGAAATTGATTTGTTAAAACCACGAATATCACTGTGAAAATAGCCCGGAGAACAAGAAAATAAAAATGGGTAAATACAAAGTATTTGTTTGTCATTTGTAACACCCTGACCTAGACCAGGGACCATAACAAGAGCTTTCTTCTTGAAAGAATCAAAAATCAAATACATATAGGCAACTGTTTTATCTCTTCCAGAAAAAGGTTAAAGAAAGGCTTACACTTACAATATTTATACTTGTGTACAAAATATTTGGCCAGAAACAAAATTATCTTTATCTGAAGATAAATCCACAGGAGCAAAGTACATCAAAGTCGTCAGAAATAAACCTTCGGAAAAAAAACATTTGGGGATAGCAAGGATGCATCATTTTATAAGACTTTTCTTTGATCGAATTTTTTTTTTTTTTTGGGTGGCAAAGCCCACACTTCTCAAGTAGCCCGGTTAATTTCAACTACATGTCAGTTACAATAAATGATGGCATTAGGACAAGAGACAACATTTTTTTCTGGAAAAAAACACAAATACTCCTGTTGTTTGATTTGGTGGTAAGAGATAATTTACCAACATATGTATCAGATCAATTTTTTTGATATCTTGTTATTTTGTAGCTTGTTATTAAATCCATTTATAAACATAACAAACCCAGAAGGGATAATATCTAATTCCTTTGCTGTAATTAGGATTTTATAAAGTGACAAAAAATATTCATATTTTAAAGTAATTCCTTGGCCATTGAACTAATAACTGACTCACTAAAATTATATTTAAATATTTTTACATTTAGCAGACGCTTTTATCCAAAGCGACTTACATTGCATTATCCTATACATATATACATAGGTATGTGCAATCCCCTGGGATCGAACCCACAACCTTGCGTTGTTAACGCAATGCTCTTACCACTGAGCTATAGGAAATATTGAATATTGAACTATATTTCCATAAATAGTATGCAGAACGTGATGCCACAGTGATTGCTTGTTCCCTGAAGTGTGTGTTTGTTTGTTTGTTTTTTTAAACCAAGCTTTGGGCTTCTCACTGCAGATCCATGGGTGGGGTATGAGATCCAGCTCTCTTGAATGTAATTTGGGAAAGTGGTCGTATTGGATGAAGTTAGACGATGGTGCAACCAAACCCTCATACCCACCCATAACTCTATCCCTCCACCCATTATATCCACAGAGGTGGAGCTGAACTACGTCAAACTCGACGTCCAGAGAGGTGGAGCTCCATGTCATTTGGTGGACACCAGTTGGAGAGTAGCGTGTCGAGTGACGTTTAATAGAACCACCCATGAATTTGGTTTCAACTAGGTCCGCTAGCCGACTATAAACCTCTGTTTTCCAGCGGCAGTTCTGTATTCTGTTTGTGAATTGAATTTGCAGTCATGTCTGGAAGAGGAAAAGGCGGTAAAGGACTCGGGAAAGGAGGCGCTAAGCGTCACCGAAAGGTTCTTCGCGATAATATCCAGGGAATCACTAAACCCGCTATTCGTCGTCTTGCTCGACGTGGCGGCGTCAAGCGTATTTCTGGCCTGATCTATGAAGAGACTCGCGGTGTGTTGAAGGTGTTTCTGGAGAACGTCATTCGTGATGCTGTGACTTACACTGAACACGCCAAGAGAAAGACCGTCACCGCCATGGATGTTGTGTACGCGCTGAAGCGACAGGGACGCACTCTGTACGGGTTCGGGGGTTAAAAGATCCACGAAGAAGAAAAACCCAACGGCTCTTTTAAGAGCCACCCACATTGTCAAACAAAGAGTCAGTTTAAGCCACGTCCACCATGCCATTATTTATATAACTGTATCAGATTTGAGAACGAGCTTCATTAATTAGCTTTTAGAAGACGTTATAAAATAATGTAGTGATACTGTCAGTATATTTTCATTATCTTATACCGAAAGGTGTCTAAAATAGTGTTGCTTTCAATGGTGCTGGAATGCATTTTTATTTTAATTTACTGATGTCAAAGTTGTGATTTACAAAATAAAAAAACGAAATTGTATCAAAGTTAGCAGAAGTGAAAATGCAAAAACAGGAAGAACTCGAGTGGGCTTTTATTTACTATTTGTGTAAGGTTCGTTTAAACGGATAAAATTGTTTTATGAATCAATGAAGATCTGTTGAAAAACGGTTTAAAAGGGTGCCTGACCTGGTCTCTTTCCTCCAATACTCCCTTTATAGATCTAATGGGGTCTAAAATGTCACGATGGTGCACAATATTTGTCTAGAACTGCTTATTTTCTCAAAATATTACTATATTCTATAAATAAAGCGAGCGGGAAATAAACCGGAAACAGCCATGGTGTTGTTCAAACATTTGGCGGTAGGCGGGGCTATTATTTAACCTCATGTGATTGGCCCTCGTTCTTTCGTAATGCTTTGATTTGTCCAATGAAATACGAGTTTGTGGGTTTGGCCTATTTAAAGAGACAAACAATGAGATGGTTCCGCTAAATTAGCATAGGACAGTGAATAAAAGCCTCTGTATCACACATGAATTCACATTGATTCCACAGTTTTGCGATCATTCAGCATCATGCCTGAACCAGCGAAGTCCGCACCTAAGAAGGGCTCGAAGAAGGCCGTCACTAAAACCGCCGGCAAGGGCGGAAAGAAGCGCAGAAAGTCCAGGAAGGAGAGCTACGCGATCTACGTGTACAAAGTCCTGAAGCAGGTTCATCCCGACACCGGGATTTCCTCCAAGGCGATGGGAATCATGAACTCTTTCGTCAACGACATCTTCGAGCGCATCGCCGGTGAAGCGTCTCGTCTCGCTCACTACAACAAGCGCTCCACCATCACATCGAGAGAGATCCAGACCGCCGTGCGTCTGCTGCTGCCCGGAGAGCTGGCCAAACACGCCGTGTCTGAGGGCACAAAGGCTGTGACCAAATACACCAGCTCAAAGTAGAGCTCAGCTCAACACACAACACAAAGGCTCTTTTAAGAGCCACGCATGTTGTCTTTAAAAAGAGCTTCACTTTTTCTGCACCATTTTTGGTTCAATAGTTTAAGAAATGGTGTTCTTGTTTAACATTCTTGCTGTTTTTGGTAAAAAAACTAACGTGATCATTGAAGTTTTTCATTAATATGCTACTATTTTAACAACCTCAAAAATAAGTCTTTTAGGTTAGATTGTGTGTGTGTATATGTGTATATATATATATATATATATATATGAATATATAGAAGAATTAATATTTAAAAAAAATATATATATATATGAAGAATTTATAAAGAATATATATATATATATTTTTTTTTTAAATATTAATTCTTCTATATATTCATATATATATATATATATATATATATATATATATATATATGAATATATAGAAGAATTAATATTTAAAAAAAATATATATATATATATATTCTTTATAAATTCTTCATATATATATATTTTTTTTTTTTAAGGGAGTGGATTCTGGAATCCACTACATGCTTCAATAAATATCTAATGAGTGATTATAATCAAGGTATTAATATTTTCCTTCTAAATATCACATGAGTTGAATGACTTTTCTAAGCTTATGAGATTTTACTTTGTTATAGAAGTTACCAGTGTGATTACTGAAATTTTCTTTTTATGTGTTCTTTAATGTCTGTATTTGATATTTGAATGCAGTAACAGTGCTTGTTCATTTAGCACGGCTTCCAGAAATGAATTATTCTTTAATGTGTCAATACATGCATCTGCTTTTCTAGGTACCCTGACAACTATGGTCATTGAAGTCTATAGTTTAAGGGTCATTTCTTTGTTAAAGCCTTACTTTCCAACCTTGGAAAAGCTGTGTGTGTGTGTTTGTCTTATTGTTTACAGGTTAAGGAACCACTGGCATTATTGGAGATTGACTGACTTATTTTCTTCGACATGTTGGTCCCCAGTAACCCAAATCTGAGAACTGGAAGGTCACAACGTGCCTAACTTCAGGGTCCGAGTGTCAGCTGCATAATCGATGGGAGATATGCTTCAGTCTATCTGTATATGTGTGGAAAATTACTATATTTATCTTTCTTAGCCAATCAGAATAATTCAACCTGAATCAAGGACATAGTTCAGACCTCGGTGTAGGGTATAATTGCTGTGATCTTTGTAACTGTAAGCGGGGCGGCCTACGAACTCCTGTGTGAGTCTTGAAGCTGACTTCTGCTGATGAAACTGCAAACTATCTTCAGTAAAACTTTTCTTCAATTTATAATAATTCTGGTTCCGGGTCTTCATTCATCATATCTGGTTCTTGGTCTTTGACTGTAAATCCCCTTACTATATATATATATATATATATATATAGAGAGAGAGAGAGAGAGAGAGAGAGAGAATAATTAATAAAATAAATAATATGAATAAAGACACTATCATAAATATTGACCAGTTTGGAAAATGTCACTGCTTATCTGTTTTGTCTTATTAAAGATATTCCATCTGAAATGAGCATCATAAGCAAAGGGTCCTGGTGGCATTTTTATTATTTATTAGTACAATTCTTTTAGAATGAAAAGTTGACCAATTTTGTCATTTTATAGAAATAATGTCAGTGGAGATCTGTTTGCTCGAAATACAATACACCTGGATTTTCACACATTCAATACATATTCAACATATCAGATATAGTAGCATCTGTCTCAGCTTTTACTAACATTTTTCAAGTTTGAAATTATCATGTTTGTGAGTAGAAACATACAGTATATGTGCTGAAATTGCATCACGCTGTCAGTGGAAAGAACATTTCTCATTCATTTAGGCCTGTTATAAAACTTTACCTTGCACTGCCGACTTGTATTACTGTACATTACTCACTCATATTACACTGCTCACCTATATTACACTACTCATTAATATTACATTAAATTAATGCAATGTTTAGGGAGCCAATGCAGTGTTGACAGAACCTGGCTAATATGGTCATACTTCCTGGTTCTAGTAAGAACTCTAGCTGCTGCGTTTTGGACCAGCTGTAGTTTGTGTATTATGCGTGGTATAAACCCATTCGATTATTACAATAATCTAGCCTTGAGGTTATGAACGCATGAACTAACTTTTCCACATTTGTTATTGAGAGCTTATGTTGAAATTTAGATATATTTTTAAGATGGAAAAATGCAGTTTTACAGATGCTAGAAACATGGCTTTCAAATGAAAGATTGGTATCAAAGAGCACACCCAGGTTCCTAACCGACGATGAAGACTTGACAGAGCAGCCGTGTTAGACAGTATATTAATTATCTTTAAATAATAGGATGGGAAAGTAGAATTTAAAAAATTATATATTGCTTGAGTAATCTTTTTTTTATTATAAAGTTTTTTTCCTCCTTTCCATTGATGCTTTAAATTCCAGTCCAACCGCCATTAAACCAGAATAGTAAAGAAGACCATTAAGACAGAAGAGATGACAGAAACCATTAAAATATTCCTGGTAGAATAATAAATCAAATGTGTACAAAACAGATAAGAGAAAATAGATTCCTAAATATTAATTTAGGCCTAATGTTGTGGATTTTAACTCATAGCCAATATGTGCAGAACATTGCTGAACTGACATCAAAGAGTTTTGCTCTCTGTTCAGAGTTGAACAAAAGTGGCTCTTAAAAAAGAAAACAAATTGTGGTTTTCATATAAGTGTTGTTTTGGTCAGCTTGAAGCACACAAACATTATCCGAGCCTGTTTGTGACTCATAAGACGACAGAAGGCATATAGTAGATTGTGTACAGCAGGTTTATCATTTAAAGGCTTATTTGTGAATCAACAATGATAAAGTCGCTTCACCTGTCATCACTTACTCACCCTAATGTTGTTCTAAACCTCAATGGCTTTCTTTCTTCTGTGGAACATTAAAGAAAATAATTTTGTCCATACAATGAAAGTCAGTGGTCACTAAACGCTCTTACTTGTATCGAAATATCTTGTGTTCGGTAGAAGAATTGTCCCTTTACAAATGAATGCAAATGACACACTGACACAATTAAACAAAGTGGAAACTTGTTTTTACAGCATTTAATAATCTAGATTAACGTTACAAATTTTGGCCTCAGACTCTGATGTTTTCAAATTGGAAAAGTCCCTAAATTTAGGCTTAAGAGGTTGAATAAACATCCACAAAACTGAGACCTGCAGCAAAACAACATTTTTAAATTGTTTTAACATCATTAAATGTGTTTTGTTATAGTGTGAGCAAATCCAAGTGGAGAACCAGTTGCAGTGATTTGACTGAAACTGTAAGAAACCAGACGAGTCTAGTCTAGAGACCAGTAAACTCAACACTAATTCATTATCCTCATCATTTCAGTTCAACACCATCATTTAAAAAAAAAAAAAAAAAAAGAAAAGAATCTGTCTTAATAAATATATAAAGCATAATGGCCCATTGTACATACCTGACTATGTTGTGAATTAGCATGTATAGTGGTTAAAAGGAAATTATGACCTGCGCTCACAGAGTCACAGACAGACTCTTGAGACTCCAGATGATGTTTGTGTGCTTCAAGCTTCCCAAAACAACAGCTGTACAAGAGCCTCCTAACGCCCATCACTGATGCTGATTTCATTAAAGTCTCTTTCAGACTGTTAGCTGAGCACACAAATGACCAGTTCAGGCTTTTATCACCTTTTTCATAAAAAATATCCATCAGATTTGCACGCGGCTTTCCCCCGCGGCTGATGCTCGTCTTGGATTTGGTCTGACGAAAGCAAACGTAACGTTTCCTCTTTGCATTTTTTAGTCTCAAATGAAAGCCCAGAACCTCTGCTTGGTGTTCACTTAGTTTTGACTGAATCAAACTATTTAACAGCTCCAGGTTTGCTCCAAATGTAAGAGAAGAAAACACAAGCGTCAGCGAGCAGCAGAAACCGAGCGGGGCAGGTTGAGTCTACGAGGTTCTCATGTGTTGTTTAAGACCGCAGCGCCGCTCGAGCGCTATTCAAAACATTACTGAAACTAGACAGAGTTTGAAAGACTACAGATCCGATCAGAGAGACAGAGATGGCAGAAACCGCCCCAGCCCCCGCTCCTGCCGCCCCGGCCAAAGCACCCAAGAAGAAGTCCGCCGTGAAAGCCAAGAAAGCCGGTCCAGGCGTCGGCGAGCTCATCGTCAAGGCTGTGTCCGCATCCAAGGAGAGGAGCGGTGTGTCCCTCGCCGCCCTGAAGAAAGCGCTCGCTGCCGGTGGATACGATGTGGAGAAGAACAACTCCCGCGTCAAGATCGGCATCAAGAGTCTGGTGACTAAAGGCACCCTCGTTCAGGTCAAAGGGACCGGTGCCTCGGGCTCCTTCAAACTCAACAAGCAGCAAGCCGAGACCAAGAAGAAACCAGCCAAGAAAGCGGCACCTAAAGCCAAGAAGCCCGCAGCCAAGAAACCCGCTGCCGCTAAGAAGCCCAAAACTGCCGCAGCAAAGAAGCCCGCCGCTAAGAAATCGCCGAAGAAGGTGAAGAAACCCGCCGCTAAAAAGGCAACGAAGAGCCCCAAGAAGGCCAAGAAACCAGCGACTCCTAAGAAAGCAGCCAAGAGCCCCAAAAAGGCAAAGGCAGCAAAACCCAAAACGGTGAAACCTAAAGCAGCAAAACCTAAAGCCGCCAAGCCTAAAAAGGCAGCTCCCAAGAAGAAATAAATCTAACGTTACTGTTGGTTTCTCAACGGCTCTTTTAAGAGCCAACCACTGACTCTGAGTTAAGAGCAAAACTCATGTATATGATTGATTAGTTAATTCTGGAATCAAATAACCATGATGTGACTTTCGACCACTTAGACTCATGCAATTAATGAAGTCACCAAGTTTAGGTAAAACTCAAGTAAACCAATCTTATTTGTAAGAAATTGATTAAAAAGGCCAAAAAGCTTATGATGGTTCAAACAGGGTGATCACAGTCTAAATAGGATGTTGATTAACAGTACAGAATATATACACTACATAATATGCTGGAGAAATGTGACAATAGAAACAACAATGGCAGTGATTCAATTCCAATATTAAAATAGGATAATAATTCGTTACAGTATCAGATCTAGTCAATGTGCACAGAATAGTGTATGAAAGGTGAAGCACTGTTGGTAGGAAGAGTGTATAATACCCATTTTTGAATTTTCTATCAAACATGAGTCTCTTTTGTCAGTGTCTATGGTGTCTAGTCAATACATGTGATCGTTCCAAAAAGGGGGTTGGGTTTTGGAGCGAAGTTCAATGATTGGTTTGAAACTTATCACAGTCTAAACCAATGGGCGACTGGCACTCTCGTTTAAATACAGAATGTGCAATCATTGTTCTTAATCATTCTGTTATTTTCGTCAGAACGGTCTGTTGTAGTAACTGTTCTTAAAAATGAGTGGAAGAGGTAAAACCGGTGGAAAGGCTCGTGCTAAGGCCAAGAGTCGCTCTTCCAGGGCGGGACTGCAGTTCCCAGTCGGCCGTGTTCACAGGCTTCTCCGTAAAGGCAACTATGCGCAACGCGTCGGTGCCGGAGCTCCGGTGTATTTGGCCGCTGTGCTCGAGTATCTGACCGCTGAGATCCTGGAGTTGGCTGGAAACGCCGCTCGGGACAACAAGAAGACCCGCATCATCCCTCGACATCTGCAGCTGGCGGTGCGCAATGACGAGGAGCTGAACAAGCTTCTTGGTGGCGTGACCATCGCTCAGGGTGGTGTGTTGCCCAACATTCAGGCCGTGCTGCTGCCCAAGAAGACCGAGAAGGCCAAGTAGACTGACGGAAGATTCTCTTCAAACCAAAGGCTCTTTTAAGAGCCACCCAATTTCTCCAAGGAAGAGTGTTTTCATTCGTCTGATTTTTATTTGATTTTCTATTAAGGTTAGCTCGATAAAAACAAATAAAAATGGCAGAAGAATGTCCATGAATTGAAAGTTATGTACAAGGTTGGGTATTAATAAATAAAAACGTTAATCAAAGTGACAGGTTTAAGATTATTTCTTATGGAAACGCTCTTTTAAGTGTCAGCTTTTCAATGAAGCCATTTCTTTAAATCTTAAAATCTGACTAGAAATGCATGTCTCTAGATAATTAATTGAGTAATATGTTTTATTGATATCCGGTCTCACTACACTATATGTAAAGATTTAATGAATGTATTATGAAAGTGCATATAGTTTTATTAGCATAGCTAAACATATTTAAACTGATATCAATTCAAAGAAATGAAATATAACGTGGTTAAGTACGTTCTTATCTCAGTTTTACTATTAGTGCCACAAGTCCAACTCTGCACTTTCAATAATATTTTAAAAATCAATCACGGGTTTTGCTGTATTCATGCCTATTCTATTTTCACGTCTACAAAGAGAAACAAAGGATGTTCGTGAAAACAGTAGGCGTACAGCCATTGGCCAACTGTCATTTACCGACGCCAGACAATAACCAATCAAATGCCTCTGAAGCAAAGACATCCAATGAGCGCATGGCAGCCACGGGCATAAATACGCGCTGTGTTACAGAGAACTATTCATTCTTTCGTCTTCTTCACAGTAATAACTGATCTTCCAGGAAGCAATGGCGAGAACTAAGCAGACCGCTCGTAAGTCCACCGGAGGAAAAGCCCCGAGGAAGCAACTGGCCACTAAAGCCGCCCGTAAGAGCGCACCCGCTACCGGTGGCGTTAAGAAGCCTCATCGTTACAGGCCCGGTACCGTGGCGCTGAGAGAGATCCGCCGTTATCAGAAATCCACTGAACTGCTGATTCGCAAACTGCCCTTCCAGCGTCTGGTGAGAGAAATCGCTCAAGATTTCAAGACGGATCTGCGCTTCCAGAGCTCGGCTGTCATGGCCCTGCAGGAGGCGAGCGAGGCATATTTGGTGGGTCTGTTTGAGGACACCAACTTGTGCGCCATCCACGCCAAGAGAGTCACCATCATGCCAAAAGACATCCAGCTGGCCCGCCGCATCCGCGGAGAGCGCGCTTAAACCCCCAGCTGAAACAGTCATACAAACCCAAAGGCTCTTTTAAGAGCCACCTCAATGTCTCACAAAAGAGGTTTTCTTTGAGCTTGCTTTATAAAGCCATGTAATTATATTGATACAGATCAGCTGAAATATTCGTGTTTTTTTTTTTTTTATGAATGGTATCAGCACACTGATCTGCCCTTGTTTCAAGATCACATTACGTAGTTCTAATAAAAATAAGCTATATTTCCATAAACAGTATGCAGAACGGTCCGGGTATCGTTCGTTCATTTGTTTTTGCTCTCACATACGAAAAAGAAAAAACGAGAAAACAGCTCCTTTTTCCGTTTTTTCGTTTTTTTTTGAAAAACGAAAAAACGAAATTATGACTTGATTTTTGGTTTTCCCGTTCTTGCACGGAAATCAGAAAAACAACTTGATATTGGTCCGTGTACGTTTTGATAGTTTGTTTTCCAATTTGAAATGAAATAAGCAGAAACGAGAAAACGGCCCCTTTATTCGTTTTTTCGTTTTTTTTTAAAAAAACGAAAAAACGAGATTTCGGCTTGAGTTTTCGTTTTTTAGTTCACAGGCAAAAAACGAATAAATGACTTCAAAATTCGTTTTCCACATGTGGGCGGCCTGACACGCCCCCTTCCGCCGATTGGTCAAGCAAATCTGAGCATGTGACGTCATCAGTTGTCGCTCCGGTCAGGTCTGCTCAACAAAATAATAGTCCTCTACTATGGCTACAGATTCTTAAACTGTACAGGGCAGGTCCTACTGGGCTTTCTTCTGTGCAACTTTACACGTTTCACAGAAATATTTACATCAGAAATATTAATTATTAGTCTGCCACCAGCCCGTTTTATGTAGCTGTGCGGAGTTAAATCTGCTGACAGCGCCGAGCGGGAGACGCTCACTGACCAATGTTCAGATCAGCAGTCAGAACTTTTCTTTTAGACGCTCCGTTTTGCCACGGGATGGTGATTGCAAATACTGTAATGCCAATCGGCTGAGGGTGGGTACCGATGATGGTGAAATACAGTTTTACTGAAGCTGTAATCATAGCCGCGACCCGCGAGAATGAGACAGATGATTGACAGGACGATAGCGAAGGCAATTAAAGGCGCAAGATAACTTCTGTTAACAAAAACATAAATAAAAAAAAAGTTTAATATAAGTGACTTTGTCTTTGTTTTATTGTTTTTGTTGGTTTTAATCAAATCATTGTGAACCACAAACTGAGCCTTCGTTTTAAAGGGCAATTTCCAAATATATTTAATTTTTTTGTTATAATATGGGTATTTTATAATACAGCATAAATAAAAACAAACACACGTAATATGTATGCCTATAGGCAAAACACCACAGTTTTTTGGTTTTGTTTGTGTGAACTTTTATCCCCAACCATATTTCTTCATGGGCTCCACGCCAGGGGTCACGCTCAGCACCCCTACTTCCCATGGTAGCCTACTAACTGTAATTATGCTGACCCAGTTTATATGTAAAATCTTTGGTATATGTAATATCTAAAAACACTTTACAGTGTGATGGAAATAAACTTTTCTTAAAGCGTGTTGTATATCACCACAGATTTATTGACACCCTTCTATCTGTGTTGTATACTGAAATAGACAATTGTCCTGCAGAATGATGAGGTTTTTTGTAATAACACAATTATACCATAAAAAAAATAATATATATATATATATATATATATATATATATATATATATATATACAGTGCATAATTTGTAAAGTGGGAGGTCCCGGAGCGCAGAGGGGGTGTGGATCCGGCCACTCAAAACGGGGGTTGGAGGTAACAGAACAAAAAAAAAATAAAATAAAAAAATACACTGCCTACGTAGCTTCTCTGCAGGGACAGCGCCAGAGAATTGTTAACGCATGTGCTGAGTGGGTGCTAGATCATTGACGGGGAGCTGCGCAAAACTTGGCCACTAAATATTTAATATTCAGTTATGTTAATGATCACAATTACAGTTTTAATTTGATTAAATTGAACAAGCGCAACATTCAGCATTCAATCAAATAGGCCTATTCTAAAAGATGTAGGCTATTATTAATAATAATGTTATTTCAACACAATATCTCGTTATTTCGAAATAATATGTGTGCGTGCATCCGGTGACGCGTGTATTGATTTTTATTAATAAACAAGTGTTTTCTCTAAAAGTGTCGACTCGGCTGCAAAGATGAAGTTGACGATCGCCATCTCCGTGTGAACTCGCTTATAGAGAGAAATGCACATAAATAAGCCTAATGGATTACATAATCAGAAAGTAGCCTTTTTCTTTTTTCGTTTTGAATTATTTCGTTTAAAGACATTTCAAGCTTTGTGTATTTGATGTATTTGTCATGTCTGTGTGAGGCATACGCTGAGTTTCGTTAAGTTAGGATCGCGCGGGCGCCTCCGTTATATTTGTTTCATAGGCCTATTCATTAAATACAGGCAATTGGTTGATGAAAAATTGATTAAAATTAAGATACAATTTATACAAAACGAAATTCACTTTAAAGAAAGGCTTTCTACAAAACAACTTCAACTTCAACGGTCAAAATCATGTCTGACCCGCTCCATGTCTCATATTGCGCATCCTATCTTACTCGGTCGTGCTGTTCACTTTTCATAAATCAACATAAATGGAAGAAAAAATAAAAATAACATTATAATATTTTAACAAATATGAAACTAAATGCGCTTTTTTAATGGCTACAATAGTACGCCTACATACTCTCTATTTGTACAAATTTCTGCACATTCATTTAATTCTGAATTTTGCAAACACAAGTTGAAAGGCATTTGTTCAAATCAAGTTCACGGATAATTGTGCGTGCATTTATTAATCATTATGATACTAAAATCCTAACAAATAGGCTATGCTATGTACAAAAAATCAGATGAGCCCATAATATGAACGCATTTACACGTTAAGCATTTTCCTCCCATAGAAAAACATTATCGCTTAATGTGGCTTAATGCAGATTAGAATGTCCCCTTATTATGTCGAAATAACAAGATATTATGTCGATACTAGGCTACTGTGTCCACCGTGGTCTCCTTTTTGATCAGCGGGAACGATTTTTGCTTTTTTGGGATCTGACTGTCCAGCGTATTTGAAAAAGTTAAGCAAACTTTCCTGTCTTTTTGACATTTTTCCCCTGAGTGAAACGATCGAGGCTAACAGCAATCTCAACTCGTACAACAAGCGCGCAAGTCATGTGTCACAAACATTGAACACTACACAAACAGGAAAATTTTTTTTTTTTTTTTCATTTAGGCAATTAATTTTAGTGACACAGGAGGTGCCGGATCCAATAAAAAAGGTTCCGGATCCAATGTCGGAGGTGACGGAACATGTTCCGGCGTGTTCCGGCTCAAATTAAGCCCTATATATATATATATATATATATATATATATATATATATATATATATATATATGTGTGTGTGTGTGTGTGTATGTATATATGTGTAAAGGCAGGATCACCTACTGGTGGAACCTAAACGGAAGTCCAGTCCTGGCTGTATAATCAAACAATAAAAACGAGAAACAATGCATGCCATCAAGAACATTTATTGATTCCACAGGAACTTGATCCAGTTTCCCCCATTTTTACTAATAACTACTTTGTGTTAATTAACTACTTTCCGTTTGGGTTTCACCAGTAGGTGATCCTGCCTTTACACATATACATATACATATACATATACATATACATATACATATACATGTACACACACACACACACACACACACACACACACACACACACACACACACACACACACACACACACACACACACACACACACACACACATATATATATATATTTTCATGGTATAATTATGTAATCTGCTTATTGTGAGCCTAAATGAGTAAATTGGTATTCAATCATTATCAGGCTGACTTGCCACCAACTACTGGTGTTTTTTTATATATTGAAAGTAGTGTTTCATGTTGTCACTTCACATTTAATAGCCTCTTAGAATGAAATTGCTATGCAAATTCACAGTGCCTCCTTTGAGCTGCATTAGACAGTGTGTAATGTACATCTAAATGCAGGGTCAGATTCTGCTTCTGTGCCACCTATACTGCAAAGCTGGGTGTTTGTTCATACAAAGTTAATCAGACAGCCTAAAGCCTCTTATGTTGTTGATTTATATTTCAAACAACAATTCAACATTTGCTCACAATGTTTTTCTTACAAAAAACCTCATCATTCTGCAGGACAATTGTCTATTTCAGTATACAACACAGATAGAAGGGTGTCAATAAATCTGTGGTGATATACAACACGCTTTAAGAAAAGTTTATTTCCATCACACTGTAAAGTGTTTTTAGATATTACATATACCAAAGATTTTACATATAAACTGGGTCAGCATAATTACAGTTAGTAGGCTACCATGTAGGGGTGCTGAGCGTGACCCCTGGCGTGGAGCCCATGAAGAAATATGGTTGGGGATAAAAGTTCACACAAACAAAACCAAAAAACTGTGGTGTTTTGCCTATAGGCATACATATTACGTGTGTTTGTTTTTATTTATGCTGTATTATAAAATACCCATATTATAACAAAAAAATTAAATATATTTGGAAATTGCCCTTTAAAACGAAGGCTCAGTTTGTGGTTCACAATGATTTGATTAAAACCAACAAAAACAATAAAACAAAGACAAAGTCACTTATATTAAACTTTTTTTTTATTTATGTTTTTGTTAACAGAAGTTATCTTGCGCCTTTAATTGCCTTCGCTATCGTCCTGTCAATCATCTGTCTCATTCTCGCGGGTCGCGGCTATGATTACAGCTTCAGTAAAACTGTATTTCACCATCATCGGTACCCACCCTCAGCCGATTGGCATTACAGTATTTGCAATCACCATCCCGTGGCAAAACGGAGCGTCTAAAAGAAAAGTTCTGACTGCTGATCTGAACATTGGTCAGTGAGCGTCTCCCGCTCGGCGCTGTCAGCAGATTTAACTCCGCACAGCTACATAAAACGGGCTGGTGGCAGACTAATAATTAATATTTCTGATGTAAATATTTCTGTGAAACGTGTAAAGTTGCACAGAAGAAAGCCCAGTAGGACCTGCCCTGTACAGTTTAAGAATCTGTAGCCATAGTAGAGGACTATTATTTTGTTGAGCAGACCTGACCGGAGCGACAACTGATGACGTCACATGCTCAGATTTGCTTGACCAATCGGCGGAAGGGGGCGTGTCAGGCCGCCCACATGTGGAAAACGAATTTTGAAGTCATTTATTCGTTTTTTGCCTGTGAACTAAAAAACGAAAACTCAAGCCGAAATCTCGTTTTTTCGTTTTTTTTAAAAAAACGAAAAAACGAATAAAGGGGCCGTTTTCTCGTTTCTGCTTATTTCATTTCAAATTGGAAAACAAACTATCAAAACGTACACGGACCATATCAAGTTGTTTTTCTGATTTCCGTGCAAGGACGGGAAAACCAAAAATCAAGTCATAATTTCGTTTTTTCGTTTTTCTAAAAAAACGAAAAAACGGAAAAAGGAGCTGTTTTCTCGTTTTTTCTTTTTCGTATGTGAGAGCAAAAACAAATGAACGAACGATACCCGGACCCAGAACGTAATGTCACAGTGCTTGCTTGTTCATTTTTAAACATATTGCTTTGAAGGACAACTGGGCTTCATTGGTGCAGGAGAGGCTTCTCACTGCAGATTCATGGGTGGAGTGTGAGATCAAGCTCCTCCTCTCTGAATGTAATTTGGGTAATGGGTGAAGACAGACGGTCCAACCAACCCTAACACCCACCCACAACTCTATTCCTCCACCCATGAAATCCAGAGAGGTGGAGCTGCATGTCCTTGGGTCCGGGTATCGTTCGTTCATTTGTTTTTGCTCTCACATACGAAAAAGAAAAAACGAGAAAACAGCTCCTTTTTCCGTTTTTTCGTTTTTTTAGAAAAACGAAAAAACGAAATTATGACTTGATTTTTGGTTTTCCCGTCCTTGCACGGAAATCAGAAAAACAACTTGATATGGTCCGTGTACGTTTTGATAGTTTGTTTTCCAATTTGAAATGAAATAAGCAGAAACGAGAAAACGGCCCCTTTATTCGTTTTTTCGTTTTTTAAAAAAAAATGAAAAAACGAGATTTCGGCTTGAGTTTTCGTTTTTTAGTTCACAGGCAAAAAACGAATAAATGACTTCAAAATTCGTTTTCCACATGTGGGCGGCCTGACACGCCCCCTTCCGCCGATTGGTCAAGCAAATCTGAGCATGTGACGTCATCAGTTGTCGCTCCGGTCAGGTCTGCTCAACAAAATAATAGTCCTCTACTATGGCTACAGATTCTTAAACTGTACAGGGCAGGTCCTACTGGGCTTTACACGTTTCACAGAAATATTTACATCAGAAATATTAATTATTAGTCTGCCACCAGCCCGTTTTATGTAGCTGTGCGGAGTTAAATCTGCTGACAGCGCCGAGCGGGAGACGCTCACTGACCAATGTTCAGATCAGCAGTCAGAACTTTTCTGTTAGACGCTCCGTTTTGCCACGGGATGGTGATTGCAAATACTGTAATGCCAATCGGCTGAGGGTGGGTACCAATGATGGTGAAATACAGTTTTACTGAAGCTGTAATCATAGCCGCGACCCGCGAGAATGAGACAGATGATTGACAGGACGATAGCGGAGGCAATTAAAGGCGCAAGATAACTTCTGTTAACAAAAACATGAATAAAAAAAAAGTTTAATATAAGTGACTTTGTCTTTGTTTTATTGTTTTTGTTGGTTTTAATCAAATCATTGTGAACCACAAACTGAGCCTTCGTTTTAAAGGGCAATTTCCAAATATATTTAATTTTTTTGTTATAATATGGGTATTTTATAATACAGCATAAATAAAAACAAACACACGTAATATGTATGCCTATAGGCAAAACACCACAGTTTTTTGGTTTTGTTTGTGTGAACTTTTATCCCCAACCATATTTCTTCATGGGCTCCACGCCAGGGACGCTCAGCACCCCTACTTCCCATGGTAGCCTACTAACTGTAATTATGCTGACCCAGTTTATATGTAAAATCTTTGGTATATGTAATATCTAAAAACACTTTACAGTGTGATGGAAATAAACTTTTCTTAAAGCGTGTTGTATATCACCACAGATTTATTGACACCCTTCTATCTGTGTTGTATACTGAAATAGACAATTGTCCTGCAGAATGATGAGGTTTTTTGTAAGAAAAACATTGTGAGCAAATGTTGAATTGTTGTTTGAAATATAAATCAACAACATAAGAGGCTTTAGGCTGTCTGGTTAACTTTGTATGAACAAACACCCAGCTTTGCAGTATAGGTGGCACAGAAGCAGCATCTGACCCTGCATTTAGATGTACATTACACACTGTCTAATGCAACTCAAAGGAGGCACTGTGAATTTGCATAGCAATTTCATTCTAAGAGGCTATTAAATGTGAAGTGACAACATGAAACACTACTTTCAATATATAAAAAAACAAGTACACAAGACAAGATAATGATAAATCATTATCAGGCAAGTCAGCCTGATAATGATTGAATACCAATTTACTCATTTAGGCTCACAATAAGCAGATTACATAATTATACCATGAAAATATATATATATATATGTGTGTGTGTGTGTGTGTGTGTGTGTGTGTGTGTGTGTGTGTGTACATGTATATGTATATGTATATGTGTAAAGGCAGGATCACCTACTGGTGAAACCCAAACGGAAAGTAGTTAATTAACACAAAGTAGTTATTAGTAAAAATGGGGGAAACTGGATCAAGTTCCTGTGGAATCAATAAATGTTCTTGATGGCATGCATTGTTTCTCGTTTTTATTGTTTGATTATACAGCCAGGACTGGACTTCCGTTTAGGTTCCACCAGTAGGTGATCCTGCCTTTACACATATATACATACACACACACACACACACACACATATATATATATATATATAGGGCTTAATTTGAGCCGGAACACGCCGGAACATGTTCCGTCACCTCCGACATTGGATCCGGAACCTTTTTTATTGGATCCGGCACCTCCTGTGTCACTAAAATTAATTGCCTAAATGAAAAAAAAAAATAATAATTTTCCTGTTTGTGTAGTGTTCAATGTTTGTGACACATGACTTGCGCGCTTGTTGTACGAGTTGAGATTGCTGTTAGCCTCGATCGTTTCACTCAGGGGAAAAATGTCAAAAAGACAGGAAAGTTTGCTTAACTTTTTCAAATACGCTGGACAGTCAGATCCCAAACAAGCAAAAATCGTTCCCGCTGATCAAAAAGGAGACCACGGTGGACACAGTAGCCTAGTATCGACATAATATCTTGTTATTTCGACATAATAAGGGGACATTCTAATCTGCATTAAGCCACATTAAGCGATAATGTTTTTCTATGGGAGGAAAATGCTTAACGTGTAAATGCGTTCATATTATGGGCTCATCTGATTTTTTGTACATAGCATAGCCTATTTGTTAGGATTTTAGTATCATAATGATTAATAAATGCACGCACAATTATCCGTGAACTTGATTTGAACAAATGCCTTTCAACTTGTGTTTGCAAAATTCAGAATTAAATGAATGTGCAGAAATTTGTACAAATAGAGAGTATGTAGGCGTACTATTGTAGCCATTAAAAAAGCGCATTTAGTTTCATATTTGTTAAAATATTATAATGTTATTTTTATTTTTTCTTCCATTTATGTTGATTTATGAAAAGTGAACAGCACGACCGAGTAAGATAGGATGCGCAATATGAGACATGGAGCGGGTCAGACATGATTTTGACCGTTGAAGTTGAAGTTGTTTTGTAGAAAGCCTTTCTTTAAAGTGAATTTCGTTTTGTATAAATTGTATCTTAATTTTAATCAATTTTTCATCAACCAATTGCCTGTATTTAATGAATAGGCCTATGAAACAAATATAACGGAGGCGCCCGCGCGATCCTAACTTAACGAAACTCAGCGTATGCCTCACACAGACATGACAAATACATCAAATACACAAAGCTTGAAATGTCTTTAAACGAAATAATTCAAAACGAAAAAAGAAAAAGGCTACTTTCTGATTATGTAATCCATTAGGCTTATTTATGTGCATTTCTCTCTATAAGCGAGTTCACACGGAGATGGCGATCGTCAACTTCATCTTTGCAGCCGAGTCGACACTTTTAGAGAAAACACTTGTTTATTAATAAAAATCAATACACGCGTCACCGGATGCACGCACACATATTATTTCGAAATAACGAGATATTGTGTTGAAATAACATTATTATTAATAATAGCCTACATCTTTTAGAATAGGCCTATTTGATTGAATGCTGAATGTTGCGCTTGTTCAATTTAATCAAATTAAAACTGTAATTGTGATCATTAACATAACTGAATATTAAATATTTAGTGGCCAAGGTTTGCGCAGCTCCCCGTCAATGATCTAGCACCCAGCACATGCGTTAACAATTCTCTGGCGCTGTCCCTGCAGAGAAGCAACGTAGGCAGTGTATTTTTTTTTTTTTTTTTTTTTTTTTTTTTGTTCTGTTACCTCCAACCCCCGTTTTGAGTGGCCGGATCCACACCCCCTCTGCGCTCCGGGACCTCCCACTTTACAAATTAAGCACTGTATATATATATATATATATATATATATATATATATATATATATATATATATATATATATATTTTTTTTTTTTTTTTTTTTTTTCATGGTATAATTGTGTTATTACAAAAAACCTCATCATTCTGCAGGACAATTGTCTATTTCAGTATACAACACAGATAGAAGGGTGTCAATAAATCTGTGGTGATATACAACACGCTTTAAGAAAAGTTTATTTCCATCACACTGTAAAGTGTTTTTAGATATTACATATACCAAAGATTTTACATATAAACTGGGTCAGCATAATTACAGTTAGTAGGCTACCATGGGAAGTAGGGGTGCTGAGCGTGACCCCTGGCGTGGGGCCCATGAAGAAATATGGTTGGGGATAAAAGTTCACACAAACAAAACCAAAAAACTGTGGTGTTTTGCCTATAGGCATACATATTACGTGTGTTTGTTTTTATTTATGCTGTATTATAAAATACCCATATTATAACAAAAAAATTAAATATATTTGGAAATTGCCCTTTAAAACGAAGGCTCAGTTTGTGGTTCACAATGATTTGATTAAAACCAACAAAAACAATAAAACAAAGACAAAGTCACTTATATTAAACTTTTTTTTTATTCATGTTTTTGTTAACAGAAGTTATCTTGCGCCTTTAATTGCCTCCGCTATCGTCCTGTCAATCATCTGTCTCATTCTCGCGGGTCGCGGCTATGATTACAGCTTCAGTAAAACTGTATTTCACCATCATTGGTACCCACCCTCAGCCGATTGGCATTACAGTATTTGCAATCACCATCCCGTGGCAAAACGGAGCGTCTAACAGAAAAGTTCTGACTGCTGACAGAACATTGGTCAGTGAGCGTCTCCCGCTCGGCGCTGTCAGCAGATTTAACTCCGCACAGCTACATAAAACGGGCTGGTGGCAGACTAATAATTAATATTTCTGATGTAAATATTTCTGTGAAACGTGTAAAGCCCAGTAGGACCTGCCCTGTACAGTTTAAGAATCTGTAGCCATAGTAGAGGACTATTATTTTGTTGAGCAGACCTGACCGGAGCGACAACTGATGACGTCACATGCTCAGATTTGCTTGACCAATCGGCGGAAGGGGGCGTGTCAGGCCGCCCACATGTGGAAAACGAATTTTGAAGTCATTTATTCGTTTTTTGCCTGTGAACTAAAAAACGAAAACTCAAGCCGAAATCTCGTTTTTTCATTTTTTTTTAAAAAACGAAAAAACGAATAAAGGGGCCGTTTTCTCGTTTCTGCTTATTTCATTTCAAATTGGAAAACAAACTATCAAAACGTACACGGACCATATCAAGTTGTTTTTCTGATTTCCGTGCAAGGACGGGAAAACCAAAAATCAAGTCATAATTTCGTTTTTTCGTTTTTCTAAAAAAACGAAAAAACGGAAAAAGGAGCTGTTTTCTCGTTTTTTCTTTTTCGTATGTGAGAGCAAAAACAAATGAACGAACGATACCCGGACCTCCTTGCTTGAGCACCAGTTGGAGAGTAGCGTGTCGAGTGACGTTTAATAGAACCACCCATGAATTTGGTTTCAACTAGGTCCGCTAGCCGACTATAAACCTCTGTTTTCCAGCGACAGTTCTGTATTCTGTTTGTGAATCGAATTTGCAGTCATGTCTGGAAGAGGAAAAGGCGGTAAAGGACTCGGGAAAGGAGGCGCTAAGCGTCACCGAAAGGTTCTTCGCGATAATATCCAGGGAATCACTAAACCCGCTATTCGTCGTCTTGCTCGACGTGGCGGCGTCAAGCGTATTTCTGGCCTGATCTATGAAGAGACTCGCGGTGTGTTGAAGGTGTTTCTGGAGAACGTCATTCGTGATGCTGTGACTTACACTGAACACGCCAAGAGAAAGACCGTCACCGCCATGGATGTTGTGTACGCGCTGAAGCGACAGGGACGCACTCTGTACGGGTTCGGGGGTTAAGAGATCCACGAAGAAGAACAACCCAACGGCTCTTTTAAGAGCCACCCACATTTACACACAAAGAACAAGTTTCCAAGTGGTTAAAAACGATATTAAGTGAAGATTAACGAGATTATGAGTTGTTGTTTGTGTTTACGTTTCGGTAATAGAACTGTTATTATAACATTCCCCGCTGGTCATTATGTGGCAATTAAATATGATAATATTATGTGTTTTTGTAGTATGAATTATGTATTTTATTTTCTAAGTTGATTAATAAATGATCAATACTTTCAATATTTAATACTGCAGTGCATTACGAAAAATGCTGGAAAATGAAACAAAGAAACATGATAGAATGGGGGATGGTAGTAAAACATGAGGCGATGGGCGGGATTAACATTTAAAGCCTGTGATTGGGTGTCCTACAAGTCAAGGGACTTTAAATGTAGCCAATGAAATCATTCTGTGGGTTGGTCCAGGAAAACTAGCAATCAGAGAAGGACTTAATTCCCTTTGGAAATTAGCATAGAGCAGTGGATAAAAGCCCGCCTGTAGTATCACAGCTTTATTGTACTAGTTTCTCTGCCTGAAACAGAATGCCTGAACCAGCGAAGTCTGCACCCAAGAAGGGCTCGAAGAAGGCCGTCACTAAAACCGCCGGCAAAGGCGGAAAGAAGCGCAGAAAGTCCAGGAAGGAGAGCTACGCGATCTACGTGTACAAAGTCCTGAAGCAGGTTCATCCCGACACCGGGATCTCCTCCAAGGCGATGGGAATCATGAACTCTTTCGTCAACGACATCTTCGAGCGCATCGCCGGTGAAGCGTCTCGTCTCGCTCACTACAACAAGCGCTCCACCATCACATCGAGAGAGATCCAGACCGCCGTGCGTCTGCTGCTGCCCGGAGAGCTGGCCAAACACGCCGTGTCTGAGGGCACAAAGGCTGTGACCAAATACACCAGCTCAAAGTAGAGCGAGCTCCGCTCAACACACAACACAAAGGCTCTTTTAAGAGCCGACCATACTGCCTTTTAAAGAGTTTAAGTTTTTTTTTTTTTTGCACTCTGGTACAATAGCTCTAAGAACAAACAATACTTGTTTGTTCTTGCTGATTTGCTGAAAATTCAATCCAGTTAAATAATAGCTGAAATTTAGTTTTTCATTAATGGAAGAATTTTACAACAGTCTCAAAATGAAACATCCTGCAGTTAGTTTAAAACCTCGGTTCAGTTATGTATTTTTTTTTCTAGTTGAGATTTCTGCACAAATCTAAACCACCTTGCTGTATAGAATAAAATGGCACAGGATTATCCATACATTTGCTTTTTAAAAATAATAATTAGATAAGTTGATTCTTCTGAAACTGTTCATAGATGATCATAATTTGCTTTAATTGTGATTAATAACAGAAAAGTGACAACAGACGTAGGCAGCTGCTCACAAATGTTTGGAAAATTATCACTGCTTGATCGGTTTTGTCTTATTTAGAATATTCTATCTGAAATGAGCATAATAAACAATCATGCAATTTTAGTAATATCGCACATTTCATACACATTGTTAATTCAAAGAGCTTTAAATGAAAAAAAAAATAACATAATCAAGATAATCACAACAGATGCATAACAAATAAAAATAACATGCATAAATAAAAATAACAATAAAAGCATCTAAAAATGCTTATACTACAGGGCCGTTGAATGCTTGAATCTGATTGGTTGACGAACGTTCTAAGGTGTGCATTATTTGGCGTGGCCAGGGGTGGCCGTGGCCACCCTTGGTCTAAGCTTGGCCACCCCTCTCACAACTGCTGTTTCTGTCTCTTTTTATTGACAAAAATTGCGTTTTTTTAAAACCACAAAAAACGTGAGACTTTTCAGACGCACACTCCAACTTCACCTCAGCGCCAGGCGCAAGTCAAACGAGTGCAGAAATGTGCAAGTGCCGAATGAGCTTCAACAGAACATCAGACAGTGATATGCACATAGTAAATATTGAGTCAATATTTCTCAACTGGGGCCCGTTCTTCGTACGTCGCTAACTCAGTTAGCTGGATTTGATTGTTGACGATTTGGCATGATCTTGGATTGTTTGGTTTTCGACGCTCATCCTGGACTTGCTGTCATAGCAACAGGTGCGCAAACTTGAACCTGCTCGTGAGCAGGCTTATTTCATGTAAACAGGATTAGACTGCGGCTTCATAAACGGAGCTGATATGGGAAGTCCAGCGCAGCGCGATAGTGCACTTTCTGAGATGTATATATTTTTTCGTGACTCGTGAGATTGTCGTTTACATTATAAAATTGTTGGAAACGCACATTTATTTTCGACTTGTCGGAGTCGGGCTTTAACTACAGCACAAACTGTTTGCATTGCCCTAAGATTATTTGCGAGTGGCTCTTTCCTTTACACTATTGGAGATGCGGAGAACTTGATGGAAAGTGCTGTCTGTCGTGTCATTCGGAGTTTACCTGGCGCTTTTAGGTTTAAAAAACAGTTTTAGGTTTTTTTGTGGCATTTCCAAGCCACTTAAGACCCAATGTTGTAAAGCAGTTTTTTTTTTTTTTTGGCTATCATAATTTTTTATGAAGATCATGCAATCATGACCATGCCGATTACAGTATGTGTCACTCAGGCTTCACTAACGTGATTGGTACCATAGACTATAGGCTACCATAGACCATCAAGGCCTCAATGAAGGGGATTATGTGAACAGAAAGGGGGTTCACAATGTAAATGTGCAGCCCAGTTACTATTGGGATTCTTAATATTCCAGATTAATAATATTATATCAAATGTAAAAAAGGCAGTTGACTAAAATCTTCCATATCACAAATGTGAAAGCAAAATGGGCAGGATCTGTGCATGACTTAAGAATTTTCAGAAATTCACATTTATGCACATTATTTGAAAGTGGTAAGGAAAGTTCCACAATTAAATATCAAGCTCGCTGTATTACATACACTTATGCTGATCCTAACAGAACTGCATTTTTTCATAGGTGATTATGACATGTTCCTGCCTGCAGACAATATGACCCCATTCCCTGACCCAAACCAGTTACAATGCAGCTCTAGCCAGGACAAGGCAACACAATGAAATGAACTTTGGCTAACTAAAGGGAAGATTTCAGTGTCTGATAAGTCTGAGGGTTGCACACCTGACAGGGCCTGTGACATTGTTGCATGTGCCATATTACACAACAACAAAAAAAAAAAAAAAAAAAAACACTTTTCATTAAATGTTTCATAAAAGACAAATATGCTTAGTTCCTTGGGTTTTATTTCAATTGTTCTTTGTAAAGAAAAGCCAGTGGTCAAGTGCCTGCAACAAGAGATATTAGACACATGCCTCATGCAACAAATAAAAAGGAAAAGTTGGCTATCCACTGCCCACCTGTAGGCCTATGTCTCCTCTGTCTGTGCTGACTCTTCTGTAGGCCTTTCTGTAGATGTGGAATCCTGCAACTTATATTGCAGCCATAAAGCATACAAGTATAAATTAAGTAAAGTTATTTAAGCACTTGCAGGTAGGCTAGTTCCTCCATATGACAGTTATCTGAGAGGGTTTATTCACTGTCCAGTACAATGGAAACAAATGGACATTACAAAGTCTTATACTTTCTTTCCTTTGGAAAGTTAGAAAATGTCCACTTACTGCACATATTTCAGCCACCACTTTCTTGGGAACAGATACAAGTGTTGGTGTATTATGTAAAGGTGCACAAAAGAGGAACACACAATGTCATTACAATGAACTACACTCGGGAAAAATGTGATCAATAACTCATGGCAAAATATTTTTACATTAACATAAGTTTATCAGTTTTCACTTTCACAAGTCAAAGCAATTCATCATTACTCAAGATTTAACAGTTGAAATGACTATACAACTAAGATCTTTTCTTTTTTTCCAGCCTTTTTCTTGGTTGCTTTTATAAACAGACAACCATTTATTTAACAGTTCCTTTTATAGAAGAGACTATAATAACTAAAAATTACCATTATGTAGAATATTTTTGTACTTCACTTTTATTTGTTTCCATGTTCTAGTGTGGTGACTCTGACATTACAATGAACAAAGTAATTATGCAATTATTAAAATACAAAAATATAGGCTAATAAGTGATAAAAACATCTAACATGGCCACTTCTAACGGATTTCAATTGTCTGCTACTTTTTGCCAGCCCTCTCTCCTGGCTTTTGCAGACTTTGAGGTGTTCCCTGGCGTTTTAATTAAACATTAAGATTCCGAATAAACTTCGACTATTAGTTCTTGCTCTGCTGCGGAGAAAAACTGTGCACGCTCTTTGGCCACGCTGAACAGCCAATAGCAGCGTTGCTGATCAATGTTTCTACTATCGATACATATCCCCTTTTCAACCAGCGCATGAACGCGCAATTATCTCAGATAACTCAATCCAGCGATACTAATCATAAACAACAGGTGTGTTCGAAGAACCGAGTTAGCCAGATCATGATTAGCACGATGATATCATCTTGGATGTGTCATTTGATCTCGGATGTAATAAGCAACGTACGAAGAACGAGCCCCAGGTGGGTTGCAAGACCGGTTTGAGTAAGTCGAATAGTGTGCAGTCAACAACAAACGTAATTCTCTTTTTTTCTCTGTGTGAAAGCTTGTGACACTTCTGTCAGATGCTGAGAAAAGGGCGTTGTCCATATTCAGTTGGCTATCTTCGGTAACATGAGATGTTGTCAGGCCAAATGTCAGTAAAACTAACTAACTTTCCTGTCATACGGCTGACAGCCGTTGTACTGTGCTTCTACGCGCAAATGCGGCGAGCTGTAGTCATAGTTATGTCGTCAATTAACTCATGTAAGAATCAAAAAGGCGATTAAAGCTGTCAAAACTGCATGCATGTATTTGTTATATGCGTCACATGTGTCTGGATTAAAATATTCTGCTATGTGAGATCACAATATAAGGCACAAACTGATATGTAATGTTTTAATGTCTAAATAAATGTGAGCACTGTGCATTTGTACTAGATGATAGGCATTCATTTTGCGTTCATTTGTAAAGGACAAACAAAAATGGATAATTTTTAAATCCATAAAATAACTAATTTTACATTCTGGCAACATTACATTATGAAAAACATAACATTTTACATTATGTGCTGTTGACTTCCGCCTTGTTCACATTCTTGCACATGGGGATTCAAAAGAGAACTTTTGTTTTCCTTTTTAATTTAGGTACGATAGAACTGTTGCAATTATTTATTTTGACAACTAATATTGAAAGTTTTTTTTTTTTTTTTTGGACAAACTCAGAGTTGGTTGAAGAGTTCATTGATTATATAAAACGCATTGAAGGTTGAATAATTTTTGGACTACAGTAGTTATCTGCATGTTATCTCATCCATGAAGATGCAACAATGTAGAACAAGCTATTGGATATTTTGAGAACCAGAACCAAGCTTACTGAGCAAATTGAACTTTAGCTATAGTGTGTGCCCTTTTATTACTATTTAATTAATTTTAATATGAGGTGGTGGGTAATAATAATAAAAAAAAAAAATTCGCTCAGTGTTCCATGATTCCTAATTCACTACTAACTCAATTACAATTAAGTACAAATTAACTTTATTCAGTTGTGTAGGCACTAAAACAGTCCAATACATTATAGTCAAATTATTTGTTATGATAAAATTATTAAGATTTCTGTGCCACCACCCCAGACTGGTTGCTGGCCCTTGCCTGGCCACCCCTATGAAAAAATCCTGGCTCTGCCACTGTCAGGGAAACGCACGGCTAAAGTAGTTCGAGCCAGGTCTTGACCGCATCACAGTTCCATATCACTTCGCGTAGTCAACTGTAATAACGGAAAGTAGGTTACTAGGTCACAATTCATAACAAGAAAAAAAATGACAGACAAGTTTGTTTTTCCGGAAGTAAATTTTTATATTTATGGTGAATATGAAAATTGTGACAACTGGGCGACGGCAGTATTTGATAACCCAGATGAAAAAACTAATAAACGGAAGAGGACATCAAAAGCAGCAGACAACAAAAGACATAAAACAATCAGCGAAGAACAGCTACAGACTCGAGGGCGAAAAACATGAAGAAAACACCAAAAAACAACAACAGCTTGGGCTGTCAATGTGTTTAACGACTGGCTTAAGGCCAAAAATACGTCTGTGGACAAAGTAGAGAGAGACGGGGCAGACGCTTTAAATCTCCAGCTGCGGGCTTTCTATGCCACTGTCCGAAACGCATCCGGCGCAGAGTATTCAGTGTCAAGTTTACTCTCCCTACGAGCTGGACTGAACCGCTATATATCCAAATACAACATCATTGGGCAGTCAGAATTCACATCATCCAACGACGTATTCAAGGCCGTCATCAAAAAGTTTCGCAAGGCTGGGAAAGACTCCAGTTCTCATCATCCTCCCATGTTGACCGCTGAGCGCATTCATATACGTATCTGTCACCAGACACAGCAGCCGGGCTGGTTCGCAAGGTCTGGTTTGACATTCAGCTGAACCTGGCAAGGAGGGGGCGTGAAGGAAATCGAGAATTAAGAAAGCATTCATTCGTCATTAAAAAAGACGAAAATGATGATGAATATATTTGCTTGTCTTATAATGCAGAAACAAAAAAACACAAAAAGCCCACCGATCCCAACAAAGACTGCTACCATGGATTAATGTTTGCCAATCCAGGGGACCCCCTTTGCCCTGTTATAAGTTTCAGGAAGTACATCGCCAAATTCCCACCTGATGCCACATCCTTTTATCTTCATCCACTGAAAGCCCCACAGGAGGAGCTTGACGGAGAGATTGCTGGTATTCCCACGAACCGATGGGTGTGAACTATCTTGGAAACATGCTTCCGCGCATCAGCGGGGCAGACGATTTTGGAAACAGGTTAATAATGTACTTGGGAAATCAGGGCGGGCTACAACTAATTTGAACCTGAATAATGAAAGTATAGATGATCCAGCTACCATTGCTAATGCTTTTAGTTTACATTTTTCCCTAGCACCACAAGTACAGACTTTTACTTTTCAACCTTATCTGACTGCTTGTTTCCAGCCAGGCAGTTCCTTTTCATTTACAGAGGTCAGCCCAGCTGATGTGCAAAGGGCCATAAGTGAACTGTCCTCTATCAGTGCTGGTCCAGATGGCATCGAGAATAAGTTTATTAAAATTGGTTCTCATGTACTAGCAGTGCCATTGGCCTCACTTTTCATCTTGTCGTTTTCTTCTTGTAAATTTCCTGGAAATGTGCTAAAGTTATCCCACTTCACAAAGGTGGCGATTCTGAAAATATTAATAACTACAGACCCATTTCAATCATTAATAGTGTTGTAAAAGTTTTTGAGAAAATAATATTTTTCCAATTATCGAATTATTTAGCTGACAATAACCTATTATCTCAATGCCAATCTGGATTTAGAAAATATTTTTCTACCACTACAGCACTTCTTAAATTTACCAATGATGTGTTTTCGAGTTTTGATAATCGTATGTGTACATGTGCATTATTCTTAGATCTTACTAAAGCTTTTGACTTAGTTGATCATTATTTACTTTTAGACAAATTGTATTCTGTTGGTCTGTCTACCTCTTCTTTGCTTTGGTTCAATTCTTATTTACATAATCGTCGCCAGTGTGTGTCCTTTGGGGGCAGCATCTCTTATTTCACTGATATTGACAGATATCCTAAGGTTCCTCTCTCGGGCCTTTACTTTTTCGATATTTATCAATGATCTTCCGCACAGCTGTACTGAATGCAATATCCAACTTTATGCTGATGACACGGTTATTTATTGTTCCAAACCTAATATTTATGACATCAGCACTACATTACAAAATGGTTTTGATTCAAACCAGCGGTGGCTATTGTCCAACAAGCTTCTACTTAACAAATCCAAATCATATTTAATGCTTTTTCAAAAAAACAAACAATCCTTCATCTGAAAATTCATTAAAAATTGTATTTCTTGATCAAACTCCCATAAAACCTACTAGGCAGGTCAAATATCTTGGCCTTTGGCTGGACTCTGATCTTTCTTTTAGCACTCATGTACATAATATAACTAATAAGCTCAACTGCTCACTTAGAATTTTATACCAATCAATTAACTGTTTTAAGTTTCCCGTTAGAAAAATAATTGTTTCTCAACTTTGATTGCCAATCTTGGATTATGCCGACACTGTATATCAAAATACTACAGCCTCCTGCCTTCCGTCTCTTAACACTGCCTACAATAGCCTGTGTAGATTTATCCTCCGCTGCCCCTACAGAACACACCATTGTGAAATGTACCATCATCAGCTGTCCTGGCTGACCCTACCAGATAGAAGGCATTTTCATTGGTTACAATTTATTTTTAAATGTATTTATATGGATTATCCTTCCTATTTAAAACAATATCTAATTCCATTTAGATCATTTTATAACTTGCGACACAATAACCAAATCTATTTTCTCATTCCTCAAATCAATAAAGAAATAGGAAGATATGCATTTCAATATAAAGCACCGTATGAGTGGAATAACCTTCCAATTTCAATTCGCTCTTTGACTTCTTTTCCAATGTTTAAAAATGCCCTAGCTCAACATTTTCAGAATACATGCAATTGTTTTTAATTTTTAATTTTTATTTTTTTATTATTATTATTTTTTGTTGATATCTTTGTGCTGGTTTGAGGGCACAGGTCAGGACAGATGCTGGAGCATTATCGGTGGTCATTACTGCACTACTGCTCTATAGTGGTTACCACTGATAGAGTTGATATCCTTAAAATGGATTAAATGGAACCTATTTTATGCATGGTGCATTAATCCTTTATATTTATGTGTGCATACGTGTATACGTGTTTACTGTGGTCTAGATGTGTGTCCAACCTTTGGAGAGTCTTGTATGAGTGAATGTCTTGTTTGTATGAGTTATGTATTATATATTTTTGCAATTATCATTATCATTTTGTGTTTTTTGTTTCATTTGTGTATGTGTTTTCTGTTTAATTTGACTGCCGCTGTAAGGTCAATGTCAATTTTTGTACCTGGACTCGAGGACCCCCTCGAAAACGAGATGGTTCATCTCAGGGGTTATTCCTCTTCAATAAATAAATGTCAATAAATGCTGTCAGAAGAAGCAGGGCTGGAGAGCAGGCAGAGCATGTCTGTCACAGGGCACAAGTGTGAAACAAGCCTGAGAAGCTACTGGGCACCTTCCGCTACAGAAAGAAAGAAATGGAGCTTGATCCTCTCAGGAAACAAAAGTACAAGCGAAAATCAAGCCAAGGATCACCAGGAAAAAAAAAAGAAAAAAAAACCCTCTGCTAACATGCAGCCCAGTGCGCTTGATCTGCCATTTTCGATGTCTAACTTCACAATCAATGGAAATGTGCAGTTTAATTTGAATAAATAAAGTAGGCTATATAGTCCTATCTATAATCAATAGAAAATTGAACTGAATATACATAAATAGATAGTCCTGCTGCACGGGTTTTCGTTAGGCCTACAGCCTACTGTCAATAATATAAAAATAAAATTAACAAATGAATTAAAACTAATGAATTAATAAATTAATTAAATATTGACGCACATGCTTTTCTGTCTCATTATTGCAACCTCTCTCTGTCTCTCTAATAACTGCACTAATAACTGCATTAGTCTGCTATCAGTGGCTCAAATCTCCGTTACTAACTCTTAAATGACGTTTTGGAATTAGCAAAGAAGGCATGGGAATTGATGCGTAAGAAATTAGTCCTACATATAAGATCGTTTTAATGACAAAAACTTGACAAACGTCTTGAAATACATCATCTGAACAATTTTTCGAGGTGTGGTAACTGTAGTATAAGCGGAGTAATTGACTCCAGGCCGTTGAATTATTACAAAAATAATGCACACCCGAGGTGGTAATGCGGTCATGACGCGAAGCGGAGTGGCCGTTACACCTCGGGTGTGCATTATTTTTGTAATAATTCAACGCCTGGAGTCAATTATTCCTTACTTACTAAATTCAGGATGTTCCTATCTGAATGGAAGAGTTTCAGTTTGTGATTTTACATTATCAACACCAGCTGTGTCTCTTCACCCCTAATGGAGCGCTTGAACGTATATAGGCTATATACCTGCTTTTCATGTGTCAAGTGTATTTTACACCATCCCATGACTTAGAGACATGGTGTCTCATCTGAATGCACAACCAAAATGATAACTCTCCAATGCTCTAAAGCAGTGGTTCCCAGACCTGTCCTGAAGGCACCCCAACACTGCACACCTGATTCAACTCATCAGCTCATTAACCCATGTGATAAGTCCATGGGAGATTTTGGTGCCTATATCTGAACAGTAACAATGTCGGCCCAGATCTGTCCCATGTACCAGATGTGGGCCGGATCTGGGCCGACACTATGTTCCTGTCTGGGTAGCGACCTAAAGGACTCCACAGATGCCATTGTGCATTCCTGTGGTTCCTCCTAGTCCACTCTCATCTCCCATCTCCACTGTTTTGAGTGTGTTCAGCTTCAGGCTGTCATGACCAGACAACCAGCTGTTAACCTCCGGTCTACTCATCGCTGTCATGATAGAACAAGGTTTTTAGCAGCTTGATGCACACGTGTCTGTGTGACTGATATTAACCTCTGTTAACTGTAAACCACACTGAGGCCAGCGAACAACAGTCAACCAGTTTAGTCTGGTTTTAGAGGCAGTGTTTTAGCAGGTCTCTTTTCACATCACACATTCTCAAACTGTTGTCACAGCTCTTCTGTTTTTAAATGTTTTCTTCACAGGATCACACATCTAGTAGTAAGATGGTCAGCATTTTTGCATATAACTGTTCAGTTTAAAACTTAGATACTGAGAATGTTTAACAGTTTAATCAGTAACTGCATCTTTCCATCGGTATACTGCTTACGGTGGCTGCCCCAAATTAAATTAGAAGAATTAATAAGAGGTATGTTTAATGAAAGGGTTTGGTTGCCAGACAAGTCAAAATTTGAATAGGCATATAATATAGGTTACAAAAAGGTTTTCAGATCAAAGAGTGTTATTTAACAAAACAAAATAATATGTTTGTTTTGTTTTGTTTTTATGACAAAAATTAATGAAAACTCAAACAGTACCAGGGAGATTGCTGCTTAAGTTCAGTTCATACTTCCATTTGATTTCATAAAACAAAAAAACTTGATTCACAATATGTTTCAACAACACAAACTTTTAAATTCTTTTTTAAACATTTTAAAATGTTTAATGTTTAAATTTTAAAATGTTAACTCAGTTATTTGTGTTAAAAATCAACAAAACGAAGGGGAAAAAAACAAGAAAGAAAATCCAACAAGTGATTGTGTGTGTGTGTGTGTGTGTGTGTGTGTGTGTGTGTGTGTGTGTGTGTGTGTGTGTGTGTGTGTGTGTGTGTGTGTGTGTGTGTGTGTGTGTGTGTGTGTGTGAGTGTGAGACTGCGTGAAACAGCCACACCCGGCCACAGAGATTCCAGCAACAACAAAAAAGGAATATAGACATTCAAATGCTGTGATAGTCTACATACAAAAAAGATAAAATAACCAGGTTTTGTGTGAAAAGTAGAAGGTCTCGGCTTTGTAATGGTAAAGCAAGACAAGTCAAAGATAATTCTGTATGTAGGCAATTATTTATAACATAAAAAAGCATTACAGCCATATGTCAGGGCTATTTCACACATCATGCATCAGTGGTGCACGAGCTGCAGTGCAACTGTCAGCTCATGTTACTTTCACCCAGTGCACGATCAACACAAGTTCTACACAAATCCAATTCTAACTTAAATATATTTTAAATACCATAAATAACCAGCACCATAAGTTATTTCTCTTTAGTACATTGGATATTTATTTTGATAAGTACTACCAATTATTATAAAATGGTTATTCAGAGTGGGCCATTGAGATAATCATTCAGTTTAAATAAAAAGGGTAACTGTTATCTGAATTCACTTGCATGTATGGTAAACAGATGAGTATGGAATTCAAAGTAGCAGGTTTGCACTTAGCTTTAGCATTCACAGTTATGTGTTGCAGGAGCTGGCTGGTGTGCGGCGCAGACGAAGTACTGGCAGGAGACAAAGCGATAAATGCACATCACATTCATTCACAAGCTAAAGGTGATTCATGAACTTCCTAAAAAAAATCAGGTGACAGTGCAAGAAAAACAAAAAAGAGTGATTTATAAATTCCATTCACCCTGTTCTATATTGAAAGCACTACATCAACACATTATTCGATGTTGTAACAATGTAATATGTTAGAACATTTAAGAGAAGTTAAATATCTCTAGTAAAATAGCTCTCTCTCTCTCTCTCTCTCTCTCTCTCTCTCTCTCTCTCTCTCTCGAAGTATGAAATGACTGTTAAATAAAGGAAGCATCTGGTTTTGAACACACATCATTGTGGCAGTATGGGGTCGAGTGAACTGTCCTTCATCCTCTGTGAGTATTTGATTGTATCTTGTATTTATATTTACATTGATTCATTAGATGTTTTAAAGCAACTTACAACGTTGCATTTTCGCATGAGTTGTTTCGCGGACCCCCTGGACCCCACTTTGAGAACCCCTGGGCACAGAATTCTGAAGGAAATGTTAGTTTCTGAACTGGTGCCGTTGGCTGTTCAAGCGTCAATGTGCTGAACTGATGTGAGCAGCCACTGTTAGCCAATGAAGAGAGATATAAAGAGGTGTGGTGTGGGCTCTCTTAAGCACTTTAACCAGTGTGCTGCCGTGTTCTGTATCATTTGTAGAGGTTTGATTGCATACTTAACAATAAAGATGCTGATTGCACAGTTCTTTTGCGGCTATATAAACTGTTGGTTTGTTCCCGGCTGGATTATGGGAGCATAGTTTATAGCTCTGCTAGATTTGGAATTGTCCTGTAATAAGGCAGCTGAAACTTATCCACATATTTATCATCAGCATTTCTTTAAAAAGCCCTTTTCCACATCATAATCATATCTATACTGATGGGTCAAAGATTGACAATCACGTATCTGTAGCAGCAGAAAATGGCCACCAACAGTATTTCATTCGTAGACCAAAGTTCCAATTTTACAGAAGAAGCAGGAGCTCAGCAGAACAGTATATCAAGTTTGTAATAAATATCTGTTTTACACTCTGTTAGCGATTTTACAGTTAAAGACCCAAGGACCAGATATGATTAATTAAGACCAGGAATTAGAAGTGCAGTCAATTTAAGACAAGAATCAGAATTATAATAAATTGAAGAACATTTTTACTGAAGATAGTTTGTAGTTTCATCAGGCAGAATTCAGCTTCAAGACTCACAAGGAGTTTGTAGGCCGCCCGGCTTACACCAAGGTCTGAACTATGTCCTTACTTCAGGTTGAATGATTCTGATTGGCTAAGAAATAGATAGTACATTTTCACACATGGACTGATAGGCAGAAGCACATCTCCATACTGTGTACGGCTGCCACCAGAACCCTGAGTTAGGTACGAGTGGCCCTCCGAGGTCACCAGACTTTGTGTGTAGGCACCAGCATGTCGAAGAAAACAAGACAAGACAAAATTAGACAGCCAGTCAAACTCCCGTCATGAAAAACATAGGAGTCAGGATATAGCTTCTTAGCTCCTTTTAAAGGGGTGGTATAATGCCCTTTTCACAAGATGTAAAATAAATCTCTGATGTTCCCAGAGTGTGTGAAGTTTTAGCTCAAAACACCCCACAGATATTTTTACATATTATGCATGTTAAAGTTGTCACTTTTTGAGGGTTAGCAAAAACGCACCGTTTTGTGTCTGGCCCTTTAAATGCAAATATGCTGCTGCTCGCGTCACAGGGGGCGGAGCATCAAGAGCCGCTCCATTACCTCACACAGACACACACTATGACAGGAACTGTTCTGCCTTTTATATTTAAACGGAGTCAGACAAAGATGGAGAGACTCAAGAAGAAGTGACAACATATAGAATGCAACAGGACATCTCTGAATGGTTAGTTGATGAATTTATGTTGCTGATGTGGAGTTAACTATCTTCAATTAGCATATTCTGTCATGATAATCTATAAATCGCTCATATATGAACTGTTGTGAGACGCACAGAGTGACTTTCTATTGCATGTGAAAAGACAGATGCTACAGTTTGAGCTGAATCACAAATGTGCTCTACTACAACAACTCTTCCTCTTCTCAACATGGACTGCATATTCCCGGGGGCGGGTTTTATGTAAATTTTAGGGTTGGTGATGTCACTAACCCGGGAGGAATGTTGTAGTCCCTACCAGCAGTTTGTTGTAGTCCTTAAAAAACAATTTCTTTAAAAGCAAATATCTCCCTTTGCTTTGAACTTTGAGCGTTGTAACTTTGCAGATGTTGTTTATGCTCAAACAGCAACATTACACACTAACTAAAGTTAGAAAAGTGAAATAATACTCAACACCCCTTTAATAGAGACTCTTGTTGAGCATGTACCATTTCTTAAAAAAAAAAAAAAAAAAAATCAGGCTTCCAGTGCACCTCAGAAAATATTATGAAACAAAACAATGCAGATCTGGGGCCGTATTCACAAAGAATTTTAAGGCTAAAAGTAGCTCCTAACTGGCGAATTTAGGAGCAACTCCTAAAAATAATGGGCGTGTCACCCCTAACTTTAGGACTCCTAATTGTTTTCACTAAGAGTAATTCACGAAGCATTTTAGCCCTAAAAGTAGCACCTAAGTCTGGAACAGCTTAAAAGAAGTCGAGAGGACTCCTAACTCACTAAGACCTATTCACAAACCGCTTTTTGTGGCATTTCACGTTGCGATGTTTTGAAATGCGTATGCGG
The DNA here is from genome assembly GCF_965113295.1 of Leuciscus leuciscus. NCBI lineage: Eukaryota > Metazoa > Chordata > Actinopteri > Cypriniformes > Leuciscidae > Leuciscus > Leuciscus leuciscus. Next base: position 55,845,359 of record NC_138726.1, on the reverse strand, counting down.
CGGCTACAGGAGCTTCCAATCGCGAGGGAACAATTTCGCATTGTAGGCATAACTAGGGATGCAATAACGCCACCACCAACAACAACCAAAACTAGGCTACTCATTGCATGTAAACTAATTGTAACGTTTCATTGTGAATCAAATTAAAATGTTCTTCTCTTTGCAAACGTAGGCAGAGACATATAGTGACAGATTAATTCAATAATGTTGCAAAGATATTGCATCAATCCATATGTTTCATTAGGCTACTAGGCTATTTGTTTTGCCTTACTCTTTATTCATTTAGGCTATTTATTCAGTTCATCATCTTCCGTCCTTCGCACTACTTGTGTAGCGCACGCATTCTCAGACCTGTCACCTGTCACTCATCATCGTAGGGTAGGTGTTTGGAATCATTCCCGCGTTACAATCATCAGCCAATCAAGGTTGTCACTTCAGTCAAGCTCGTGCATGAGTAATGACGTCATCCATATAGCAACGAAGACTCACTCTTAGTTTAGGAGTTGTCATTTTTCTTTACTAAGAGTAGGTCTGAAAGGCGTTGTGAATAACTTTTAAGAGAAAACTCCTAGCTAAAATCTTTTAGTGCGATTTAGGAGTACTCCTAGTGGTAAGATAAAATGCTTTGTGAATACGGCCCCTGGACCCCTTTAAAACTAACTTCCTGATTCAGTGTGCAATACCATATTTGACAGCTAGAGGTCCTAATTATTCTAACATTGACAAAACCCATGAGCAGAACAGTCTGGCTCTAACTATAAACAATCTTCCCAAAACACCCAGATGACATGTTCTTTCTCTCAGTGAGAGGAAACTTTAATATAACACAGTAAGGTAAAGACTTTAACTTAGAAATGCTTACTTAAACTATTGGTTCCAATGACCTTTGTGACCTATAGTCGTCATGGTGAGCTAGAAGAACAGATATACCTTTTAACACGTTGAAGACCTTTCTCCAACAAAACAAGTCCATATTTCATTTCTGGAAGCCGTTCATATGTGCAGTTCTTCAACAGCTGTTCATTTGTTATTTTTCAATGTTTTAATAATAAATGCTTACTGTGTTTGTTTAGTCCTGATGCTGTTATTCGGGCACTCTGGACACACTCAAGGTAAAAAAAAAATATATCCTTCATATTATCAAATCACTGTTTAAGATCAGTAACTTTATTTCTAAAGGCTAATTCAATGCACCGATATATGCCATCCAATGCAGACTATCACCAGATTACAGCATGTCATTTTTTTAAACATTCCACGACGCAGGAAATGGAAACTGGAAACCTGACAAACGTCTGTTGCCATTGGTCGGTGTCTGTCTGTGCAGTTTGAATTAGTCCTGAATGACCAAAGATTAATACGGACTTCTGTCGGTCTACAAAAAAAGTTGTCAAAAAACAACCAAACACAACAGATTACATTGCTTGATTTTTAATCTTTCAATATTTGCCCTTATGTGTGTTAACTCAAAAGCAAAACCTGTAGTGAAGGTGAAGCCAGATCAGCGTGTGTTCAGAGGAGAGAGAGTCACTCTCACATGTGACATACAGGGAGGAGGAGACATTCAGTGGAGATACAGCTGGATTAAAGATGGTTCAGTCATACCACACACTGAGAGAGTCTACGACATCACATCTGCTTCTGATGGTGGTCAATACAGCTGTGAAGCAAAGAGCATCAGTGATGTTTTTACACTGACTGTATCAGGTGAGTCTTCATATTCAACTGTTTAATGCTTATTTAAAAACTGTATTTGTGTTTGTTTGTTTTTCTGTATCAACCACATCTGTTATTATAAGAGGATGAAGCATATATTGCTATAATGAAGCAATTCACTTTTAGTCATTATTCTGTTCAAATGCAGAACTGAATAAGAGGTTTCATTATAGTCAAATAGCGTGCAGTTTTCAGTGATTTTTATGCTTATGGTTCCCGGTCTCCTAAAATCCATAAAATTTGTGATATTAAATTAATTGTCAGCTAATATCTACCTTGGAAAAAATAGGCATCTTCCACTGATGCTTCAGACTGTGATGTCAAATGTTACTGCTGTTCAATTATACATGTATGTGACCCTGGACCATAAAACCAGTCACAAGTCACGCGGGTATATTTCTGGCAATAGCCAACAATATACATTGAGTCAAAATTATCGATTTTTCTTTTATGCCAAAAATCATTAGGATATTAAGTAAAGATCATGTTCCATGAAGATATTTTGTAAATTTCCAACCGTAAATATATAACACATTTATTTTTGTGAGTGAATGCAGCACAATCGCCAACATAAATGATTGATATTGATTTTGGGCTATCCGATCACTTAGCCATACTATTCAATTTGGAGCTACCTGATATACTTACTTTACTTCCCGTATTATTCACTACCGCAAGTGGAGATCTATCGCGCCCACTGACTTCTCTGACTTTACTGACTCTGCTACTAGCTGTATTTTACCAACTGATGCATTGGATGACAAAGTAAATAGGCTGTACACAATTCTTTCATCCGGCCTGGACACTTTTGCTCATCTGAAGTCACGTGCTGTCTCTTTTAAACGATCTGCCCCGTGGTATAACGATGATCTGCACGCGAAGAAAACTCAGTGTCGCAAAATGGAGCGCAAATGGCGCTCTACTGGTTTAACTGTGTATCATCAGGCCTGGAAAGAAAGCTTGGGTGAATATAGGACTGAAATTGTATTGACAAGGTCTGCTCACTTTTCCCAGATTATTGCAAGTAATCAAGATAACCCTAAAAAATTGTTTAATTCAATCAACAATCTTTTAAACAGAAATAATATGTCCAATGTCTCTTCTTCTGTTCAATTATGTAACAGGTTTCTTGTGTTTTTTAGCAATAAGATTGAGGGGATAAGACATCAGATTACTACTACTAATACATTTGTTACCCAAAAATTAAATAACATAGAATTCTCTGGTGTTTATCTTTCAGAATTCTCCAAGTTAGATTCTCAATCCCTGTGTAATGTGGTTTTAAAAATGAAAGCACCTCAAATGTTGATCCCATACCAGCTAGGTTGTTTCAGTCATGCTTTTCTTCATTGTGTCCGGCTGTTTTGAGTATTATAAATGACTCTCTGTCTTCTGGTGTTGTGCCATCTGCACTTAAAATTGGCGCTGTAACCCCTGTTCCAAAAACAAATAGCCGTGACTTTCAGAATCTAAAATCTAAAATCTTAGAACGTATTGTTGCCTCACAATTGCTCTCTCATCTGTCTGTAAATAACCTCTTTGAGCCTCTTCAATCTGGCTTCCGTAAAATGCATAGCACTGAGACAGCATTAGTTAAAGTCACATGACTTATTGATGGCTTCCGATTCTGGATGCTTATCAATACTGATTCTGCTTGATCTCAGTGCCACCTTTGACACTATTGATCATTGTACCTTACTTTCTCGCCTAGAGTCTGTCTTTGGTGTATCTGACTCTGCTCTGAGCTGGTTTAAGTCTTATCTCTTAGATCGCAAACAATTCGTTGTGCTGGGTGGCTGCAGATCTGAGGTTGGCGTGGTAAAATATGGTGTACCTCAGGGTTCAATTTTAGGTCCTTTACTTTTTAGTCTTTATATTTTTCCTCTTGGCCAACTCTTGAGGTCTCTTGGTCTTGATTTTCATTTTTATGCTGATGACACCCAGATATACATTCACTCAAAACCTGATGTAAATGTGGCTGCTTCAACATCTTTCTAACTGTATCAGAGATATCAAAAATTGGATGTCTGTTAATTTTCTATGTCTAAATAGTGATAAGATTGGTTCGCCTCACCAGTTACGCAGAGTGAAACCTGTAGCTTTACATGTGGATGAGTAATTTTGATTCTAATTTAACATTTGATCTTCACGTATGTAATACTGTTAAAGTTTATTTTTTTTCATCTCAGAAATATATACAGATTACGGTCCATGCTGCCTTTTCCTGTAGCTGAAAAAATAATCAATACTCTGGTTTTCTCTAGAATTTATTATTGCAATGCCTTGTTAGCAGGAGCATCAAAATCTATTTTGAACAAACTTCAGTGGGTACAAAACTCTGCTGCACGTATTCTGACTAGGACAAGACATAGAGATCATATAAAACCTATTTTAGAGACCTTGCACTGGCTACCTGTCAAAATTTCGTGTTGATTTTAAGATTCTTATGTTGACCTGCAAGGCATTAAATGGACTTGCTCCTCAATATCTATCAATATCTAGCTTTTAATACCCTACATTCCGACATGTAATCTTCGCTAGGCCGATGCTGGTCTTTTAGTTGTTCCAGTAACGTACCTAAAAACAATGGGTGATAGGGCGTTCTCTTCAGTTGCCCCAAAGTTATGGAATTCTCTGCCTTCCGAAATTAGAAATGCACCATCCTTGAAAATGTTTAAATCATCCCTTAAAACTTATTATTTTAAGGAAGCATTTGGGTGAAAGGTGATTTTTGTGGTTGTTTATGTGATGTATTTTATGGGTTTACTATATGTCTTGGATACTTATTTTTAAATTGTTTTTGGGTTTGTAAAATTGTTTGTAATACTTTTTTGTATTGTGTTTATCATGCCTATTTTATCTATCTTAATTTTGCTTATGTAAAGCGCTCTGAGAATTGACTTTTAAAAGCGCTATACAAAATAAAGTTATTATTATTATTATTATTATTATTATAAATGGACAACTTTAAATGAGATTTTCTCAATGTTTCAATTTTTTTTTTTTTTTTTTTTTGCACCCTCAGATTCCAGATTTTCAAATAGTTGTATCTCGGCCTAATATTGTCATATCATAACAATCATACCATACATCAATGGAAAGCTTTTTATTATTATTATTATTAATTTTTTTTAGCTTTTAGATGATGTGTAAATCTCAATTTTAAAAAAATTTACCCTTGTGACTGGTTTTATGGTCCAGGGTCACATATATGATCAACTCGATTTTTTACTAAGAAAACAAATACATTTTCTGTCCCAAAAACAACAAATTTAATTAGTATTTTATTGGCAAAAATGTATTAACTCATATATTCAGTTCAGAATATTTTCTTTTACTCACAGATTTCCCCACATCTACAGTGACTGTGACACCAGACAGTCCTGTATTCACTGGAGAAACAGTCAATCTGATGTGTGTGATAAACTCTGATCACAGTGACTGGAGATATGAGTGGTATAAATACAGTGTAAAGTTACAGACGTCTGAGCGTTACACTGTAAACAGAGACACTCTCACTATCAGAGGAGCTACTGAGTCTGATCAGGGTCAGTACTGGTGTAGAGGACAGAGAGATGGAAGACCAAACTCATCAACATCAAGCTCTCTTTCTCTCTCTGTGAAGGGTGAGTTGAACATCATTGTCCTCCTAAACTCATTCTGCTATGATCACACATACAATTGAGAGACTGTGGTTTTGTTCAAAATGGAAAACTATCTCACTGCTTGCTTAAGGCCGGCATACACTGCAATTTCAGCAAGGTTACCTACTCGGACTGTATGAGTATGGCATTAGATGAAAAGCCAAAGCTCACGATTTATGTGCTCACACTATATGGTCCGATCATCGATCTGTGACTTGACTGCTCACACCATCCACCTTATTCCTACGCTCCATGACACTTTGCACGAATTATGGGTGTAACTTCTGTTAAGCTGTAAACAATCAGTGAAAGGCTCTATATATAATATAATAGGCTATTCCCAACACTTTGAGAGGTTTGAGAGGTGGCGCCCCGCCAAATCTCGCGAGAATCACCTTTACGGCACGTAATTTTTGTATGAAATTGTGAAACATTACCTGGTCAGTAGACATCTTCGGAGTCTATCTGTGCCTGTTCGATGTGCGACGCTTCCATCCTACTGAACAGGTACCGGTATACAGGGGGGAGGGGATCAGGCCGTGAGTGCAGAGACGGCTCTGCGTGAGTGGTATTTACGACAGTAACGTTTAATACAAGTACTTCACAGCGACTCTAGGGGTCGCTGTTTGACCAAAACGGAAACTGCATAGTATGCCTTTAATGATTTCTTTCATTGCAGCCTATGGAGGAACAGAAATGACTCGGATTTCATTAAAAATATCTTAATTTTTTGTTCTGAAGATGAAAAAAAGAAGAAAAAAAAGTGTACCACTATGCTGCTTGACAGTGCACATTTTACTTCACTTAGTTCCCTAAGTGGAGAAGTGACTATTAAGATAACAGTCCACAGTTAAAGGGTTGAATGAATGAATGAATGAATGAATGAATGAATGAATGAATGAATGAATGAATGAATGAATGAATGAATGAATGAATGAATGAATGAATGAGGCATTTATATATAGCGCTTTCATATGTACTTTCATAGCAACAAAACCCCACAACACTTTAGAAAACTGCTAGATAGATTGTAAGCAAAACCATGATCAACTCAGAATAATAAAAAGTTAAGGCTGCAGTAAACTCACCCCTGTATTAATTTCCTGCATAAGCTCATCCAATTTCTCTCCAAGGCTTCTTTGAAGACTTGAAGATTGTGACAAAGCGTGGTGTGTAGCGATCCACAGCACCATAAAAAAATACTCTGCAGTCTGCAGATCTGTGGGGACTATCCTGTTCAACTCTGCAAAGACCTACAACACAGGCAAAAAAAAGAAGGAAAACAAAGGCATGGGACAGTGTGGACATTTTGTCAATGCACGGTCAGGCCTACAGGCCAATTCTAAAGCCAAACCTAAACAGAATGTGGTTTCTCATGGTGGAAAAAAGGATATGATCCCTTTATTGCTAAAATCGGGTCGAAGACAGAAAATGCTTTTTCCACAATAAGAAAACTTTATTTCATTTAATGTGAAAAGTACATTATATATAAATATGGGGGTCTTCACAATTCTTATCCAAGAATAAAAAGCCAAATATATGACAAGCCTATAAGCTTTGACAATTCCTTATTAAAAAAATAAAAAAATAATTATAAGTCTAACTATCGAGATTTTAAATAACTAGGGATGGAACTTTTTTTACACCACGTACAAACCACTGAAATTTTTATCCAGAAAAACTGCAGCTCATCTGTTTACTTGCATTTGTTTACAGTGCAGTCTTGCCCTCAGCAGGGCGCCTATATATTTATTATGTCGATGGTGGCGACAAACAAGGTGCAAGGCAAAACCGGAACCAAACACATAAGTGAACACAGAAACAAGGGGAACTTCGAATTAATTTAAAAGTCAGTCTGTAATAAAAGTCCATACAAAACACAAGACACAGCACCGGGATCATGACAGTCTGTCACATAACCTGTTAATACTCCCCTGAGTTTGGCTGAGACTAACTAATTCTTAGTTATAAGACTAATTCTTTAGCTATAAGTTTAAAGTTGGTTGAACTTAAATTTGGAAGTTCACTTGTTACCTTTGTTTGCTTGATTAAGTTAGTGCAATATTTAATACATTTACTTTTAATTACAATAATTTTATAGTATAGTGGTTTCGTTGATGGCGGAAAATATACAAATAAAGTCTAATTTGGTCTTAAATGCAAGTTTTATGTATACATTTTCAATGAAATGTTACAACAAAATGTAATTTATCTGTAAACTGTGTAGCTGTTGATTTGCCATCCCTATGCTTTTCTTCTCACATGCACGTTGTTACTTTTGACCATGTTTGCCCTTATTCTCATTTTTAATAAATTTGTACCTTTTGATAGTCATTCTGTGTGTGTAAAGTGATATTATAATGTTCAAGATTTCTGGGTTTAATTTCAAACCCATTTTGGGTTCATTTTAATCCAGCGATGTAGTAATCTTACTCCAAAATTTAGGTTAAAAAGCATTTAACCAAGTATGCTGGGTCAAAACAACCCAGCAATGGGTTCGTCCCTTTTTAACGCAACGCTGGGTTGCCAAAATAAACCAAATTGGGTTACAACAGTGTACAACAGTATATTATTTAACTGTATATGCTACATTGTCACATGACCTCATCACTTTGCATGTTTAAGTCTGTAATATTTTTACACTCTTAAATGATGTAAGATTTGTAAATGTTGTACAAGCTGCAATTCTGTGACACGCAAATAGAAAATAACATGCATGTATAGACTCAGTTTACATGACACAATATACCCAGTCTTTCAGTTTATACAAAGTTTATCAGTATATAGTTTATCAATCAATAATGTTGATGTAATCAATACAAACAAACTTGATCTTTCATTTTTAATACAGTGTTTGTCTCATAAGGAGGTTTTGAGTTCATAAACACTAACATTGATCATGAGACTGTGATGCTGTTTTAATCAATATTTACTCATATGTGTATTAATACAGGAAAACCTGTAGTGAAGGTGAAGCCAGATCAGCGTGTGTTCAGAGGAGAGAGAGTCACTCTCACATGTGACATACAGGGAGGAGGAGACATTCAGTGGAGATACAGATGGTTTAGAGATGGAGACACTGACTATCCATTTACAACATCAACAACAGCAGAGATCAGTTTCACAGCTGATCGTGTGTCTGTCAGTAAATACAGTTGTAGAGGAGAGAGATCAGGCTCACACACAGACAGTGATGCTGTTACACTGACTGTATCAGGTGAGTCTTCATATTCACGTCTGTTTAATGATCATTTAAAATCCATATTTCAACACTTATGATCTTCTGTATCAGCCACATCTGTTCTTATAAGCAATTCACTTTTAGTCATGATTGTCTTCAGATGTCTTGTGTGTGTTGCACATTTTTATCAGGATATGTTTTAAAACATCATGTAAATTTGAAAATGTAAACATTTTCCAGTGTTATTGGCGTCTCCATCTTTGAGATTTACTTTAGTCACTGTCGCTATAGTTACAGGAGATATTTACTACTATAAAAAATATATATATTTGGGTTTATTCTGACTCTGGTTAGTTCACCCAAAAAAATGAAAATTCTGTCAGTAATTACAGAGACAATTTTATACTTTGGTAATTACTCGCCCTCATGTTGTTCCAACCCCGTAAGACCTTTGTTCATCTGTAGCGCGTCTGTGTTGCACGTCACCACGTATCACACATGACCAGCATCGCCCAATAGTGAGCCTACGTGGTGACGTGCAACACAGACGCGCTACGCTTAAACACTACGTGAACTAACTCGAGGCCCAGAGAGAAGGAAATGAAAAGTGGAATAAAGTCGTTATTTTTGTTTGTTTTTGCGCACAAAAAGTATTCTCGTCGCTTTATAAACTTAAGATTGAGCCACTGTAGTCACTTGGACTATATTAACGATGTCTTTAATACATTTTCTGGGTCAGCAAGTTATAGTGTCTTAGAAGCCTGTGGAGGAGTGATCCAGCTCTCAGATTTAATAAAAAATATCTTAATTTGTGTTCCGAAGATGAACGAAGGTCTTATGGGGTTGGAACAACATGAGGGCGAGTAATTACTGACAGAATTTTCATTTTTGGGTGAACTAACCCTTTAATGCACTTTGTCACTGTTGCTGCAATAAAACTTCATCATTGAGATCTTCAACATCCTCAAAACATTTACAAAATGTAATTATTTTACTTTGCACTGAAAGAGATGTTTGAGTCAGTTTGTGTTTCTGTCTTTCTTCTCAGATTCCCCCACATCTACAGTGACTGTGACACCAGACAGTCCTGTATTCACTGGAGAAACAGTCAATCTGAAGTGTGTGATAAACTCTGATCACAGTAACTGGAGATATGAGTGGTATAAAGACAGTGTAAAGTTACAGACGTCTGAGCGTTACACTGTAAACAGAGACACTCTCACTATCAGAGGAGCTACTGAGTCTGATCAGGGTCAGTACTGGTGTAAAGGACAGAGAGATGGAAGACCAAACTCATCAACATCAAGCTCTGCTGTTTCTCTCTCTGTGAAGGGTGAGTTGAACATCATTGTCCTCCTAATCACATACAGTATATATAATCGAGACACTGTTCAGACTGAACTACTTTATTTTTAAATACAGTAAACAGGGCCTATAATGAACACTCATGAGCCAAATGGGAGTAAAAAACGGCGAGTGTATGAAACGCTGTCACTCGCTATTTGACCAGTAACAGTTTTTAAAATTCTAACAAATGCAGTGTTGAGACAACATGAACATGAACAAACGTGAATGACGCTCTGTACAGTTGACGGGTCAGTGCTTCATTATCACGAAAGTTTAAGCCTCTCCAATGTAAATGTTCAAGGAAGTGGAACAAGCGAAAGGGAATTGGTAACTCGTGTGCTGTGTGTGAAGTTTAACATCTGAAGATCGGCCCTGAAAGACACTTCTCTCAGACAGAGTGTGAAGTTGAGCTCTCTTTCATGCCTACCGGCGCTTCAGTGGACAAATTCACTCCAAATTATGTCAAAAAACATAGTCTTACATAGTCGGTTATGTCTTAAGCGAACGCAAACACAAAACGCATGATCCGTGTATTCAGCCTTAAAGTGACATCATCTTCTTCATGACTGAACTGAGCAGATCATGGGAATTGGTGGTGAAGTGTGTTCTGTGTGTGTTCAGACTCAACACACTGTTATATAATCTGTAATGATAAATGTTCAGTGTTTGTTCAGTGTTGTTGTTTAGTGGAGGATTTCACACTCTCTCATTCATACACTTGCTCATATTCTTTCACATGTGTATTTGTTTCTTAGGCAGAAAGTTCAATATCTTATGCAAATGTTATAATGTCAGTGTTATTGTTGTGGTTTGTGTTCAGTAATGTTATTAAAACTAAACTCTTATAATATAGCTCTATATGATTTTTTTTAGGCAACCATCTAGATCTCTTGGATAATTGTTATAAACTATAGGTAGTTTCTTAAATAACTGAAAATTACAGATTTATAGTTATAAGTTTAAAGTTGAGTGAACTTAAATTTGGGAGTTTACTTGTTGCCTTTGTTTGCTTGAATAAGTTTCTGCAATATTTAATAGAATTACTTAAAGTCAAAACCAATTTGAATTAAAACATTTTCGTTGGTGGAGGATAATATACAAAAAAGTCTAATGTGGTCTTAAATGCAAGTTATTTTATCAGTCTTCATAAAAAAATAAATTAAAAAAAGTATCTGATGATTTGTCTTTTTTCTTCTTTTTTTTTTTTTTTTGCTTTTCTTCTCACATGCACACTGTTACTGTCACAAACTGCCCCGAGACAAGAAGGTTGAGGATCCAAATGCAGTATATATTGAACAGGGTAATCCAAAGTACAGGCAAGGTCAAACACAGGCAGTCCATACAAACAAACACTACAAGGCAGGGAACACGGGCAAAAGAGTAATTCACGGAACAGGCAAGAAACCCAAAACCAAGAGACATGAAACAAGGGCGAATGCTCAGAATTGCAGTGTGACACTAAACAAGACTTCACAGATAATGAATGAGAAAACCAGGCGTATATGAGTTGAGCTAAACAAGATAATGAGACACAGGTGAATGTGGTAATGGATGAAGAGTGTGGGCAGTGAGTTATGGGAAATATAGTTTGTGAGGGAATGACAGTAGTCTAATGTGGAGTGCCTTCTGGTGGCTCTCAAGGGCACTCCAGCTGGTGACCATTACAGTTACTTTTGACTATGTTTGCCCTAATTCTCATTTTTAATAAAATTGTACCTTTTGATAGACATTATGTGTGTATAAAGTGATTCAATAATGTCCAAGATTCTTTGTTTTATTTTCAAACTATTTTGGGTTAATCTTAATCCAGAAATGTATTAATTTTACTCAAAAATGTTGTCAATCTGCTGCCAAATTGGGTTTTTAACCCAGCATTTTGTAATGTACAACAGTTTATTATTTAACTGTATATGCTACATTGTCACATGACCTCATCACATTGCATGTTTAAGTCTGTAATATTTTTTACACTCTTAAATTATGTAAGATTTGTAAATGTTGTACAAGCTGCAATTCTGTGACACGCAAATAGAAAATAACATACATGTATTATAGACTCAGTTTACATGTATGACACTCTTTACCCAGTCTTTCAGTTTATACAAAGTTTATCAGTTTATAGTCTATCAATACTTAAAAACAATTTTGATGTAATCAATACAAACTTCCAACAAACTAGATCTTTCATTTTTAATACAGTGTTTGTCTCATAAGGAGGTTTTGAGTTCATAAACACTAATATTGATCATGAGACTGTGATGCTGTTTTAATCAATATTTACTCATATGTGTATTAATACAGGAAAACCTGTAGTGAAGGTGAAGCCAGATCAGCGTGTGTTCAGAGGAGAGAGAGTCACTCTCACATGTGTCATACAGGGAGGAGGAGACATTCAGTGGAGATACAGCTGGATTAGAGATGGAAACACTGACTATCCATTTACAACATCAACATCAGCAGAGTTCAGTTTCACAGCTGATCGTGTGTCTCTCAGTGGTGAATACAGGTGTAGAGGAGAGAGATCAGGCTCACACACAGACTTCAGTGATGCTGTTACACTGACTGTATCAGGTGAGTCTTCATATTCACGTCTGTTTAATGATCATTTAAAATCCATATTTCAACACTTATGATCTTCTGTATCACTTCACTTTTAGTCATGATTGTCTTCAGATGTCTTGTGTGTGTTGCACATTTTTATCAGGATATGTTTTAAAACATCATGCAAATTGTGACTTTCCAGTGTTATTGGCGTCTCCATCTTTGAGATTTACTTTAGTCACTGTCGCTATGGTTACAGGAGATATTTACTAATAGAAAAGATGAGTTTTGTGCTGAAGTCAGAGAGAATGACGTGACTCACAGATAATGATGTTAAATGAGTTCATGAAGTCTTCAGATAGTCTGATGAAGTTGATTCAGACTCAGTATCTCCTCATATGAGCTTGTAGTTGGAGATCTTCATCTCTCCTTCAGGAGCTTCATTCTGCTTTCTATGGCGAGTCAGAGGTGTTTGTCTGAGATCGTGACGGAGCCAGAGCCTCAAAACAACTGACATGACAAAACTAATGACAGTACAACAGCAAAATACAACTAATACTAGGAAATATGAGATAAAATCATCTATAAACTATATAGTGTGAGAAATGTTAGTCTGCCCCGACTCAGCTTCCACTTCAAGATATGTATTAGAATATGTTTCTTCCCTAAAAGAGCTTAATTATCATAGAGACGATTCCTCCTGATCTCAGTAATATGTAAACACTACCGGAGTGAAACTCTATCACTTCTAGTGTGAAACGGCAGCGGGACGTCGAGAATAATCCTGTGTTCAGAAGATACATGAAGGATACATGGAGTTCCCGTCTCAAACAATATCAAAGATGTGGGAACGGAAGGCTTTCACTTTCATTGTTATCCTCAATTTACTTTTAAGACAAAACTTCATTGACATGAAGAGCTGGAAGAAGAATGTAATACAGTATATAATGTTTGAGCAGAGATTATTCAGGGTTTATTCTGACTCTGATGAACGCAGGGGCTTTAATGCACTTTGTCACTGTTGCTGCAATAAAACTTCATCATTGAGATCTTCAACATCCTCAAAACATTTACAAAATGTAATTCTTTTACTTTTGCCCTGAAAGAGATGTTTGAGTCATTTTGTGTTTCTGTCTTTCTTCTCAGGTTTCCCCACATCTACAGTGACTGTGACACCAGACAGTCCTGTATTCACTGGAGAAACAGTCAATCTGAAGTGTGTGATAAACTCTGATCACAGTAACTGGAGATATGAGTGGTATAAAGACAGTGTAATATTACAGACGTCTGAGCGTTACACTGTAAACAGAGACACTCTCACTATCAGAGGAGCTACTGAGTCTGATCAGGGTCAGTACTGGTGTAGAGGACAGAGAGATAGAAGACCAAACTCATCAACATCAAGATCTGCTGTTTCTCTCTCTGTGAAGGGTGAGTTCAACATCATTGTCCTCCTAAAAATATGGATCACATTATTCAACAATAAGCAATTCCAGCTGTCACATGACCTGATCACATTGAAATTTTAATTTCATTCAATATGTGAATACAGATAAAAAGATAAAGATAAATGTGACGTCAAGAGGAAGCAGCTTCGAAATGAGACACAGATACAATTTACATTCTAGTGCATATTGTCGACTGGGCGGTTGTGCAATCATTATATTATGTTATTATCTTTTTAATCTTTAAACTTTAATCAGTTTTTTTTATTACTGATTAAACTATTGAAAAGAAACTTTTTTCTTTTAAAAAAACAATTCCAGTCCATGTGTAAAAAAAGGTAACGCAAAAGTAACATAACACATTACTTTTCTAAAAAAGTAACAAAAAAAAGCAATTAGTTACTTTTTAAGGGAGTAAAGCAATATTGTAATGCATTACTTTTCAAATTAACTTTCCCCAACACTGACTGTCAGTGTAGCAAACAAGCCTTAAGACTTTTGCCATTGGTCCTCAGTCAGACCGAGGTCAGGATAGAAATGGTGTTACAATAACTTACAGAGCCTCAGTTTATCTGTTCTCATGGCCTGAGAGTGTCGGCAGTTTTTCAGACTAAAATACTGTAGTAAAACTGACGCCAGATCAGCCTGTGTTCAGAGGAGAGAGAGTCAACTCTCACATGTGACGTACAGAGGGGAGGAGACATTCAGTGGAGATACAGCTGGTTTAGAGAAGGAAACAATCATATGAACAGTTCAGTTTCACAGCTGATGTTTCTGATCAGTGTTTGTCTGAGATCATGACGAAGCCGGAGCCTCAAAACACATGAGAAAACTAATGACAGTACAATAGCAAACCAGAACATATTAAATATTAGATACAATAATATAAACTACATGGTTTTGTAAGAGATATACAAAATAATTTTCCCTGAAAGAGCAGTTTGAGTCACTTTGTCTTTCTTCTCAGGTTTACCCACATCTACAGTGACTGTGACACCAGACAGTCCTGTATTCACTGGAGAAACAGTCAATCTGAAGTGTGTGATAAACTCTGATCACAGTAACTGGAGATATGAGTGGTATAAATACAGTGTAATATTACAGACGTCTGAGCGTTACACTGTAAACAGAGACACTCTCACTATCAGAGGAGCTACTGAGTCTGATCAGGGTCAGTACTGGTGTAAAGGACAGATAGATGGAAGACCAAACTCATCAACATCAAGCTCTGCTGTTTCTCTCTCTGTGAAGGGTGAGTTCAACATCATTGTCCTCATAAACTCTCTCTACATCAGGGATGGGCAACTTCGGTCCTGGAGGGCCACTGTCCTACAGAGTTTAGCTTCAACCCTAATAAAACACACCTGAACAATCTAATCAAGGTCCTCAGGATTACTAGAAAATTACAGGCAGGTGATTTTTTTCAGGGTTGGAGCTAAACTCTGTAGGACAGTGGCCCTCCAGGACCGAAGTTGCCCATCCCTGCTCTACATGATCATGATCACACAACCAATCGAGAGTCTTTCATTGCCAGATGTTTAATTTACACTGAAAATAAATACAGTTTGTCTTTTGGGGGTTTAATTGTATTCAATTCTCTCTCTGCTGTTGTGTTCAAAACCATTTCAAGGAGCAAAACAATGAAACTGAATGCAGAGGTCTGAAAATACATTTTAAAGATGCAGTATTTTTAAATTTAACATGGCAAGAGTCCAGATAAAACAAAGAAACACAACAGATAAAGACACATCTGAACATAGACATGATAATTATGCACAAACAACCTGTCGAACAACCAACCTCTACAATATTAAATGCTCTGATACTTGTTCCATGTGCATCAAAATTAAGTCATCTTTTTTCTGGGCGAAGACTCAGAATCATGCCAGAATAATTTTTTTCTGATGAAGACAAATGCTCATTTATTTGAATCTTGAGGATCTGAATCTGTTGTTGTTCTCCTGCAGATCTAAAGCCGAAGCCTGAACTCACATCAGATCCTGCAGGAGCTGCACTGACTGGAAACACAGTGACTTTGACCTGTCGCATGGATCCATCCACTCGAGACTGGGACTTTTACTGGTACAAACACACACTGAACCCTGAGACAGAGAAGACAGAAACAAACTCCTACAGCCTGAAGATTGATTCAGTGTCTGATGGAGGCCAGTACTGGTGTAGAGCTGGAAGAGGGAAACCAGTCTATTACACACAATACAGTGATGCACTGTTGGTAAATGTTACAGGTGAGAGAGACTGTAGTGTGTGATGCAACAAATACAGATCAGAGACAATATCTACACAACTTCTGAAACTATAAATGCAATAATCTGTGTTTGTACAGTGAGTCCTAAAGCTGTGCTGACGGTACGACCTGATGAACGAGTGTTTAGAGGAGAAACAGTCTCTCTCAGATGTGATATAAAGTGGGGAGGAGACACTGAGTGGACATACAGATGGGAAATAGAGGGAACCAACAACCAATATAAAAACACTGTCAGCCGAACCTCAACACAAGAGTTGAACATCAGCAGTGTTGATCTCTCTCACCGCGGTAAATACAGCTGTACAGGACAGATACACACTCAAAGCTCTCAGCGCAGTGATGCTGTTACACTGACTGTCTCAGGTGAGTGTGTGTTTGTTGTGATCAGCTTCTCCATCAGTTTCTCTACGGCTCTGTAACTCGTGATGTTTTGTTCAGCTGAAGCTCAGGCATCAGTGCGAGTGTCTCCACAGCCGTGGCTGACTGAAGGAGAATCAGTGACTCTGATCTGTGAGGTTTCAGGCTCCTCTAAAGGCTGGACGTTCAGCTGGTTCAGAGATCATGATCATCTGTCAGACAGCAGCAGAGGAGCTGGAGGATCTTACACTCTCAGTCCTGCTGCTCTACAGCACACAGGAGTTTATACGTGCAGAGCAGAGAGAGGACGACCAGCCTATTACACACACAACAGCAGCTCACAGACACTGTGGATCACTGGTGAGGGTTTATGCTTGTGCTCATCCGGATCTGTGTTTCACTGCAGTCTCTGTGCTGTCAGTTTTGATTGAGATTTTCCTCTTTTCAGGAGTTTCTGCTTCAGTGTCTCTGGTCATCAATCCCAGCAGAAGTCAACACTTCTCATCTGACTCTCTCTCTCTGAGCTGTGAGGATCAGAGTAACTCTGCTGGATGGACAGTGAGAAGATACACAGACAAAGACACACAAACTTGTGCAAAACAAACAGGATCTGGATGTGTAATGGACTCTCTCAGCACATCTGACACTGGAGTGTACTGGTGTGAGTCTGAATCTGGAGAGAAACGTCTTCCTCGAAACATCACTGTACATGGTGAGTCCAATCACACTTACAACTATAAAACACAATAATGTTTATAATCAACATTTTTTTTTTCTTATGAGATCAGGTAAGACTACACAAGACTAATATAAAAAGCTCAGGAAGTAAAAAGTACAATTCAATTCATAATATCAATATTTTGATTATGTATTGTTTTGCTATATTCTTATTATTTACAGTATTAAACACACATTTCTTGTGTTTGTAGACGGTGAGGTGATTCTGGAGAGTTCTGTTGATCCTGTGATTGAGGGAGAGACTCTGACTCTACACTGTTTACATCGATCTACAAACTCCCCGATCCTCAGCGCTGATTTCTATAAAGACGGATCACTGATCCAGAATCAGACGACAGGAGAGATGAGCATCACTACTGTCTCAAAGTCACATGAGGGTTTCTACTACTGTAAAACAGAGAGAGGACAGTCACTCCACAGCTGGATCTCAGTCACTGTGAACTGTGAGATGATTTTATTTTATTCATGAGCATCTGATGAGATACGCCACACGAATACTAGAATACAAGTCTCTGGCTCTTATTTCTGCTGGAGCACAATCAGTTATTGTGTCACATAACTCACAAGAATATGACATAAGTATTAAATCAAATCAAAATATACTGAATACTGTGCCTGTTATTGTAACCAATTACAATTGAAATAATCAACACATCATAACCAATTTCCTATAGTTTAATGAAATGAACAGTGTTGTTTTTACAGCCAATCAACAATAAAATAAAATTAGATGACTTTCGTGTCACAATCTGACTGTCTAAAAATGTATTACTTTTAATTTGAAATCAGCAAGGAAGGAATCTGAATGTGCTTATGTAGTCGGTATGTCAGTATTTTTGGGTGAGGAGTTTTATCCCCTTAAAATAAATTACCAAAAATCAATATACAGGCAAACAAAAGTGCCATAATGTCTCGTTTTAAGGAATGCTGGCCTCCATTTCATCCCTAAGCCTTGTTTGCTGTCATTAAGGACATGAATGAGAATTAAGGTTTTGATTAAAGCACATATACGGTAATGTTGATGAATGAAGTTATCAAAATAATAGATGTATGTAGAAGTGTTTAGAATCTAAAGCAAGTTTAGTTTGTAGAATTTTTTTTGTTAATCTCTGCCTTTAAAGGAGAACTTGGTAACTTTTTTAACTTAATAAAACTGTCTAGAAATCATTTGGATGGTTAAACAACCTGTTCTGGTGATATTGGTGACTTTCCCCGCTCCCCCCAGCGTTCCCAGGCGGAAAACCAACCTTGCAACTTGCAACACTACCGTCCCGGCAAGTTAGAAATTGGAAGTCTCGTGAGAAGCGAGAACTAGAACGAGAACGAGCGCGAAACACAAATTGCTTTACGGCAATTCGACATAAACACACACACATGTATGATGTATTACCAGATGACCCACCTCGGTAGACATAGCTCCACACGATACAGTTAGGCTTGCTCCGATCAAAACAAACGCACATGAGCAGCGGTAGAGAGGGGGAGGAGGCCGCCGCAAGTGAGTTTTTTACGACTGTGTTGTGAAATATACGCCCCCCCACAGCTGTAGGGGGAGCTCGTGGGGAAAACATGCGACAACAAAAGGGAAAATCAGCGAAGAAGTGACAAGAGTTCGCTAGAGTTACCGAGTTCTCCTTTAATGCATAGCAATAGAGACAGAGCGCAACGCGTCATAATCTGAAGACCACGCCCACCAAGGGGGAAAACAAACCAACTGTCTCCATTGACTTTGCATTGCGAGAGGCTGCCTCCTTGTCATTTCTTGCTTCTAAGAAAAGACAGAATAATGCCTAAAAGCTGCTATGTGACAAGGTGTACAGCAAACAAGCTAAGAAACCCAGAAATAAGTTTTCATAAGCTGTCGACCCCAAAAAACGAGCGTTTGAGGACATAAAAGTGGATACAGGCTGGAACGAATGGGTAAATTGTGGGATCCTGACACTCAGTATGCACTAAAAATACACTACGTGTCTAGTAAGTTAAACATTTGGTCACTGGTGAGTCAAATATCCAAATGTCAGTTTTATATATTATATTTCTGTAAGATAAACTATCCTGTGTTGCCGATTACGGTCTCCTCCAGCGGGCGTACGTTAGTTCTCAGAGTAATGAGACACGTGACGCTCTGTCTCAACTGCCTGTATCCACTTTTATGTCCTAAACACTCGTTTTTTGGGGTCGAGAGCTAGTTTTTTTTTGCTTCTTTGCTGTACACCTTGTCACACAGCAGCTTTTAGGCATTTTTCTGTCTTTTGTTAGAAGCAAGGAATGACAAGGAGGCAGCCTCTCGCAATGCAAAGTCAATGGGGACGGTTGGTTTGTTTTCCCCCTGGGTGTGGGCGTGGCCTAAATACGCTCTGTCTCTATGTTGCTGAATAATGTTCTTGTGTTTCTGTTATTCAGGTCAGATTTCTGTCCTTAAAATCCTCAGTTCTCTTACGAGAGGTTCTCTCGTATTGCGTAAGTTTAGCTTACGCTACGGGTAAAGTCATCTTTTCTCGAGATATGAAGCAAAAAAATTATCCTTAATTTTATATATCTTGTCAACGCAGTGCGGCAGCAAGCTGACCTAGAGCAGGCAATCTAGCGTGCTCATAGGCTGCTCTGCGGCAACTGCAGCAGCCTATCACTGAGCCCTTGGCGTGACGTCACGTCCAATGAGCGCGAGCAGCGCGCCTACGCGTCACGGCCCGAGGCGGGGCGTGGCAGAGGGTATAAATACGGGCTGAGAGGCTGCTTTCACTGATTTTTGTCTCTTCAGCGAAGCTCTTCGCATCGCTGATCCTTGAGGAAGCCGCCGTTGAAACCAGCGCTTTGCAAGCCGAGGATTCTGCCTGAGGAAGCCGGCCGCCTTCGCCGCCTTCAGCTATCCCTGCCTGCTTCGCTATCCGGCGAAACATATCCTTTCTATTATGCATTGTATTTCATGTAAAGCTCCGCTCAGCGACAGAGACCGCCATGTTATCTGCACTCTCTGCCTGGGACCGGACCACGCTGCCCTCGCCCTCGCGGCGGGTGGCTGTGAAATGTGCGAAGAACTGCCGATGTCGACCCTGCGGGCTCGACTCGCCTTGTTCGACGCTCCAGCTGTCTCTCCGTCTGCCGGGCCGCGCAAGAAGAAGCGCCGCTCTCAGAGGCCACCGGAACCCGCAGCAGCAGCTGAGCGCTCGCCGGAGCCCCTCCCGCGAGCCTCGCTATCTCCATCTCCTCCCCCCCTTCCCGACGCGCAGCGGCCGGCCTTTGCCCGCACTGCCGTCGCCTCGGGGGACGAAGCGGACGACGCTGTTTTAACGGACAGCTGCTCTATCCTGGCCTCGGACAGCGAGGAGTGGTCTGGCTCCACCTCCTCTGCACAGGAGTCTAGCCGATCCCGCGCCAGTGTCGACGCGGAACTGCTCCGCCTCCTCACCAAAGCGGTCGAACAATTGGGACTCGACTGGTCCCCACCGAGGGCGCCCGCGCCTAACCGACTTGACGGGTGTTTTCTGCCTAGCCGCCGCCCAGCGCCTGCCTCTAGGTCAGCACCCTTCCTGCCTGAGCTCCACTCTGAGCTCTCTAAGTCGTGGAACGCCCCATTCTCCGCTAGACTCCGCTCACCGGTCTCCTCGACCCTCTCCCAAGTGGACGGGGCCGCCGAGAAGGGATATACTCAAATTCCCCCGGTGGAAGATGCTGTGGCAACGCACCTTTGCCCGCCATCCGCCAGATGGCGCTCAAAGTCTGCCCTGCCGTCCAAGGCCTGCAGGACCACATCAGCACTCGTCGGCCGCGCCTTCTCCGCCGCCGGCCAGGCTGCTTCCGCCCTGCATTCAATGGCTGTGCTCCAGATCCTCCAAGCCGATCTCCTCCGAGAGCTGGACGAGAAAGGCCCGGATCGCGCCGTTCTCACGGACCTGCGTAGCGCGACGGACCTCTCCCTTCGCGCCACAAAGTCCGCTGCACAAGCCATCGGGAGATCTATGGCCTCGCTCACCGTCACCGAAAGGCACCTTTGGTTGACGCTGGCGGATATGAGCGAATCCGAGCGTTCAGTGTTCCTCAACGCACCGCTCTCTCCCACCGGCCTGTTCGGCCCAGCGGTCGCCGGGATCGTCGATCGCTTCTCGGAGGTGCAGAAGGCATCGCAGGCGATGAATCTCTTCCTGCCCCGCCGCTCGAGTTCGTCTGCAGGCCGCTCTCAGCAGCCTCCTGCGCGGAACTCTTCTCAGCGCTCTGCCCAGCCTCCGTCTTCGCAGCGACGACAGGGCGGCCGCCCTAGGTCGCGCTCAACCAGCCGTCACAAACCGCCTCCCCCCCGGGGACCCCGGCCCAAGGTGACGCTCAAGCCTGAGCCCGCGAAGTCCTCCTAGCGGCTGCAAGGAGGAAAAGATGGCTGAGTCCCGCTGCGGCCGGACCACCATCAAAGCGCCCAGCTCTGCCAGTCCCCTTAGAAAAGGCTACTGCAGCAGCTTACATCGCAGCCAACGAGCCAGTAATACAACTCTCTCGCCTGCACACAAACGCCGTTTTCACGGCGACCCAGAGAAATCTCATAAAGAGTATGGTTTCGGGTTTTCCGGCTCACGCCGAAGGTGTCATGAGTGTAGAATTTGTGCCCACGCCCCAGTGCTCACCACTACACACAAACACGATCTCCCCGGTAACGCTCACAGAGCGCACTCTCATAAAGCGGGCACGCGCCGCTCGAGTGCTAAAGGTAGAGAATGTGCCCGCTCTTCCATGCCCACACCTACCCACTGCCCGCTCTGTCACACAGTTATCCCGGGACGCAGATCCTCTAAAGCTCCCTTACACTGGCCGTGTTGCATATGTAAGCCCTGTGCCCGCTCACGAGCGCGCGCACTTACTATCAAACACGTTAAACCTCATGCCGCTCTCGCGCCACGGGTTTCTAGCATCAAAATGTGCCCCGTCCCCAGTGACCGAGCCGTTATGTGCTGTACAGCCAGTCACCATTGTTCGCGAGCCCCCATATTCGAGCACCGGCAGCGCGCGCGCCGCCCCGTCCTCTCTGATAGAGGTTCCCCATCCCGCCCAGCGCGGCGATCCGAACCCAGAGATCATTCGACCCCTAGCTATGTGTGCGAGAGCATGGCAAGCTATCCAGGGCGTGTCAGAATGGGTGCTGAATACTATAATGCACGGCTATTCGCTTCAATTCGCTCGCCGTCCCCCGCGCTTTCTAGCACGGACAGAGACGAGAGTGAATACAGAAGTAGCGCATCTGCTTCAGGCAGAAATAGCAAAGCTGCTGCACAAAGGGGCTATAGAACAGGTGCATCCTTCTCAGAGCGAGTCGGGCTTTTACAGCCGTTATTTCCTCGTACCCAAGAAGGACGGAGCGCTGAGACCTATTTTAGATCTGAGACATTTGAACAAAGCTCTCATGAGACGGCCGTTCAAAATGATCACAACCAGACAAATCCTCGCGCAAATTCGCCCGGGGGACTGGTTCATCTCTCTCGATCTAAAGGACGCATATTTTCAGATTCAGATAATACCCCGTCACAGGCCATTCTTGAGATTCGCCTTCGACGGTCGGGTATATCAGTACACCGTCCTGCCGTTCGGTCTATCTTTAGCACCCCGTACATTTACGAAGTGCATGGACGCGGCTCTCTCTCCCCTGAGGAGACAAGGAATGCGGATACTGAATTATCTGGACGACTGGCTAGTCCTCGCGCAGTCAGAGGCAGAGCTTTTGTCTCACAGAACAGCGCTTCTCAGCCATCTGGAATGCTTGGGTCTCTCGGTCAACTGGACC
Source organism: Leuciscus leuciscus (assembly GCF_965113295.1). Lineage (NCBI taxonomy): Eukaryota > Metazoa > Chordata > Actinopteri > Cypriniformes > Leuciscidae > Leuciscus > Leuciscus leuciscus. Next base: position 55,822,360 of record NC_138726.1, on the reverse strand, counting down.
AAGAGCTCATTACTGCCCCGCCAGTCGACTTCCTTTCTCGGAATAGAACTGGACTCGGTGGCTATGACGGCCAGATTGTCAGAGCAGCGCGCGCGCCGCATTCGACATCTCGCCGCGTCTTTCCAGACGGGCAGTCAGGTTCCGCTGAGGACATTCCAGCGAGTCCTGGGGCATATGGCCTCAGCTGCAGCAGTGCTCCAGCTGGGCTTACTGCGCATGCGCCCGCTTCAACGCTGGCTGAAAGCGCGAGTGCCTCACCGAGCCTGGACGGCCGGCCGCTTACGAGTCAGAGTGAATCATGGCTGTGTTTCAGCCCTGCAGCCCTGGCTAGCAGCCGAATGGTATCGCACGGGAGTGACGATGGGAGTTGTCTCGCACCGGAAAGTTGTCTCGACAGATGCGTCCAACCTAGGTTGGGGAGCGCTATTAGAGGGCAGACCGGTCTATGGCCCTTGGTCAGACCAGGAGAGTCACCTTCATATAAACTGTCTAGAGATGCTGGCGGTCGAGAAAGCGCTCAAGCACTTCCTCCCATACCTACAGGGCCACCATGTACTAGTCCGCACGGACAACATGTCAGTGGTAGCCTATGTGAACCGTCAGGGCGGTGTCAGATCCAAAACACTCTGCGCCCTGGCGGAACGCCTCCTTGTATGGGCTCAGCACTCACTGCGCTCGCTGAGAGCCGCGCATGTGCCGGGTCTCCTGAACGAGGGTCCAGACAGACTGTCCAGGGACAATGTTCCCCTGGGGGAGTGGTCTTTGCATCCCCAAACAGTCCAGTCGCTGTGGCGCCGTTTCGGCAGAGCGGAAGTCGACCTCTTTGCGTCAAAAGACAACGCGCACTGCCCACGGTTCTTTTCCAAGAGCGAGGACGCGCTGGCCCAAACCTGGCCCAGCGGCCCGCTTTACGCTTTTCCCCCTGTCTCTCTGCTGCCACAAGTCATCGGGAGAATCAGGGAAGCGCGCCACACGGTGCTCCTCATAGCCCCGTATTGGGAGAATCAGACATGGTTCCCAGATCTAATACGGCTGGCGGACACACCCCCCTGGCCGATACCGGTGAGGAGAGACCTTCTCTCTCAAGCCCGCGGCTCGATCTGGCATCCTCATCCAGAGCGCTGGTCTCTGCATGTATGGATAGTCAACGGATACCCGTTGATTTGCCAATAGGGGTTGTGAACACGATCACACAGTCTAGAGCTCCCTCTACGAGACGGCTCTACAGTGTTTAATAAATGGTGCACCGCCCAAGGGCTGGATCCACAAACATGTGAGGTGTCGCGTGTGCTTTGTTTCCTCCAAGAGCTGTTGGACATGGGCAGGTCCCCCTCCACGCTCAAAGTATATGTTGCGGCCATATCAGCTTTTTCCGACTCGGCGCTGGGCCGCGCATTAGGGAGGAATGAGTTCATTATTCGCTTCCTTAGAGGAGCTAGGAGGATGAACCCCCCGCGACCCCCCTCGGTTCCTATTTGGGATCTTTCCCTGGTCTTAGAGGCCATGAAAGCGCATCCCTTTGAACCCATGGAAACTGTGGATATGAAATACCTCACGCTCAAAACCGTTTTTCTGATAGCCCTGTCTTCAGTCAAACGTGTGGGTGACCTGCATGCGTTATCAGTTAACGCGGCATGTCTCGAGTTCGGACCTAATGACTCTAAAGTCATTCTCAAACCGAGACACGGTTATGTCCCCAAGGTGTTGGGCACACCCTTCAGAGCACAGGTCATTTCTCTCTCAGCTTTGCCGGCTACCGGCAGCGAAGTTGACAGTAATCTCCTTTGCCCTGTCAGAGCGCTGAGAAATTACATTACGCGCTCCGCCGCCATGAGGCGCTCGGAGCAGCTTTTCGTTTCGTTTGGTGGGCGCACCAAGGGTCTCGCTGCCTCGAAACACACTCTGTCCAGATGGATAGTGGACGCTATTGCAGCTGCTTATGCGTCTAAAGACCTGCAATGCCCTTTGGGCATCAGAGCCCACTCTACTAGAGGCATGGCCTCGTCATGGGCTTGGACTAGCGGAATTTCTATTCATGACATTTGTACGGCGGCGGGCTGGGCCTCCCCGTCTACATTTGTTAGATTTTACAATCTAGAAGTTCCCGCCCTGCAGGCTAAACTTTTATCAGTCTAATCTCGCGTAGGCCGGCCCACTTCTGTGCGCGGGCTACTGCTGTTTGATTTAGCCCTCCTGGTTGAGCTGTACAATATAAGGGTTGGTTAGTCAGACCGGCCGCGCCGTTCTGTTCCCCCTACTATGTGCTTATGTACTTGCGCTAGCCATATCATTGGCCGCCTGGCTCACACTCTCGTGTTCCCCGGGCTTCCCTGGGACTCATTCAGTGGATGCCGGGCGCGCACGGCGTTGACAAGGGAGTTCCCGTAGCGTAAGCTAAACTTACGCAATACGAGAGAACCTCTCGTAAGAGAACGTACTCGGTTACCTAACGTAACCTCTGTTCTCTCTAGAGAGGGAACGAGTATTGCGTAACCCGCCGTGCTCGCGCCACGAGCTCACTCGCTTCTGCGACAAAAACCAGTGAAAGCAGCCTCTCAGCCCGTATTTATACCCTCTGCCACGCCCCGCCTCGGGCCGTGACGCGTAGGCGCGCTGCTCGCGCTCATTGGACGTGACGTCACGCCAAGGGCTCAGTGATAGGCTGCTGCAGTTGCCGCAGAGCAGCCTATGAGCACGCTAGATTGCCTGCTCTAGGTCAGCTTGCTGCCGCACTGCGTTGACAAGATATATAAAATTAAGGATAATTTTTTTGCTTCATATCTCGAGAAAAGATGACTTTACCCGTAGCGTAAGCTAAACTTACGCAATACTCGTTCCCTCTCTAGAGAGAACAGAGGTTACGTTAGGTAACCGAGTACGTTCTCTTCTGGCAGCTTCTCCGTATCTGCTAGCGACAGTCGTGCTGCTTTACAAATGTTACAGAGCGAGAGGTAAAACTTCTGTCTGACACACACACACACACACACACACACACACACACTCTCTCTCTCTCTCTCTCTCACTCTCTCTCTCTCTCTCTCTCTCTCTCTCTCTCTCTCTCTCTCTTCTCTCTATCTCGATGGTTTGATCAAGCTAGAGTTTTCTCCCAAAATATGACTTAATTTTTTAGGAAAATTCTGTTAAATTAATCCCTATTAATCTGACATCCCTATTTTTATGGATGTTTTTTTGGGTGTAATGTTGTGATAGTCCTCTCTCTACAGCCTGACAGTGATCACTCAGTCTATCTGGTTAGGGTCTTTCTCACTTTATGTGACACTTTATCAACCTCCCCATTCATTCCATGTTTCTTGTAGTATTAGACACACATATACACATATATATATTCACACACATACATTTTTTCCTTCTCTCTTTCTCTATAGCTCTCTGGGCCCTATCTTGCACCCAGCGCAATTGACTTTGTGCACCGACGCATGTATCATTCCTATTTTGCACCCGTGCACAGCGGACTTTTCCCTCCACAGAAGCACGTCGGTTAACTAAGAAATACACTTGCGCTCCCGGGGGCGGTTCAGTGCAAAGAGGAGGCGTGTTCCGGCGCAAACGTTCCCTGATGCTATTTTACAGGTTTAGAAAACAATTCCGCCACTAACCGAAAAAAAACTAGTTTAAAGTCAGTGGCGCGTTGCGCATGTTATTCAGATGCTATTTTAAGGGTGCATGCTTGGCCATAATCAATGTGCACAACGCGCATACACTTTGCTTCTCTCATCTACACAGAAGCAGCAGTTTTCATTTTTGCAAATCATACATTATTACGATAGATAGATAGATAGATAGATAGATAGATAGATAGATAGATAGATAGATAGATAGATAGATAGATAGATAGATAGATAGATTATTATAAAAGCATACATCTAGCTTACACATTTACCCAAATTATCATACGCCTGTTTAACCGAAGTTAATTTGGGTGTGTTTCTCCATCCCCAATGTCACTTCTCTGTGTTTTACGGCCCTGACGAGAACGTCGGTCTCCTCGGCTGTGAACCGCTCCTGGCGAGCGCCTGGCAAATCCGCCGTTACAAGGGAATCCGCTTTAGAACAAGCGCGCCGGCTCTTAAAGGGAATGTGAGATGTCGCTCTGATTGGTTTATTTCATGTTACGCCCAAACCACACCTATGAATAATGAAGCTACTTCAGACCAACCCATTTTAGATTTGCGTCGGGCGCAAGAGTCATTTATCCCGCGGGTATAATAGCAACAGCGCCCAAGACCCGCCCATAAAGTTACTTGCGTTTAGCGCTTGACACTTGCGTTTCAGATCGTTAAAATAGGGCCCTCTGTCTTTTTCTGAGTTGGAAATTAATGTTTTTTGTGTGTTTTTTCACAGTTCCATCTACTGAAAACCAAAGTCAGTATGCCGTAACAGAGGAAGAAACTTCAATCTGATATTAACATGTTTTAAAGGGATAGTTCACTTTGAAATGAAATTTTGGTATGTTTTAGCTTACCTCAAGGGCATCCAAGATGTAGGTGTCTTTGTTTCCGCACTAGATTCAATTTTGATATTTTTAGGTCAAACCGTTCTTGTCTGTCAGTCATATAATGCAGGTCTATGGTCACCACCTCAAAGAGCATGCACAGAGTCCAAATTAAACAATTCCCCATCGTAAGTACACATTGATGGCCTAAGACACGAAACGAGCGTTTTGTGTGAGAAAACGAACAGTATTTATATAGTTTTTACCTCTACACAACCACGTCCAAGTGATCTGAGGGCGCGCGCGCTTCCTGGTGTGTGACGTGTGCGCGCGTTCTGGCTTAGTCTGCGCAAGCGCCTGGTTGTGTACAAGAGGTAAAAACGATATAAATACTGTTCGTTTTCTCTCACAAACCGCTCGTTTCGTGTCTTAGGCCATCAATGTGTACTTACGATGGGGAATTGTTTAATTTGGACTTCTCTGTGCACGCTCTTTGAGGTGGTGACCATAGACCTGCATTATATGACTGACAGACAAGAACGGTTTGACCTAAAAATATCTAAATTGAAACTACTGCGGAAAAAAAGACACCTACATCTTGGATGCCCTTGAGGTAAGCTAAAACATACCAAAATTTCATTTCAAAGTGAACTATCCCTTTAAGAGATTCATAAGATTCATTTTCCATAATTCTGTCAACATATTTGATTTATCTTATATCATTTGTCATCAAGCATGATAAATATTATGTTAGTGTGTTATTCTGCTTCTATATGGTCCATATTATTGTTATTATTATTTAGATTCGTCATCACCTTAAAATAACTAGATTCAGTGACCTTATATCTTTGTAACGTCTGTTCTTCCAATAGTAAAAGCTTGACATTTTGTTGGTTTTGGTTTCCCGTTGCCTGTTCGGTTTCGCTTGTTTAAGTAATTTGTAAACATACAGACCAAAGTGTTATTCTGTATCACAATGTGTTGATATAACAGTTGAAATAAATGCATATATGCAAAAAAAAGAAAAAAGAAAAAAAAGTGTAATGTCTTTGTCTGTCTCACATTTGTATCATAATTTGTAAACTATCATCTAACCGTAAAAAAAAATGTCTTAGTATATCATTTAATGGCATTTCATTGTAAGATACAGAAAGTCCTTTAGATGCTCAGGGCCACAAAACTGTTAAAACTATATGCATTTGACAACAATTTTATATCAGGCCTAAGAATGAAAGTGTTTATTTACATTGACAGAATGATTCTCTATTAAGCACAGAGAAGTTTCTACTCACAAACATCATTTTGAATTTAATTTTCAGTAAAGCTGAGACGGAGACGTCACAAATATCTTGAAGTTTATTGAATGTGAGGAACAGCAGGTACTTTGACATTTTAACAGAACAATCCTCCAACAGCAACAATGCAGCTAATAATATTATAAATAAGTCAGAGGAATCCTGTCCACCATAGAACTTATATTCAACACATGAGCTTGGCTGTAAAGAGGACACTCAAATAACGGCACAAGAACTCTGACACAAGTCATAGATATGTGTATTATTGTACTCTGGCTGCTCCAGTCAGTTTTGTGGAAGAGATTTTATCTTTAACCCATTTAATCCCACTGGTCACAATTGTGACCACAATTTTTCTTTGCATATTTTAGTGTGAAATTAAAAAGTAACTCATATTATGAAGTACATATTCATATATAATGAAAATGTAAGATGTCTATATGAGTTTATGGCAGGTCTAACATGATTAGTTTGTTTGGTTATGTGACCACACACATTTATTTCTTGGTACTGTCGTCTTAACGGAAGGATGACATAAAAGCTCAGAAAGAACAGGTAAGAATACTAAGTTCCTTTTTGAATAGCTTATACATTTTTTGCACATATCATCATGAAAGGGTTACCTATACATACACATTGAAATTAAATTAATACATGATTTATTCTGTTGTGAAACTGCAGATAAATGAAGACGGTTACAATAGTGACCGGTGGTATAACACAGGGAGTCTATGTTCCCCATATGTAATTCTGTGTTATTTTTATGAACTCTCTTTCAGACTGACTTTAAGTCAAGTTTTGGATTTACTTAATAATAATTCATAATTTGTTACATTTATAAAGCGCTTGGGTACTTAAAGCGCTTCACATATGGAAGGGGGAATCTCCTCAACCACCACCAATGTGCAGCATCCACTTGGATGATGCGACGGCAGCCATATTGGACCAGAACGCCCACCACACACCAGCTTACTGGTGGAGAGGAGACAGTGATGAAGCCAGTCAGTATATGGGGATGATTAGAAGGCCATGATGGACAGAGGCCAAGGGGCAAATTTGGCCAAGATGCCGTGGTTAAACCCCTACTGTTTTTCGAAGGACATTCTGGGATTTTTAATGACCCCAGAGTGACTCTCTGAGCACCGTCCTTCTCATCCGAAGGACAGTGCTCTTTGGCAGTACAGTGTCCCCGTCACTACACTGGGGTGTTAGGGCCCACACAGACCACAGGGTGAGCACCCCCTACTGGCCTCACTAATACCTCTTCCAGCAGAAACTCCTGGTTTTCTCAGGAGGCCTCCCATCCAGGTACTAACCAGGCTCAGCCCTGCTTAGCTTCAGTGGGCAACCAGTCTTGGGCTACAGGGTGATATGGCTGCTGGAGCTGGATATGCTCTGTCTTCCAGAGACTGGGTTAGGTCAAGGGCCCAGTGTAGTGATGGGTTTGGCTGAACAAGCTTGTGTTCCAGGTGGATGCAACTTCATGCATGACATGCCTGGACTCTACGCAGTGCTGTGGTGAACAGTTGGCTGTTCCACAGAGATGTCATGAATTGTGACTATGATCTCCTTGGATTTCAGCAAGCAGTTGCCCAAAGTCTCCTGAAAAAATTAGGTACTGCACCAAAAGGACAAGGGAGGCCATCCTCAATGTCAGCTGCTGTGACTGATATACCCAGGTTTGATGGTGTTGCCCACTGGCTGATAAACACAGGTAGGCAGGACACAGTTGTGATTTAAAAAAATAAATAAAAAAATTCCACTGTTATTTCTTTAGGAAGGTGATATATAATGAGTTCCACACCAGCACACAGTTGTGCCTGTTGATTGATCATTTTTGTGATGCTTTCTTGTTATTCATGAATTGTATGTTCCTTGGCATTGTTACATGTTTCCTACCATAGGCTCATTTTTAATCATTTGTTTATTTTAATTTGTTTATTTTAATTTATTATTTTATTTCTGTACTTTTTTTTTCCATTTTGTAATTTTAAGTATTTTGCATCATTTATAATGATTGCATACTAAGCAATTTCCTATAATTTATTATTTCATCATAATTTATTAAAATATTTGTGCTGCTGCATAGGATTGCTATTTTGTCATTTTTTTTTTTAAACTGGGCCAGACAATGTTTAACTATTTGTTAATCGAATAAATCACTTCAACAATTTAATTCTGTCTTCAAACTAATTTCTGGAGATTTTTAATTTATTATATACCCCATAGACTTAGACTCCCTGTGTTCTACCACCGGTCACAATTGTGACCAGAGATAAAACTCTTATTTTCATGGACTTTTCAAATATTTTTTTGCATTATTGACATTGATTGTTTAATATACTTGCAAATACCACACAAACACATACATTTCATCTCTGGGAAAAATTTGGGATTAAATGGGTTAAGATGTGTGTGACCATCATATGACAGTAAACAAGCACACACACATCTCCTTCTAATGATTGTTGGTGGCCTCCACTCAAGAATGAAATATGATGAACAAGTCTAAGAATGCTCCACATATGGTTGAAATACCATCATTGGCCTAGAAGGATATAGTCAAGTCAAGTTTTGTTTATAGAGCACAAGTTTAACAACCGTAGTTTATCCAAAGTGCTTTACAATAAATCAATAAAAAATAAAATAAAGAGAAAAAATAGGAGATAAAAATCAAGCATTAAAATCATTCAGTGTATATACATACAACGTAGAACACCGACTAATTTAAAATACATACACAACATTTCTCGAATGCAAGAGAGTAAAAATAGTTATTTCAGCTGGATTTAAAAGCAACCAGAGATGGAGAGGTCCTGATGTTTAAAGGTAAATTGTTCCAGAGCTTTGGGGCGATTACTGAGAAAGCTCGATCACCTTTTGATTTACACCGAGAGCGAGGGACAGATAAAAGTGACTGATCACAAGATCTTAGTGACCTAGAGGCTGTGTATGGCCTAATAAGATCACAAATATAATCTGGGGCCGAACTATGTAGAGCCTTGTATGCAAAAAGAAGGATCTTAAAGTCGACTCTAAATTTAATTGGTAGGCAATGCACTGAGGCAATGATAACATTCTGGGAGTCAAGACTATAAAAGAGGAAGGATGCCCTCCCTTCGCTGTCACACTCTGCAGCCGCTCTGTGTGACTGTACGACTGCTGGCCTTTTCTTGCAAGAAAATAAACCTCATCAAAGACTACTGGAAATGTTTGTCTCTTATTCAGCGATAGAATTGTGTTTGCCACCACAGTCTCTAAATAATGCGACTACAAAAAGGAGAAACTATATAAATCTGTTTTAGGAGTGAACATTTTTCTTTCATTTATTTCAACAGGCATCGCTTCATCTGTACCATGTAGCTTGTAATTGCATGGTGTTATGATGATTCGGCTCAACGTAAAGCAAGTAAAACTGAAGCAAGTAAAAAAATTACTATAAAATAATCTTATAAAAAATATAGTTCTTTATTGAACCATCCGATTTGTTTTCTCCAAATAGCTTCTTATCAATAGATTCACTAAATCACACAAAAGTTATTTACCTTGATGCCCCAAAAACACTATAAACATAAAAGCAGAAGCAGAGTTTTAAGCTGAGGCCTGAATGAGAAAATGTTATTTCCACTGAGTGAGTGATGAGATATCAAATGTTTCTACTCACAAACCTGATTATTTTGAACTTGATTGTCAGTAAAAGCTGAGACAGAGACATCACTATATCGAATGTATGTGTATTGAATGGAGTATGGGGAGGCTGCAGACCTGGAGCGGTAGATATTCGCCCCAGGCAGTTTTACGGCCCTGTTGTTCCTAATGTGTCCAGTAGGGGGAGGCTGTACAGCGACACGAATTGAGGTATGTTAAATAATCTGCTATTATTGTTGTTTAGCAATGATGCAACATTTATTATTTATAAACGCTTAGCTAGATAGAGCTAGGGTAGGTAGATATCAATTCGTTTCTATATATCTATAGCTGGGTCTATAATTTATTTCGAGAGACAAAAAGTTCTTGAGGCTCAGGTTGATGTTCTGTCTGGCTCAAACTTAGCTAACCACGTGTAGGTTTAGCTGCCCCTAGTCTTCTCTACTCACTTTCAAATATAAATTTTCTTTTTAATTTTCTTTTGTTGCCTGTCTGTAGCTTGCGTGAGATGGCCTCTTCTGGTAAGACTCTGTTTACTCCTTGCATTAAAACACACTCCACATGGGGCAACATTACAGTAGATTTTGGAAATATGTGAACTTTTTTTTCTTTTTTTTTTTTTCTTTTTTTTACAGTCTATGGTGTGAACACACTAAAGACACATTTATAATAGGCATATATGTAATACAATCTCTCTCTCTCTCTCTCTCTCTCTCTCTCTCTCTCTCTCTAAGTAAAGAGTTGAACAGCACACTCGCTCAAATATTTTGATTATTTCCAACATCATACATGATAAAACCCACATTTAAAAACTTTTCCCATATGGTTTGAATGTAGATTCTGGTTTGAGTTGTTTCTTATAAATGAGATGATCTAATTATCTAATTTATATCTTAATATACATTTTCCTTAAAATAGCTTACTGATCTGGACTAAAATGTAGGATATGTGCACTTAATGTGGGTTTTATCATACTCTGTCTTTACCAAGTTCTCTTTAACTTGCATCTCATAAAGGTGTGTTTGCTTTAGCTACTTAACATTTACATTTACATTTATGCATTTGGCAGACGCTTTTATCCAACTTAAGGAAATTAAAATCTCTCTCTCTCTCTCTAAACTTTAAACTGTCTAGTAAATAAACGACTTGCAGAGATATACATGGACATGTTTTTAATGTCATTTTGAATTTTCTCTGCACAGTCCATCATCAGTGGCCAAAAGAAATCAAAGTGGCTTGACACATTTTCCAAAAGTGTTCCAGAAACAAGTGCCTGTGCCGTTGTACTTTGAAGATCAAAAGCAAATTGATGCAATCCACACTCACCTGATATCAATTCTGGGCAACACACACACACACACACACAGTGACAAGATAAAATTCACCATAGGTGTCCTTTTTCAATTTCTTTATGTTAATTTTTTTTTGTCAGTGAGTGGAAGCACTTTGACAGGAGAATAGAAAAAACAGCTAAAGAGTGGCAAGCCATAGGGGAGTCATCATAATTCTTTTTTTTTTTTTTTTTTTTTTTTTCTGTGAACAACAATATTGTCTCCTTCTTATAAATGGCCCTTGGAATTTTAGAAAAGGGATAAATTGTGTTTGTCTTCATGAAATGCTAAGTAGGACACTGTTTTGTATGACAACCAATAGAGAATAGTACAGCATTCATCAAGGACCCATAGGATACACGGTAGTGATGTCACGTATGACACTGAAGCTTCGATGCGCGTATCACACAAGTGACACAATTTCTAGTGAAGCCCCGTATCGGGGTGTGTATTGGTTTATTAGAGTCACGTGATCGATGACAAACGAAGCCTCACTTTCTGTCAAATCACGTGCTTTGGGTGTCAGAAGGCTCGAACTCCAGATCTTATTTAACGAGTCATTGTTGCCTCAGTCTGGTTGATGTGTTTGTGAGGAGAGTGCTGTACTTTGAAAGTTAATCAATATATTACATTTAAATAAACCAACATTTATTTTTCACTACTTAGGCTATAATTTTTTCGTTGTTTTTGTGTCTTTTTGTAAAATCTTTGCACTTTTTGGTGATTTTAGGTAATTTGGTGTTGGTATTTGGGTTTAGGGTGGGATTAGGGGGGAAGGGGTGTTGGTGTTTGGTTAAGGGTTTGTATTTAGAGCAATGGCAATTAGCCAAAAATAATAAATATAATTAAAAACTTTATCACCTTTCTGTCATTCCTACAGCTAAGCACTATCAGTAACAAGTGTCATAAGCACATTTAATAACAGATGATCCTATCAGACAATGTCCTTATTCATTTTGTGTGTGTGTGTGTGGAGAGAGAGAGAGAGTAGGCCTACATTAAATCTTGTTGAATCATATAAGCTTATATTATATTTTATTGTCACACTTTAATGGGAAAATGAATTTATTTAATGAACAAATCAAACACAAACATGTAAGGCTTTTATTTGTACACATAACATTGAAACTATGGAGTGTGTTGTGGTTGCTTCATCTGCCATTGCTTCTAACACAGGCTTCTGGCTGCTTTATTTTAAATAACCACCAGATGGCGCTGTTCTCGACCAGTTCTCGAAGCTTTGAATCTTTTCCCGGAACAGTCAGGAGAAAGCCTCGTTTCCACCTATGGTTTCCACTGTCGGGCCAGGGCCGGGCCGTGCTAGTGCGTGCCAGGGCCAGTCGCGTTTCCACTGTCACTTCCGGGGCTTGATCGGGGCTTACTCGGGGCCAACGGCCAGGATTTCTGGCCCATCGAATACCTTGGGCCAGCTCGGGCTAGAGGCGTGGTCAAGGTAAAAGGCGGAGTTTATCGGTGTTAGGGAAAGTTATGGTCTGCGGCAAGATGCACATTTCACTTTTTTATATCGCGAAATTTAAACGCTGCTCGAAATGGAGAATCGCCTGTACTGGTCTGTCGAAGATACCAAAGCTCTTCTGAGCATTTGGCCAGAAGAAAGGGTACAACGTCAATTTGACGGCGTGTGCAGAAACGAGGACGTTATAAAATACATCGTTGCTGAACTTGCTAAGCTAAGCATTCAGCGAACAACGCTTCAAGTTCGGGAAAAAATAAAAAAGTTGCGGGCGCAGTACAAGGCGATTAAAACGCACAATGGACAAAGCGGTGCCCAGAGAAGGAACTTTCCATGGTTCGACTTGATGGACGACGGTGTGCTGGGTCACCGTCCCTCTGTTAGTGGAGAGACAAGTCGGGACACTATGGCAGCCGCGGACGGTGAGTTAATATGCTATCTTCATAAAATCTAAGTTTTCTAACTTCCTAAGAAAACAAATAAAATATTGCATAAGTGGCTCATATGCGTGTTTATGTTTTGTGTGCTAGAATCGTCATCCCAGAGTGCTTTATTTGACTCAGAAGTGGAGCAGGGACCGTCTACTACACTTCCACTGCTAACGTCGACACCCGGTATGCAAAAAAATATACAAAATACACCACAGAAGTATTAAACATTTTGTTAGTTTCTTGACAGTATGTAATTATTTTAAATATTACAGAGAGACATGGCGGCCCTGAAGATCTAACCATAATAAGAGGAGGATCACATCACATTCCACAAAGGACTAGACCAGGTATTTTTGCGTTTAATGTATCTGCTAAATATATGTAACAAACTTTACAGTTTGGTATACTGTATGTGCTATACCACAATCTATAATCTATCAGAAGACATCCCAAATATCCTGCTTATTTTTGTGTCTGCTTTTACAGAGAGTCGCAAACGCAAAGCTGCAAATTTGGCATCAAGGGAGTTTTTGCAGTGTATGCGGGACATAACACAGCAACAGATGGAAGAAGAGCGGGAGCTGAGAAGAGAAGAAATGAAGAAAGAAATGATGATGAGACGAGAGGAATTGGACTGTGATGCACAACTCAGACGGGAGGAGATGTCACAAAGACAGAAAGAATCTGAGTCTTTTGCATCAGTGTTCAGTAATTTGACCGCAGCCCTTCTCCAGAGGAAGTAGATGGACAAAACATCTATCTTTCTGTTTGCCTTAATGCCTTAAAAGTTTTTTTGTGTAAATAGTAGGCGGCTACTTAAAATCACCTGCCGTTTCGTTTGTGCACATTTGTAATAGTACTTCTCTAAAGCACCTGTTTTGTTTAATTTGTATTTTTGCACTCTGATGTGAACTTAATATATAAATAAAGTAATAGCTGTGCTATTATAACTGAGGCAAATGGAAATCATGCTTATTAAGGGGCACATTATCAAAAGCAAAATACACATTATTATAGTAAAATATTATACACATATTATAAGGCATATATGTAAAATGAATGTTACTTAAATACATTCTTTTTAGTAATTCATTGTTGGTTCATGTTAGTTCACACTGCATATATGTTAGAAGAAAAAAAAAATTCTTATGAAAACCTATTGTAAAAGTTTCCTACATGATAATAAACTAAAATATAAAGACTTTGTGACTCAGATAAGCCATTAAGGCAGGTATTGGTATAGACAACTATGCATACTGATGGTCACATTATTTAAACGGCTTTCTGATGGGCACCTTTTGTATTCTGTAATGCAAATACAATCCTAGTCAGTAGAATGATAATTAGGCTATAAGACATTTATTGGTATAGACTATGCTTATTGATGGGCACATTATTTAAACGGCTTTCTGGTGGGCACCTTTTGTATTCTGTAATGCAAATACAATCCTAGTCAGTAGAATGATCGTTAGGCTATAACACATTTATTGGTATAGACTACTATGCTTATTGATGGGCACATTATTTAAACGGCTTTCTGGTGGGCACCTTTTGTATTCTGTAATGCAAATACAATCCTAGTCAGTAGAATGATCGTTAGGCTATAACACATTTATTGGTATAGACTACTATGCTTATTGATGGGCACATTATTTAAACGGCTGTCTGATGGGCACCTTTTGTATTCTGTAATACTGTAAACAGTGTAAGCAGTTTCACATTTAAAAGTACCATTAACAGAAGTGACCATATCTAAAAACATTTGAACAGACAAATACTTACAACTGCAATAAATACATAAAAACATACCTGTAGAGCTGAGTATTTTTGATTTTATTTAAAAAGAGTGAGAAGATTGTTTAATTGTATGTTATTTAAAAAAAAATATTGCAGTATTCACTCTGTATGCTTAAATGGCCTATTGCTTATTGATCAAATAATGTCTGATGTAACCATGTACCATTTAGGATAAAGAATTGTATTCAAGTCACAAAACAGGGTTACGCCAAATCTTCATTTCAAATATTTTATTTGTAACAAACACAATATAACAACAACTTACAATTATTGCTGCTGCATGAACAACTGTTGCAGAGCACTTCTTGCATCTGAACGCTCATCACCAACATTGCAAGGTGAACGTTCAGCATCTTTATCACGATCACACCACTCTGGTATAAATCTGTCCATGTACAGTTCACACAAGTTGTGCAGTGTACAGCATGTCTCCACCATATCAACAACAACATTTACATTGCAGTCATTTCGCTTACTGAGACACTTCCACCTTCCTTTCAACCTCCCAAACGCATGTTCAACCACACAAAGGGCTCGACTTGTTCGCATGTTGTAAAGTTCTTGGCCCTCTGTAAGCCTGCCAGTATCAGGATATGGTTTTAGCAACCATTTCTGCAATGGGTAAGCAGAATCACCAAGAATGAAGTAGCCAACATCAGTTCCACATATGTTTTTTACTCTGCCAGAAAAACCATTACTGTTTGTGGCCCAAGCCCATAGGCGTGACTTTCTGAGGACACTAGCGTTGTGTTCTCTCCCTGGCTGTCCAACATTCAGGTCCCAGAACATCCCTTTGCCATCCACAGTTGCTTGTAAAATTATGGAGTGCCAACCTTTTCTGTTGTGGAAATCTGATTGATATTGTGGAGGTTTTAATATACGGATGTGAGAACCATCAATAGCACCCACGCACTGTGGAATTCCAAACCTCTCTTCGAAGTAATCTGCCATCTCAGATAGTTTGTCCTGGTCTGGTGTTTTGATGAACTTGGGCCGAAGTATTGCAATCACAGCCTTGCAAAAGTCATGCACACAGCGGCAAACAGAAGTCCGACTGACAGCAAACAGGTTGGCTACCGTCCTGTACTCTGTTGTTGATGCTAGTTTATACAATGCAATGGCTACCCGTTTCTCCAGAGGAATGCATAATCGATATGTTGTATCTTGTCGCTGTAGTGCAGGCTTCAGAGTTGTACAAATGTATGTGAATGTTTCTCGGGAAACTCTGAAGTCGCCCAGCCACTGCTCATCTGTAAATCTTTGAGCAGTGTTCTCCCACCAGTCACTTGTTCGCTGATAGGCCCACACCTCAGCGGTCCGCATTATATTGGTGTAGTAGTGATGCATCATCTGGAAAATAATAGAATGAAGTGTAAACATTAATTCCATAATTATGTTACAGATCTGTACATGAACATAAATGAAAGGCACTTCTACAGCATTTATAAATATTTGCTAACCCATTTACTAATACATTTTTACACTCCAATGTTTTATTTGTTAAAATCCGTTAACGCACTGTGAACTAACATGAACAAAGTGGTACTATAAACACTAGGCTACTTCCCTAATTATGCGAAATACATATGCATATACAAAATCATGGGTATAAATAGATGTATTATCAGACGAATAATACAATGAAAGTTTAACATTAACGTTACCTCCTAATTATATTAATATAGCAAGCAAGATATGATAAGCTAGCAAAATATTTGTGTTTTTTCAGCAGACAGTAACGTAAATACAGTTAATGAAAGCTCATAAAAACAACTCTGTGCTATATGATTTGAAGTTATGCTCACATCGACTACAAGATACGAATGAACTATACTATAAACGGAAATATTTACCGTTTCCATCCATAGCTGGCGACTCTGCATTCGCTGTAACCGAATCGCACGTCGTTGGATCGCTCTCTTTCGCCTTGCAGCCAACATAAGCTTTCGGCGTTGTCGCCGCTGAACCTCCATCTTCTTATCTTGGCTTTGCTGCCTCATCTTCCACCAAGCAAACACCAAAAAGAGCAAACAAACAGACGCTTCGGTCCTCTCCATCTTGATCGTTCTGTAATTTTAGCAAGCTAAGTGTCCTGCCTGAATGAACATCATAATTCCCGCTGAAATGGGTGGGGTTGTATGACATTTGATCCAGGAAGGCGTGTTAAGGGCGGGGTTTAGGGCAGCGCTGCAGGGCTAATGGCCCGGCAGTGGAAACGCAAGCCCGGTGCTTGAGGCCCGAGGCCCGAGGCCACTGGCCCGGCTCGGCTCGCTGTTAGCCCTAGCCCGGCCCTGGCCCGACAGTGGAAACGCGGCTGTGATTCATGAGGCTTCATTTCCCCATCCCTATTACACGGTACTGTATGTCTTATGGGATAAATATGGTTAATATCTAAATGTAACTTTATATAAATTCACAACATATTTCACTCAGTCTCCTGTATAACCTATGGTGAATATAACTATTCTACAGTAGGTCATATATTATTATTTGTCATCTGATACAACTATGTGTATTATTAACATTTGACTTCACAAAAACAAATAGTCTTCTGTAGGCTGAGTGAAGAGAGTGAAGCCCAACTGAATATCTACAGATATTTTAATCCTTAGTGCAGATCTACACTGTAACGTTTATATTTAAATTAACAAAAAAACAAGAATTGGTCAGTCTATGGACGGGACGGTTATTAATGTGTAAGTTTTGAGCGTCGATTTAATGATGTTATTTCGCAGTATATCCCCTTACTGTACGCATCAGGGACAACAGGCCATGAAACTGCCTATGCCGTATATCTACCGGCTCCAGGTCTGCAGCCTCCGCATGTTGAATGTGTGAATCTCCAGGTTAATATAGTTCAAGCTAAGAGATCTCCACTGACAATACTGCTATAAAACAACAAAATTGGTCTCAACTTTTTTTCTTTTAAATAACAGTACTAATAAATGGGGGGGGGGGGGACCCTTTATTTATGATGCTCATTTCAGATGGAATATCTAAGACAAAACAGATCAAGCAGTGACCAATTAATCCCATTAAAGTGATTAATCTCAGTTATGATAACCTTTGAACATCTTGAAAAAGGGTCTTCAAACTCCTAAAATTGAGGTGAATATTTGTGAATGTGCTTTAAAAAAAATTAAAGCAAACTTATGATTACTCCTGTGCCATTTTATTTGTGTAGAAGTCTTATGTTCGTGTTTATCACAAGAGACACAACTCGATCGATGTTCTAAAATAACTACAGGATGTTTCATTCTGAGACCGTTATAAAACTCTTCTATTAATAATAACTAAATAGAACTAAAATTTAACTATTACATTTTCACCAAAATCAGCGAGAACGCCAGAAAACTCTGATTTGTCCTTAAAACTATTATACCAAAACAGTGCAGGAAAACTGAAGCTCTTTTTTAAAGACAACATGTGTGGCTCTTAAAAGAGCCTTTGTGTTGTGCGTTGAGCTGAGCTCTACTTCGAGCTGGTGTATTTGGTCACAGCCTTTGTGCCCTCAGACACGGCGTGTTTGGCCAGCTCTCCGGGCAGCAGCAGACGCACAGCGGTCTGGATCTCTCTCGATGTGATGGTGGAGCGCTTGTTGTAGTGAGCGAGACGAGACGCTTCACCGGCGATGCGCTCGAAGATGTCGTTGACGAAAGAGTTCATGATTCCCATCGCCTTGGAGGAGATCCCGGTGTCGGGATGAACCTGCTTCAGGACTTTGTACACGTAGATCGCATAGCTCTCCTTCCTGGACTTTCTGCGCTTCTTTCCGCCCTTGCCGGCAGTTTTAGTGACGGCCTTCTTCGAGCCCTTCTTGGGTGCAGACTTCGCTGGTTCAGGCATGATGCTCCAATCAGAGAAACTCAAAGTACAATAAAACTGTGATATTTCAGGCGGGACTTTATGCACTGCTCTATGCTAATTTCCAAAGGGAATTACGTCCTTCTCTGATTGCTAGTTTTCCTGGACCAACCCATAGAATGATTTCATTGGCTACATTAAAAGTTCCTTGACTTGTGGGACACCCAATCACAGGCTTTAAATGTTAATCCCGCCCATCGCCTCATGTCCTTCTTCCATCCCCCATTCTATCATGTTTCTGTTTCATTTTCCTGCATTTTTCGTAATGCAATACACAGCACTATTAAATATTGAAAGTACAATATTGATCATTTTAGTTTAATCAATTTGAAAGAAAGAAACACAAATTATACTACAAAAAAGACAAATAAAATTATTAACATATTTCATTGCCACATAATGACAAGTGCAGAATGTTATAACAACGATTTTATCACTAAATGGGGATATTTGGGGGATATTTAATTTAATTGTATCAATCAATAAATTCCTCTTGAAACAAACTTTGTTGTATTATTTTAATTTAATACTGTGAAGCTGCTTTGATACAATCTGTATTGTGAAAAGCGCTACACAAATAAACTTGACTAAATGTGAACACAAAAAATAGCTCATAATCTCGTTAAACTCCACTTAATATAGTTTAACTACTTGGAAACTTGTTCTTTGTGTGTAAATCTGGGTGGCTCTTAAAAGAGCCGTTTGGTTTTTCTTCGTGGATCTCTTAACCCCCGAACCCGTACAGAGTGCGTCCCTGTCGCTTCAGCGCGTACACAACATCCATGGCGGTGACGGTCTTTCTCTTGGCGTGTTCAGTGTAAGTCACAGCATCACGAATGACGTTCTCCAGAAACACCTTCAACACACCGCGAGTCTCTTCGTAGATCAGGCCAGAAATACGCTTGACGCCGCCACGTCGAGCAAGACGACGAATAGCGGGTTTAGTGATTCCCTGGATATTATCGCGAAGAACCTTTCGGTGACGCTTAGCGCCTCCTTTCCCGAGTCCTTTACCTCCTTTTCCTCTTCCAGACATGACTGCGAATTCAATTCACAAACAGAACACAGAACTGCCGCTGGAGAACACAGGTTTATAGTCGGCTAGCGGACCTAGTTGAAACCAAATTAATGGGTGGTTCTATTGTCACTTGACACTGGTGCTCAGCAAATGATATGCAGCTCCACCTCTCTGGACGTCATATGGGTTGAGTTTGATGTAGTTCAGCTCCACCTCTGTGGAAATAATGGGTGGATGAATTGTGGGTGGGTGTTAGGATTGGTTTGACCGTCTATCTTCAACCATTACCCATATTACATTCAGAGAGGAGGAGCTTGATCTCACACTCCACCCGGTGAGAAGCCTCTCCTACACCAATTAAGTCAAGTTGTCCTTCAAAGGAAACCTTTTTTTTTTTTTTTTTATCACTTCAAGAAACCAGCACTGTGACATTACGTTCTGCATACTATTTATAGAAATATAGTTTATTTTTAATAAAACTACTTAATGTGACCTCAAACTTAAGAACAATGTGCAGTTGCCATTAGTTACACATACAAATAAATGATTATTTCAGCAGAGCTGTATCATATATATATATATATAATTTTTTTTAAAGCAGGCTTTGTTTTATTTTTTTGTTCTTTTTTTGAGACATTGAGGTGGCTCTTAAAAGAGCCTTTGGGTTTGTATGACTGTTTCTGCTGTGGATTTAGGCGCGCTCTCCGCGGATGCGGCGGGCCAGCTGGATGTCTTTGGGCATGATGGTGACTCTCTTGGCGTGGATGGCGCACAAGTTGGTGTCCTCAAACAGACCCACCAAATATGCCTCGCTCGCCTCCTGCAGAGCCATGACAGCCGAGCTCTGGAAGCGCAGATCCGTCTTGAAATCTTGAGCGATTTCTCTCACCAGACGCTGGAAGGGCAGTTTGCGAATCAGCAGTTCAGTGGATTTCTGGTAACGGCGAATCTCTCTCAGCGCCACGGTACCGGGCCTGTAACGATGAGGCTTCTTAACACCACCGGTAGCGGGTGCGCTCTTACGGGCGGCTTTAGTGGCCAGTTGCTTCCTCGGGGCTTTTCCTCCGGTGGATTTACGAGCGGTCTGCTTTGTTCTTGCCATGGTTTCTCAGTGAAGAAGACAAACAAATGAATAGCTCACTGTAACTCAGCGCGTATTTAAGCACAGGGCTGCCATGCGCTCATTGGATGGCTTTGCTTCAGAGGCATTTGATTGGTTATTGTCAGGCGTCTGTAAATGACAGTTGGCCAATGGCTGTACGCCTCCTGTTTTCAAAGACGAGACAAGAGTTTGTGGTTCCCGCCCGAACATCCTTTGTTTCTCTTTGTACATGAAAAAAGAATAGGCGAAATCAGGTATAAATTTGTACAGCAAAACCGGTGATTGATTTTAAAATACTATTGAAAGTGTAGAGTTGGACTTGTGGCACTAATAGTAAAAACTGAGATAAATACATTTCCTTAACCACGTTGTGTTTCATTTTTTTGTAATGATATCAATATATCAGTTTAAATGTTTAGCCATGCCAATAAAACTATATGCACTTTCATAATACATCCAGATAATAACATTAAAATGATCTATGGACATGCATTTCTAGTCAGATTTTAAAGAATTAAAAAAATACCGTCATTGAAAATAAACTGATTTATTAATAGAATCTCAGACACTAGAGCTTTGGTTTTCTTAAGACAACTCTCTCTACATACATACATATACAACGAATTGTATGGTTGTCGTATAGTTTCTCGCATGGTATAGTAGTACAACAGTCAATTTATGGGCATTCTTCTGCCTTTTTTTTACCGTTTTATCAAACGAACTTCAAAAAAAAAAAAAATCAATAGAAAGTCAAATAAAAATCGGACGAATGCAAACACTCTTTCTTGGAGAAATTGGGTGGCTCTTAAAAGAGCCTTTAGTTTGAAGATAATCTTCAGTCAGTCTACTTGGCCTTCGCGGGCTTCTCGGTCTTCTTGGGCAGCAGCACGGCCTGAATGTTGGGCAACACACCACCCTGAGCGATGGTCACGCCACCCAGAAGCTTGTTCAGCTCCTCGTCATTGCGCACCGCCAGCTGCAGGTGTCGAGGGATGATGCGGGTCTTCTTGTTGTCCCGAGCGGCGTTTCCAGCCAACTCCAGAATCTCAGCAGTCAGGTACTCGAGCACAGCGGCCAAATACACCGGAGCTCCGGCACCGACGCGCTGGGCATAGTTGCCTTTGCGGAGAAGCCTGTGAACACGGCCAACGGGGAACTGCAGTCCCGCCCTAGAAGAGCGACTCTTGGCCTTAGCGCGTGCCTTTCCACCGGTTTTGCCACGTCCACTCATTTTCAAGAATAGTTACTACAACACACTGTTCTGACGAAATTAACAGAATGAATAAAATCAATGAACTCACATACTGTATTTAAACGAGAGTGCCTGTCGCCTATTGGTTTAGACTGTGATAAGTTTCAAACCAATCACTGAACTTCCCTCCAAAACCCAACCCCCTTTTTGGAACGATCACATGTATTGACTAGACACTGACAAAAGAGACTCATGTTTGATAGAAAATTCACAAAAATGGGTATTATACACTCTTCCTACCAACAGTGCTTCACCTTTCACACACTATATTCTGTGCACATTGACTAGATCTGATACTGTAAAGAATTATTATCCTATTTTAATATTGGAATTGAATCACTGCCATTGTTGTTGTTTGTATTGTCACATTTCTCCAGCATATTATGTAGTGTATATATTCTGTACTGTTAATCAACATCCTATTTGGACTGTGATCACTGTTTGAACCATCATAAGCTTCTTGGCCTTTTTAATCAATTTCTTATGAATAAAATTGGTTTACATGAGTTTTACCTAAACTTGGTGACTTGGGTGAAAGTCACATCTTAGTTCTTTGATTCCAGAATTAACTAATCATTCAAATACATGAGTTTTGCTCTTTACTCGGAGTCAGTGGTTGGCTCTTAAAAGAGCCGTTGAGAAACAAACAGTAAGGTCAGATTTATTTCTTCTTGGGAGCTGCCTTTTTAGGTTTGGCTGCTTTAGGCTTTGCTGCTTTAGGTTTCACCGTTTTGGGTTTGGCGGCCTTTGCCTTTTTTGGGCTCTTGGCTGCCTTTGCCTTTTTTGGGCTCTTGGCTGCTTTCTTAGGAGTTGCTGGTTTCTTGGCCTTCTTGGGGCTCTTCGTTGCCT
Source organism: Leuciscus leuciscus (assembly GCF_965113295.1). Lineage (NCBI taxonomy): Eukaryota > Metazoa > Chordata > Actinopteri > Cypriniformes > Leuciscidae > Leuciscus > Leuciscus leuciscus. Next base: position 55,799,846 of record NC_138726.1, on the reverse strand, counting down.
TTTTAGCGGCGGGTTTCTTCACCTTCTTCGGCGATTTCTTAGCGACGGGCTTCTTTGCTGCTGCAGTTTTGGGCTTCTTAGCGGCTGTGGGCTTCTTGGCTTTAGGAGCCGCTTTCTTGGCTGGCTTCTTCTTGGTCTCGGCTTGTTGCTTGTTGAGTTTGAAGGAGCCCGAGGCGCCGGTCCCTTTGACCTGAACGAGGGTGCCTTTAGTCACCAGGCTCTTGATGGCGATCTTGACGCGGGAGTTGTTCTTCTCCACATCGTATCCACCGGCAGCGAGCGCTTTCTTCAGGGCGGCGAGGGACACACCGCTCCTCTCCTTGGATGCGGACACAGCCTTGACGATGAGCTCGCCGACGCCTGGACCTGCTTTCTTGACTTTCAAAGCGGACTTCTTCTTGGGCGATTTAGCCGGGGCGGCAGCAGCGGGGGCTGGGGCGGTTTCTGCCATCTCTGTCTCTGGTCTGAACTGTAGTATTACAAACTCTGATTTCAGTAATGTTTTGAATAGCGCTCGAGCGGCGCTGCGGTCTTAAATAACACATGAGAACCTCGTAGACTCAACCTGCCCCGCTCGGTTTCTGTTGCTCGCTGACGCTTGTGTTTTCTTCTCTTACATTTGGAGCAAAACTGGAGCTGTTAAATACTTTGATTCAGTCAAAACTAAGTGAACACCAAGCAGAGGTTCTGGGCTTTCATTAGAGACTAAAGAACGCGAAGAGGAAACGTTACTTTTGCCTTCGTCAGACCAAATACAAGGCGAGCATCAGCCGCGGGGTGAAGCCGCGTGCAAATCTGATGGATATTTTTAATGAAAAAGATAATAAAAGTTTGAACGCGTCCTCTGTGTGTTTAGCTAACAGTCTGAAAGAGACTTTAATGAAATCAGCATCAGTGATGGGAGTTAGGAGGCTCTTGTACAGCTGTTGTTTTGGGCAGCTTGAAGCACACAAACATCATCCGGAGTCTCAACAGTCTGTCTGTGACTCTGTTTGGCCATTATCTTCGGTCAGCAGAGTATCCATATTTTATCTCATTAAACACGTTAAATACATCGTTGATGTAGGCCAACATCATATCACGACATAAACATTTAATTGTAATGTTTGCCTCCTGATTCGCCATTCATCTCCTATATGGAACAATGTGAATAGAAATGATGGAAATTGTTGCTCATTTAAAGGAAGGGACAGCACAGGTCATAATTTCCTTTTAACCACTATACATGCTAATTCACAACATAGTCAGGTATGTACAATGGGCCATTATGTTTGATATATTTATTAAGACAGATTGTTTTTCTTTTTTAAATGATGGTGTTGAACTGAAATGTTGAGGATAATTAATTATTGTTGCGTTTACTGGTCTCTAGAAGTGTCTTGTCTGGTTTGTTACAGTTTCAGCCAAATCACTGCATCTTGGTCTCACTCGGATTTGCTCAGACTATAACAGAACAAATTTAATGATGTTAAAACAATTTAAACATTTTGTTTTGCTGCAGGTCTCAGTTTTGTTGAAGTTTATTCAACCTCTTATGCCTAAATTTAGGGGCTATTCCAATTTGAAAACATCAGGGACTGAGGCCAAAATATGTAACATTAATCTAGATCATTAAATGCAAAAAAAAAAAAAAAAAATTTCACTTTGTTTAATTGTGCCAGTGTGCCATTTGCATTGATTTGTAAAGGGACAATTCTTCTACAGAACACAAGATATTTCGATAGTAAGTAAGCAGTTTAGTGACCACTGACTTTCATTGTATGGACACAATTATTTTCTTTAATATTCCACAGAAGAAAGAAAGCCACTGAGGTTTGGAACAACATTAGGGTGAGTAAATGATGACAGAAATCTTGGGTGAAACCCTATGACACACAAATACTTTGAAACACAAATAAGCCTTTAAATGATAAACCTGCTGTACACAATCTACTAGATGCATTCTGTCGTCTCATTGATCGTTTAGACAGACTATCAAGTCAAATTTGTGATTTTATATTATTCAAACATTTTGAAAAGAAGAAATCTGAATGACAGATCATCTGCTGAGCAAAGACATGAGTCACAAACAGATAATATATGTGAGTAATGTAAGTGAGCAGTGTAATGTAAGTTAGCAATGTAATATAGGTAAGCAGTGTAATGTAAGTGAGAAATGTAATGTAAGTGAGCAGTGTAATGTAAGTGAGCAGTGTAATATAAGTGAGTAATGTCTCCACACTCACTCACTTACAAACAAACATCTTTTTTTCGCCTATCGTGCGTCTACTCTACACCCCTACCACAAAAAAAAAAATTACAAAATAAATAAATAAATAAACGGATTATATCCAAGACTTCAGTCATAAATTAGTATTAATATTGATAGCATCACTGGTAGCTTCGTTGCTAACTCACTGTCCATCTGTTAAAATGGCGAATATATCAGATGTAAGTAGTCTACCTTTTGGTGCAGGTGAGGACACATTTGAGCTGCACGCACTGCAGTCTGAGCTGGAAGCTGTTGAGAAACAGATCCACGACCTTTTATTGAGACAGGCCGAGCTGAGAGACCGGTGTTTGGCTCTTGAAACATCACGCGCCGATGCACACAAATCAGTGTTTAACGTTACTAACCCGCTGACTCCGACCGCGTCTACTCCGTGCGTTCCTCAGCATCGGTCGCAATCAGCCATGGTCTCGTTCACTCCGGTGTTGTGCCGAATTTCGACCCCCTGCCAAATTATTACCCCCCTCGTTGAAGTCAGTACCTGATTGCCTAATCCTAACCCCACCCCTAATCCTAACCCCTCCCCCACAACTAATCCTAAACCTACCAATACTAGGGGGGTAATAATTTGGCGGGGGTCGAAATTCGGCACAACACCGGCTCCAACACGCCACCACGAAGCCTGGGTGGTTCCGCAGCGGAAGACGCGAGTCAGGTTTAGACCAAGACTTTCTCCGACCCTCCCGGTTTTCGAGTTATCCACACAAAACCGCTTCTCCCCTCTACGCGAAACAGAACGCGATGCTGTGATCATCGGCGATTCCATCGTTCGGCACGTACACGCTACGTTAGGTAAAAGTAAGGTGCACAGTCACTGCTTTCCTGGTGCTCGTGTTTCTGAAATCGCTGCTCGCGTTCCCGAGATCCTGAACGGTGACGAGCGCGTCGGAACTGTGGTCCTGCACGCGGGAGTGAACGACATCAGGCTGCGCCAGACGGAGATTCTGAAGAAAGACTTCAGGAATCTAATCGATACGGTACGTAGCACATCGCCTGAAACAACGATCATTGTGTCAGGACCGCTTCCCACGTACCGATTAGGGCATGAAAAGTTCAGCAGATTATTTGCGCTAAATGAAGGGTTAATGTCATGGTGCAATGAGCAGAAACTGCTCTTTGTAAATAATTGGAATCTGTTTTGGGAGCGTCCTAGGCTTTTCCGTGCTGATGGCTTACACCCAAGCAGATTCGGAGCGGATCTTCTGTCAGATAACATCTCCAAAATGTTAAATACCCTTTGACTAGTAACCAAAAGTCCAAATCAAAGTCTCTGCTGCACCAATTTAACTGATATAAATACTAGTGTAGAACATTGCATAGAAACCGTGTCTATTCCTCGTTTAGTGAGATCAAATAATAAATCTACTGCAGGATCTAGGAAAAATCGAATTGTTATTAAAACAGAAAATGTTGCTATTGGTAAACAAAAACTATTTCTAAAGCTAGGTCTTCTAAACATTAGATCACTCACACCTAAGGCAGTTATTGTAAATGAAATAGTCACAGATAATAGCTTCGATGTACTTTGCCTTACTGAAACCTGGCTTAAACCAAATGATTATTTCGGTATTAATGAGTCTACTCCTCCTGGAAACTGTTATAAGCATGAGCCCCGTCTGATTGGTCGTGGCGGAGGTGTTGCAACCATTTATAAAGATATTCTAAATGTTACTCAGAAAACGGTTTATACGTTTATTTCATTTGAAGTACTTGTACTAAATGTTACGCTCTTAGATGTTAGAAAAACATCCCTATTATCTCTAGCCTTGGCTACCGTATATAGACCGCCAGGGCCTTACGCTGATTTCCTAAAAGAGTTTGCAGATTTTCTCTCAGACCTATTAGTCAATGTCGATAAAGCATTAATTGTTGGAGATTGTAACATACACGTAGATAATCCAAATGATGCGTTAGGAGCTGCGTTTACAGATTTATTAAATTCATTTGGGGTCAAGCAAAACGTCACCGGACCAACACATCGTCTTAATCATACACTCGATTTAATTATATCACATGGAACCGAGCCAACCGATATAGTTATCATTCCACAAAGTGATGATGTCACTGACCACTACATGGTAACTTGCATATTACGTACTGCTGTAATATGTCATGCGGCGCCGCGTTATCAACCAGGCAGAACAATCCTCCCATCCACCATAGATAATTTCTCAAATTGCTTATCTAATCTGTCTCAGCTGCTGCCTGAACCCAAACAAACAGATGAACTAGAAGAACTAACTAGCACTATGAGCACCATTCTCTCTAGAACATTGGATGTGGTTGCACCTATTAAATTAAAAAAGGTCAGAGAGAAAAATAAAGCACCATGGTATAACAATACTACGCATGTTTTAAAGAGAGAAACCTGTATTTTAGAGCATAAATGGAAACAAACTAATTTAGAGGTCTTTAGAATCGCGTGGAAAGACAGTATGTCACGTTATAAAAAGGCCCTAAAAGCGGCCAGGGCTGAGCACCTCCGCAAACTAATAGAAAACAACCAAAACAATCCAAGGTTTTTATTTAACACCGTGGCTAGACTAACAAATAAACAGACGAAGACCGCCAGGGCCTTTTGTAACATATGAAATATGATTTTCAAAAGACAGGTTGCAATCGAGTATAATACCCAGGTCTTTTACTGTAGAGGATAAAGTCCTCTATGAAAGTCCTCCACGGGTGACCCGAACAAAATATCCCGTTACAGTTCAGTAGTAATGATTTCATGAACTTCTTCACTGAGAAAATAGAAAGCATCAGAACCACAATTGTAAACGTTCAATCTTCAATCGCGCCTTATAATTCAGCTTCAATTATCACCCCGCAAGAACAATTACAGTGCTTTACAACTATAGAACAAAAAGAGTAAAATAAACGTATCACTTCGTCTAAAACAACAACATGTTTATTAGATCCTAAACCAACTAAACTACTGAAAGAAGTGTTACCTGTAGTGGAAGAGCCTCTCCTCAATATTATTAACTCGTCTTTATCTTTAGGTCATGTTCCAAGAACATTTAAACTGGCAGTTATAAAACCTCTCATTAAGAAACCACAATTAGATCATAATAATCTAGCAAATTATAGACCCATTTCAAATCTTCCATTTACAGTATGTCTAAAATATTAGAAAAAGTGGTGTCTGCTCAACTGGGCTCTTTCTTGCAACAAAATGATATCTATGAAAAGTTTCAGTCTGGATTCAGACCGCATCATAGCACTGAAACTGCGCTCGTTAAAATCACAAATGATTTACTTTTAGCTTCTGACCAAGGCTGTATCTCAATACTAGTTTTACTTGATCTTAGTGCTGCGTTCGATACTATAGATCATACATTACTCTTAGATCGACTACAAAATTATACTGGTGTTCAAGGACAAGCACTAAGCTGGTTCAAATCATACCTATCTGACCGCTACCATTTTGTCTATTTAAATGGAGAAAAATCGATCATAACTCCAGTAAACTATGGAGTGCCGCAGGGATCTGTATTAGGCCCTCTGTTATTTTCCATATATATGATGCCACTTGGAAATATTATAAGGAAACATGGAATTAGTTTCCATTGTTATGCTGATGACACTCAAATATATATTTCATCACGGCCAGATGAAAACGTTAAATTTTCCAAATTGACAGAGTGTGTTAAAGATATAAAAGATTGGATGACGCGTAATTTTCTTTTATTAAATCCAGACAAGACAGAGGTAATACTTATCGGTTCAAAAAACCGCCCACAAAACCTCGCACAATACAACTTTAACATCATAGGATGTCCTGTTACTTTATCCTCTACAGTAAAAGACCTGGGCCCGTATTCATAAAGATTCTAAGAATCCTCTAAGAAAACTCTTAATTTAGCTTAAAAACTTTTACGTAGGAGTCTTAGCTTAAAAGCGATTCGGGACCGATCTGAGAGCAACTCTGAGTAAGGAAAAGACAAAAACTTTCATCTTAGTAAGGAGGCGGGGTTGACCCCGTTGCTATGTATGACACAATCTTTTGAAGACTGTGATTGGTTGGTTGTCCAAGAAGAAAAGAAAAAAAAAAGTGATTTTAAGTATAGGGTCTATTCTAAGCCTTCACTTTGAAATTACATGCGTAATTTTTCCTATTTGACCGTTCTCACACACACACACACACATTTTATATGTGTATATAAATCCTTTTTTTTTTCTTTTTTTTACCATGCTGTTAATTTCCTATAAGGTATTTGATTGGCTTAGAATGATAAAAATTGTTCCACTCTTTCCAATTACACTGATTGCTGGCATGTCTATTTAAGTGGTGGTTTGAATGTTGGTTTTAATGTATCAAACATGGAATTTTCCCAGTTGCCAAATATCGTAATGTAGTGATTACTTTCATTTCTGGCGCTGTGCTGTATCAGAGATGTTAGCGTGTCTCCAATAAGATCAGTCACAAACATGATCCCTGCACGATCTAATCTATAGCGTCTTCTTAACTCACTGTTATACATTGTCTACAACACATTTCTTCTCCCTCTTCGTCTTTCTGCCATTTTCTCCTCTGCTAAAGAAACTCTTAAGCCTCTTAAAAGTCCTCGTCCGTGCTCCTAACAATTTTGAGCTTAAGACCTCTTTTAAGGGTTAAGATGCTTTCTGAATTACTTTTTTCTTTACTAGGATTTTTTCTTTAATTTTAAGAGTAAACGGCCACATTTCTAAGAATTTTCTTAGAATTTTGTCACTAGGAGCTACTCTTTGCATTAAGATTCTTTATGAATACGGGCCCAGGGTATTATACTCGATTGCAACCTGTCTTTTGAAAATCATATTTCATATGTTACAAAAACAGCCTTTTTCCACCTTAGAAACATTGCTAAGCTACGTAATATGCTATCAGTTTCTGATGCAGAAAAGTTAGTTCATGCATTCATGACCTCGAGACTGGATTACTGTAATGCTTTATTAGCTGGTTGTCCTGCATCCTCAATAAACAAGCTACAGTTAGTCCAAAATGCCGCCGCTAGAGTTCTTACGAGATCAAGAAAATATGATCATATAACACCGATTTTATCATCACTGCATTGGTTACCTATAAAGTTCCGTATTAATTACAAGGTATTGCTACTGACTTATAAAGCCCTAAACGGCTTAGCTCCAGTCTATTTAACGGATCTTCTATCACCCTATAATCCATCGCGCTCTTTAAGATCACTAAATTCAAGGCTTTTGGTCATACCTAGGATATCCAGAACCACCAAAGGAGGGAGAGCATTTTCACATTTGGCTCCAAAACTCTGGAATAGTCTTCCTGATACTGTTCGTTGCTCAGACTCGCTCTCCCAGTTTAAAACTAGATTAAAGTCGCATCTCTTCAGCCAGGCATTCATATAATCCTACAGATCAAACTACAATCCGTCCTCTAGCTCATAAATGCCAGAGGAGAACTGGCCCCCGACCAGTGTTGGGGAAGTTACTTTTAAAAAGTAGTGTTTGCTCGTTACTCGTTACTTTTTAAAAAAGTAATCCGTTACTTTACTTAGTTACCCCGTTTGGAAAGTAACTTTTTACGTTACTCGTTACTTTTACGTTACTTTTATGTTGCTTGACTTTGGGCAGAACCCAATATCTGTTCCTAAATATGTAGACATAAAGTTATACAATGGAGGACATAGGCTAACAGGTAATTATTTTGTGCTCTTTATTATAAAAAATAGTATCAATTTCAAAAGAAAAAAAGTCCTTCTCATTGGCGCTGCTGTGTGCGGCAACTTTTATTCTCAGCCGGCTCTGCATCATGGGGTAGAGTGCGACACTCCGCGATGAGCCGTGTGCTCGCGCCACTTCTCTCCGCTCCGCTTCCCCTATCCACCGAACTTTAAATTTCGGCAACAGCCAATAAAGCTTCCCTGCTCTCTAACACCGGTGCGAATCGTGTCTTGATAACATAGGACAAAATGATATAGAAGACATAAGCTTAGTTTTCAGACATACGACTCACTCTATCAAGGGAGTAGGAGAAAAAAAAGCGATTTTGAGAGAAAAAAATTTTTTTTTGTTTAAAAGTACACATATTCAAGCTTTCTATATATTTCTCAGGTCTGTGAGACAAGTAGCTTATGAGTTTCGGTTCATTTACAGTATGGAGAGGAGCTCCAGTTCACGCGCTGGTGCCATCATGATTATTTTGCATGCCATATTTACTTATTTATTAAAATCAGGCAATTAATTGGTTGGTAAAACATTGATTAAAATTAAGATACAATTAATACAAAACGAAATTCGTTTTAAAGAAAGTCTTTCTACAAAAACAAACTTAATAAAGTGGTCTAAATCATGTCTGCCCACTCCATTTATCTCCCGATATATTGCACAAAATTATGATCTTACTCACGCTTTTCACTTTTCATATAATCAACATAGATTAAATTATTTATTTATTTATTTTATTTAAACATAAATATGAAACTAAATAGTTTTCTTTAATTTACTTCTTATTTAATTCAGCCAACTGGTTGATAAAACATTGATTGAAAATAAGATACAATTAATACAAAACGAAATTCACTTTAAATACAGGTTTTCTACAAAAACAAACTTAATAAAGTGGTCAAAATCATGTCTCCACACTCCATTTGTCTCCCGATATATTGCGCAATTTTTTTATTTAATTTAATTTAAACATAAATATGAAACTAAATCGTTTTCTTCAGTTCTCAACAGTTCTCTTCTCTCAAGCGCGCAGCTGAGGCAGTGTCGCTGTCAAATATATCCATGGGAAAAGTAACGTTGCGCCGAATTGAAAAAGGAACTACGTTTCGTTACCAAATTTTTAGTAGTAACGCGTTACACTACTTTTTACCCAAAAAAGTAGTTACGTTACTGTAACTGTACTGTAATTTTAATTTAATACTGTGAAGCTGCTTTGATACAATCTGTATTGTGAAAAGCGCTATACAAATAAACTTGACTTGACTTGACTTAATGTAATGTAAGTGAGCAGTGTAATGTAAGTGAGCAATGTAATGTAAGTGAGCAATGTAATATAAGTGAGTAATGTAAAATAAGTGAGCAGTGTAATGTAAGTGAGAAATGTAATGTAAGCGAGCAGTGTAATGTAAGTGAGCAGTGTAATATAAGTGAGTAATGTAATGTAAGTGAGTAATAAGTGAGCAGTGTAATTTAAGTGAGTAATGTAATGTTAGTGAGAAATGTAATATAAGTGTGCAGTGTAATATAAGTGAGTAATGTGATATACATTACTCACTTATATTACACTGCACACTTATATTACATTACTCACTTATATTACATTTCTAGTAGTGTAATAAGTGAGTAATGTGATATAAGTGAGTAATGTGATGCAAGTGGGCAGAGTAAGATAAAATTTTATAACTGGCCTATATGAATGAGAAATGTTCTTTCCACTGACAGAGTGATGCAATTTCATGACATATATGTTTCTACTGATCTGTTGAATATGTACTGAATGCGTAAAACTCCAGGTGTTTTATATTTCAAGCTAACACATCTCCACTGACATTATTTCTATAAAACGGCAAAATTGGTCAACTTTTTGTTTTAAAAGAATAGTACTAATAAATAATAAAAATGCCACCAGGACCCTTTGCTTATGATGCTAATTTCAGATGGAATATCTTTAATAAGAATAAACAAATCAAGCAGTGACATTTTCCAAACTGATGTATCCAAAATGGTCAATATTTATGATAGTGTCTTTATTCATAATATTTCTTTTATTAATTATTCTCTATATATTATCATTCTTTTACATGTTTTTGAGTTCTTTAATTTCTTTATATATATATATATATATATATATATATATATATATATTACTGTATGCTTTATGTTTGATTATTTCCAAACGTAAGATCTTTGGTGTCTCTTCTGTGCTGTAAGATTGAGTGAGTGTGATTTCCATCATCTATCTTTGACATTTGACCTCTGACCTAGCCGTTACACCAACTATGACATATTGGCTATGACTTCTTATTAGACCAAAGCAAGCATAAGTTTAAGAGGATGTAAGTTTCCTGCATAAATATTCATTGCTTTTATTTTGCTCTTCACCTCTACTTCTGCTTCATCTCTTCTATCTATCTATCTATCTATCTATCTATCTATCTATCTATCTATATATATATATATATATATATATATATATATATATTATTCGTATTCTTATTCTTATTTTAGGGTGAGAAGCTCGGTCACTCGAGAGTAGCTCAGAGTAGAGCCGCTGCTCCTCCACATCGAGAGGGGCCAGCTGAGGTGGCTCGGGCATCTGTTCCGGATGCCTCCTGGACGCCTTCCCGGGAATGTTGGTTCCCCGGGGGAACCAACCCGGGGTCCCGAGGAGACCCCGGGGAAGACCTAAGAGGGACTATGTCTCCCGGCTGGCCTGGGAACGCCTCGGTGTCCCCCCGGAAGAGCTAGAGGAAGTGTCTAGGGAGAGGGAAGTCTGGGCATCTCTGCTTAAGACTGCTTCCCCCGCGACCCGGCCCCAGATAAGTGGAAGAAGATGGATGGATGGATGGATATATATATTTTTTTTTTTTTTTTTCAAATTTTATTTTCGACAGTCTGCCTGGATCCCATTGCACCACAAACATTTGTGAGCAGCCGCCTACATCTGTCACATTCCTGTTATTAATCTCAGTTCAAACTGATTAGAATCATCCACAAATATAAACAATTTGAAAAAGGGCCCTCAAACTCCTAAGATTGAGAGGCTACTGCTTAACATTTATGAATTTGCTAATGTTAAATATATAATATAAATATATATATATATATATATATATATATATATATATATATATATATATATATATATATATATATATGAAGAGTTCAGATGCAAAAGCCTCTAAATGCCATCTGAAATTTTCTTCTAGAATGATCATTTTTATCAAGCTCGCATATTTAAATTCAATAACTTCACTTAAAAGGCAATGAAGATTACCTATTAATTATCATTTGAGTCAAATTACTGAACTTAAATACACAAGCTTGATAAAAATGATCATTCTAGAAGAAAATTTCAGATGGCATTTAGAGGCTTTTGCATCTGAACTCTTCATATATATATATATTGTAGGAGGATTTACAGTCAAAGACCCAGAACCAGGGAAGACCCGGAGTCAGAATTATAATTAAGTCCTCTACTGCCATCTGGCAACATACCCTTTCTTTGGACATTTCTTGAAATTTGAAAATAAACATGAGCTCTGATTGGTCTTAAATTCATGGTAGAACCTGGTGGTAACCAATGATATGCTTTGATGACATCACATGACACTACACACCCTTGCACTGTCATTCTTTTCACACACTTTTGATGACTCCAGTTGCTGAAGAAGTGCTTGTGAATATGTGAAGATTTTCCAAAATTTTTCATATTTCTTCAGAATATAAAATTACATGAAGTATCTGGGGTAAGTTCTAATCTTTTTTCAATCATTGTTACATTGTTTTGATACTACTATTACCTTTTTATTCAATAAAATAGGTATGTTGCCATATGGCAACATTGTGCGGTAATGGAACCTGTACCGTACCCAGATCAGATCCAAGAAGTGGTACCACCGCATTGTGTTCCACTTCTTTGATCTTACAGTGATGCAGGCATGGTTGCTTTACCGCAGGGACTCTGATGCCATGGGAATTTCACAGAAGACACAATTGAGCTTACTGGACTTCAAGGTCAATGTGGCACTCTGCCTTACACAGGTCAACAAGGGCACCACCAAACGAAAAGGTAGACCCTCACAGAGTTTGGAGGTCCGTATAGAAGAGAAGCGGCACAAAGGACCCACTGCCCCCCTTCCACTAAGCAGCATCCGTCTTGACCGCTTTGATCACTGGCCAGAGATGGGTGCACCAAAAGGAAGGTGCAATAGTCCTGGCTGCAAGGGCATCGTCAGAGTGGTTTGCTTTAAGGCGTTTCACATTGAGTAGTTTCACTTGAACAGTTCTTATGAGTTTGCGTCAGATGTTTTGTAAATGTTGTTGAAATAATCGTTTCACATTGTTGAACAGTTCTTATGAGTTTGTGTCAGATGTTTTGTAAATGTTGTTGAAATAATCGTTTCACATTGTTGAACAGTTCTTATGAGTTTGTGTCAGATGTTTTGTAAATGTTGTTGAAATAATCGTTTCACATTGTTGAACAGTTCTTATGAGTTTGCGTCAGATGTTTTGTAAATGTTGTTGAAATAATCGTTTCACATTAACAGTTCTTATGAGTTTGCGTCAGATGTTTTGTAAATGTTGTTTAAATAATACTTTGAAAATTAGTTTCATATTTTGTACACAAAGCTCTTGAAAACATTTTAAATAATAAAAACAATTTCATTTCTAAAAGAAAGGTCTGTAATCATCTATGAATTTCATGTCATTTTGGGAGAAAACACATCAGGGCTGTTCCATTGTCGCACAATGTTGCCATATGGCAACACACCCAAAAGTACCCCCCGAAAAATAAAATAAAAAATATATAAATATGTTAATTTGAGTCTATTTTATATATAATAAAAAAACACTGTAACATTTTTTTCCATGATTGCATAATAATGCGTGCAGTAGAGGGTTAAGTGAAGAAAAGTTTTACTGAAGATAGTTTGCAGTTTCATCAGCAGAAGTCAGCTTCAAGACTCACACAGGAGTTCATAGGCCACCCCGCTTACAGTTACAAAAATTACAGCAGTTATACCCTACACCAAGGTCTAAGCTGAGTCTTTGCTTCAGGTTGAATGATTTTGATTGGCTAAGAAATATAAACATAGTAATTTTCCACACATATACAGATATACATATATACACTCTGACCCTGAAGTTAGGCACGTTGTGACCTTCCAGGTTGCAGATTTGTGTTGCTGGGCGCCAGACTGTCCAGAACAACAACTCAAGTCAATCTCCAATAATGCCAGTGGTATTAGCCAGAAATTACCCTTAAACTATAGACTTAAATGACCATAGTCAATGACAGATGCATGTATTGACACGTTAAAGAATAATTCCATAATTCATTTCTGGAAGCCGTGCGAACTGTTCCTGCATGCAGATATCAAACACAGACATTAAAGAACACATGAAAAGAATATTTCAGTAATCACACTGGTAACTTCTATAACACAGTAAAATCTCATAAGCTTAGAAAAGTAATTTAACTCATGTGATATTTAGAAAGAAAAATATTGATTAATACCTTGATTATAATCACTCAATAGGTATTGAAGCATGCAGTGGATTCCAGAATCCATCGCTTTCAAAATATATATAAATAATCTATGTTCTAACCTAAAAAAGTTGGTTAAAATACTCTTATTAATGAAAAACTAACCTGAGCTAAAACAGATTGTAATACTGTTCCACCAAAATCAACAAGAATGTTAAACAGCAGTATTTATTCAACTATTGAAACAAAAATAGTGCAGAAAAATTGAAGCTCTTTTTGAAGACAACATGTGTGGCTCTTAAAAGAGCCTTTGTGTTGTGTGTTGAGCTGAGCTCTACTTTGAGCTGGTGTATTTGGTCACAGCCTTTGTGCCCTCAGACACGGCGTGTTTGGCCAGCTCTCCGGGCAGCAGCAGACGCACGGCGGTCTGGATCTCTCTCGATGTGATGGTGGAGCGCTTGTTGTAGTGAGCGAGACGAGACGCTTCACCGGCGATGCGCTCGAAGATGTCGTTGACGAAAGAGTTCATAATTCCCATCGCCTTGGAGGAGATCCCGGTGTCGGGATGAACCTGCTTCAGGACTTTGTACACGTAGATCGCATAGCTCTCCTTCCTGGACTTTCTGCGCTTCTTTCCGCCCTTTCCGGCGGTTTTAGTGACGGCCTTCTTTGAGCCTTTCTTGGGTGCAGATTTCGCTGGTTCAGGCATGATGCTTCAGTCAGAAATAATCAAAGCACAATAAAGCTTTGTTGCTACAGGCGGGCTTTTATCCACCGATCTATGCTAATTTCCAAAGGGAAGTACGTCCTTCTCTGATTGCTAGTTTTCCTGAACCAACCCACATAATGTTTTCATTGGCTACATTAAAAGTTCCCTCACTTGCAGGACATCCAATCACAGGCTTTAAATGTTGATCCCGCCCATCGCCTCATGTCCTACTACCATCCCCCATTCTATCATGTTTCTTTGTTTCATTTTCCCGCATTTTTCGGAACGCAATGCAGTAAAATATTGAAAGTACAATATTGATGATTTCAGTTGTTTAATCAAACTGAAAAACATCAATACATAATTAAAATACATTAAAACATATTTCATACTACAAAAACACAGATCATCACATTACCTACGATTATCTCATACATTATTCTTAGGAATCGGATGAGATGTTAAACTGAGGTCCTGGCTCTCTGTGGTCATTAAAAACCCATGGCACTTCTCGTAAAAAGTAGGGGTGAGTCCTGAAGGCCAAATTCCATCAATTGGCCTTTGCCAATCATGGCCTCCTAACAATCCCCTTCCTTTGAATTGGAGTTTTAAACCACCACCACTTTTAAAAGCCCAGGGGAATGTCTCCTTTAATAAAGTTTAAAAATAATGACATACATATTATCTTTATATTAGAAATTATATATATATAATTTTTTTTTTTTTTTTAGTTGACACCACCTATTTTGTCATGTCCCTCACGGCCTTCTATAAAAGTGTACTTGGGATATGAATAATAAAATTAGAAAAAAAGTCCATACATTTTGCCATTCCCATGAATATCTATCTGTGCTTTTTTGCTGGTAATGTTTTTTTTTTTTGTTTTTTTTTAGTTCATGATTATTCACTAAAATCACATTATTTAGTTCCGTCCCTCATTAATCCCTCAACCCCGTTACACAAATCATTCTCCCCATAAAAGTAATGAACAGATCCTTATGTGACATCAATAACAGGAAGTAACATCATAGAAGTCTTCTGAACAACACTGTGTGTAGACACAGAAGTTACCACCTTCTTTTATAACTATAACTTATTTAGAATTGTGATATTGTGGTTGTCAAGCTCAACCCTGTTACATCAAATAAAGATAGAATTCTATTACTTGTGAAAATGATCTTTGTTATTTCAACAATATACATGATTTCTTAATACCACGTATGCCATGTGCTCTCCTGTTATTCACTACATGTAGAGCAGTGGCCATTTTCGAGCAAAAAATCACAACCCCGTCATGCTCAAAACCCTGTTACTTTTTTGCCACGAAGCGCACACACATGCAAAAAAAAATTAAAAACACAAATACATGCTCGTACACACACACACACACACACACATCAATAAAGCAGAAAAGTAATATGTTTTATTTTGATGACCTATTTAGTCAATAATGTTCTAATGTATACTAAGTTATTGTTGTTTTTCCTGCAGTCGGGTTAATAAAACTGAGTTACAATTGCAATTTATATCTGTTGTTTTTCTTGGTTCCATAATGAAATACAGTGCTTATAGAAAATCTTACAGTGAATTTGAGTAAAAAACTATGTATATGTATATGCTGTATTTGTCTCTTCAACCCCGTTACCATCTTCAACCCTGTTACCCTAGTCTCAATCCTGTCACACCTACATTTTTATTAATTATTTTTTTAAAGTTTATGAATAAGTAATTTAATGTTTGTTGAAACAAAAATGATGAAGTTGCTGTCACAAAAAGTGCCCATTTCAGGCTTTCGTATAGCATAAGGGTAATATTATATGTACATTTTACATTTCCAATTACTGAATTAGTATGAGAGACATCTGATTAATAGAAAAATGTTGATTTCATTACAAATATATTTTATAATCATATTCAGAGAGCTCCCATAGTGTCCATAATGGGGTTGAAGACTAATAGTGCCCATATCTTAAAATAATTAGTATTTGATGCCTGAGGTGGGAACATATGTTTTTCTGGAAGTTAAATGTAATTAATGTTGTGGGGTGTTCAGAAAGTAATACATGAGTAAAAAATCTAAAAATGTGCAAGTCCAAATCGTACCGGTTTCGTGGAATGACTCAAATATTGTTAGAAGGCACTTCAAAATTGTGCATAAATCCCCTTCCATTGAATTGGCTCTATAACTCTCCTCTCCACCTATAGCTGGTGTGTCCCGAGCGCACTGACGCCGTTGTACTGTGGCTCTAAGGGGAGGCTACACAACGACGGTGTTTGAGGAGAGATCCATGATATGAATTGAAGCGCTTTGGGTGTGCAGTAGTACATTTGAAAGCGCTATATACGTGCCTCATTCATTTAATAATTCAATTTAGAATGTTATAACGCGTATTAATGAATCACACCATGCGTGTAAGATGCAACTTCATTTCATTTTAAGCCCATGGAAACTTGTTCTTTGTGTGTAAATGTGGGTGGCTCTTAAAAGAGCCGTTGGTGTTTTTCTTCGTGGATTTCTTAGCCCCCGAACCCGTACAGAGTGCGTCCCTGTCGCTTCAGCGCGTACACAACATCCATGGCGGTGACGGTCTTTCTCTTGGCGTGTTCAGTGTAAGTCACAGCATCACGAATGACGTTCTCCAGAAACACCTTCAACACACCGCGAGTCTCTTCATAGATCAGGCCAGAAATACGCTTGACGCCGCCACGTCGAGCAAGACGACGAATAGCGGGTTTAGTGATTCCCTGGATATTATCGCGAAGAACCTTTCGGTGACGCTTAGCGCCTCCTTTCCCGAGACCTTTACCGCCTTTTCCTCTTCCAGACATTTCAACAGATACTCTTCAATTGACAACAACAGAAAACAGAAAAAAGCTGTGTGGAGAAGAGTTGTTTATAGTCGGCTAGCGGACCTAGTTGAAACCAGATGAATGGGCGGTTCTACTAAACGTCATCCGACACGCTACTCTCCGAGTGGAGGGTCGGGCGGTTGAGAACGCTGGACTGTGATTGGAGCATTGATGGAGGGAAGTGACGTTGGTACTGGAAGTGACCCGGAGATGGAGGAAAATTCTAGCAATGCTTTATAAAAATATTGAAAGTTTTGTGATATTATATCCAAACACTACAAAAAGATTTCCTGTACTGAGATAAGTTTGCCAGGGCTGCCCTATTTTACCGTTTTTATTCCTGCTGGTGGTTGAATTATTGTCATTACGTGTACATTAGATGTAGTCCTATTATTAAAGGATTGTCTATTTTTGGCAAGGAAATTCGAGTAACTCCATTAGCGGATGATACAGCTCTCTTTTTGAGAGACAACCATCAGATTGATAATGCTATAACCAATGACCAATTTTCAGCTGCTTCGGGTTTAACGCCTAACAAATCTAAATGTGAAATCTTATGTCTGTATCAGACTGAAGAGGAAAAAAAGTTTAATATACCTGTTAAGAATTGTGTAAAATATTTAGGTATTCATATCTGCAAAGATCACAAGGAACGTCAACAACTTAAGTTTTCACCTAAATTGAAGAAAACTAAAACAATACTGAATTTATGGCTTCAAAGAGACATTTCTAATTTAGGAAGGATTCTTTTGACTAAAGCAGAAGGTATTTCAAGATTTGTCTATCCTGCCCTCTCTCTTAATGCACTGTAAAAAATTCAAAAGTCAAAATTTTCTAGTGACTGGTCACATCTATAAGTGCAATTCTTGTTGCAATAGTCTGTTAACATTGGCTCAATGAGAAATAATACGTCAGACTAATTGAAAAATTTAGATATGATCTAGAAATTTTTGACTTGGGGATGTAATTTTTTTTTTACAGTGTGTCCATGATTCAATATGTAAAGATATAAATACCATATTTACGAATTTTGTGTGGAAAAACAGACACCATCATGTAAAAAAAAGCAGTGTTCTCTGGTTCTAAGGATGAAGGTGGATTTGAACTTTTGTACTTTTGGGACTTGAATTAAGGTGAAATGTTTGAAGGAATGTTTGAGAGCACCAGAGTCCTTATGGTACTTCATCCCCAACAACATTTGTAATAGTGTAGGAGGCCTACAATTTTTATTGAAATGTAACTTCAATATTACAAGATTGCCGCTAAAACTATCCCAATTTTATCAACAAGCTCTTTTGGCCTGGAAGCAGTCATTCTCAAAACTTTTCTCCACACAAGTCCATCTTATGGAAAAATGAATGCATCACTAAAGGGAACAAGTCACTCTATTTGCAGAAATGGATCGGTAGAGATATTATCTTTTAAAATTACTTTTTGATTGTAATAACCAATTACTTAACTATGAATCCTTTCTCAGAGAGAAGGCATTCCCGATAACGTTCAAATAATATAACTACATTTTTAAAACTATACCTAGTGGCTTATTAGAACTAATGAAAAGTTATAAAAAAAACAAAATTAAGTTCCTGGCTTTAATTTTACTCTTTATATAAACGGTATGGATATTATGAGCAGCAATTGGACTCTAAATGTAAAGAAAATAAATTTTTCTGGAATTCTCACTTTACTGAGATTGATTGGCATGGGGTGTGGCTTGTTCCCTTTAGATTTTGTATCACGAACAAAGTTAGGGAATTACATTTGAAAATATTGCATAATATATATCCCACAAACTTGTTTATCTCAAAATTCACGCCTGTTGATAATTGTTGTAGCTTTTGTAAGACAGAACAAGAATCGTTAACTCATCTCTTTTATGGTTGTTCATTTTGTATTAAATTCTGGAAAAGTGTTGAAAATGATATGGCATCTAAAACAACACATACAATCACACTTGAAGGGAAACAGATTATTACCTATTTTGACTGTAAAGATAGAAATGTATGTAATATTGTAAATCTCTTTATTTTACTTGGTAAGTTCCATTTTCATAAAGAATTTTTTTTCAAATCAAGACCATGTTTTAAATTATTCCAAATTTAAACTGACATATTCTGAGTCTCTTAAATTAGTAAAAAAAAAAGAAGAAAAAAAAAGCTATGTTAATAACTGATATATAATAAATACTTTTTTTTTAATATAAAAAAATCCTGTTATCCCTAAGTTTGTAAGTCTGTTTTATTATTATTATTATTATTATTATTATTTCATACTTGTTATTAATTTTATGTTATGTGTAATTTGATGTATAATCTTTGTTTATGGACCGTGATGACTGAATGTATGTAAATTGAATTCTAAATATTCAATATAAAAAAATATTTAAAAAAGAGGAACATTCTAGCGGTAGGAATGCAGGAGTAAATCATTGGAGGAAAATTGCCAATCGTAAGAGAAAGAAAACTTGTAGAAACGAATTCGTGAAAAAGCCAGGATGCAGGTGTGGTGAAGCGACGAGTCCCACCTTAGGATTGTGAAAAGGGCAGGATGCCAGCATGGACTAGCAAAGAGGATTTTAAGGCATTGATGAAGTTTGCTGATAGTAATTTGATTAATCCACTAAAACTTACCATGGCATTAAAAAAAAGTAGTAGGAGATATACAGTAGAGAGTGCCAAGACTCTTCTAATTTTCTGTAAAACTGAAAAACAGCAGAAAGTGGCACAGCGAATAAAATGCTTGGACAATTGGTGAGTTTTACAATGCCGAGTGACAGAGTTGGTAGGTTGGTAAAAGCTTGGAAGAGCCAGGACATTTTTAATAATAATAATGTGTTACATTTATATAGCGCTTTTTCTGAGACCTCAAAGCGCTTCACATAGAAGGGGGGAATCTCCTCAACCACCACCAATGTGCAGCATCCACTTGGATGATGCGACGGCAGCCATATTGCGCC
The DNA here is from genome assembly GCF_965113295.1 of Leuciscus leuciscus. NCBI lineage: Eukaryota > Metazoa > Chordata > Actinopteri > Cypriniformes > Leuciscidae > Leuciscus > Leuciscus leuciscus. The sequence continues at coordinate 55,779,889 of NC_138726.1, read as the reverse complement.
AGAACGCTCACCACACACCAGCTTACTGGTGGAGAGGAGACAGTGATGAAGCCAATGAGTATATGGGGATGATTAGGAGGCCATGATCGACAGAGGCCAAGGGGCAAATTTGGCCAGGATGCCGGGGTTACACCCCTACTCTTTTTCGAAGGACATACTGGGATTTTTAATGACCACAGAGAGTCAGGACCTCGGTTTAACGTCTCATCCGAAGGACGGATGTAAATCCCAAGTCCCAAAAGTACAAAAGTTCAAATCCACCTTCATCCTTAGAACCAAAGAACACTGCTTTTTTTTTACATGATTTTAATGTAAATCCGATTGTATTCGTCTGAAAGAAAAATGTCATATACATCTATGATGGCTTGAGGGTGAGCAAACCATGGGCTAATTTCATTTCTGTGTGAACTATCCCTTTAAGGGTAGTAATCTTTGGAATTCTAATTGAAGTATCCACATATACTGTGAGCAGCGTGTCGGGGGCTAAGGTGATTGAAGCGAAAAGACTGAAATGTGTAAAGTAGATATTCTTTCTGTAATGCTTCAGTTTGCTGAGGAAAGAATGCCAGAGAGAGTGTACATTGGATATGTCAGTTATGTGGTAAGAGCATATGTACCACCTCCAATCAGATGTTTTAAATGTTAAAAATATGGGCATGTTGCTACAGTCGGTAAGGGAAAACAGCAATGTGCTAGATGTAGTGGTATCCATGATGACTATGGTAAGCGTGAGCAAGGGACACAGCTAAAATGCTGTAACTGTGGAGGTGAACACAGTGCTGGATTTGGGGGATGTGTTGTGCATAGGGACGCTGTAAAAATCCAGAACATCAAGATGAAAGAGAGGATAGGCTATCATAGGCAGTTAAATAGGTGAAACAGTAGTGTTGGGGGTAACTCATTACAAGTAACTTGAGTTAAGTAATCAGATTACTTTTTCAAGTAACATGGGTGGTGGTAGCGCAATGGATAAGACACATGCCTTTGGTGTGAGAGACCCGGGTTCGAATCCACTGTGAGACACCAATGTGTCCCTGAGCAAGACACTTAACCCCTAGTTGCTCCAGAGGCGTGCGACCTCTGACATATATAGCAATTGTAAGTCGCTTTGTATAAAAGCGTCAGCTAAATGAATAAATGTAAATGTAAATGTAAGTAACTAGTAAAGTAACGCATTACTTAAAATTTACAACAAATTATCTGAATTACTTTTTCAAATAAGTAATGCAAGTTAGTTTGTTTTCCCATTTATTGACTGACAGCTCTCCTGTCCTCATGTTGAGACAAATCGAAGTGCAGAGGCGTTGTGTGTAAACATGATGGTTATTTTAGTTCTAGACTAAATGTGAGCATGCTCATCTCACTTGCAAAAAAAAATAATAAAAAAATCAATATTCCTCAAAATGAATAAAATAAGTGAAATGCAGAATCAGAATACTATGCAAACCTCCAATAACTAAATATGTTAAATAAAACATACATTGTTATGCATTTGATCTCACTTTATTGACCAATGTACTTGCTTCTGACCATTGATGATTCAGTTAAACCACAAGCAAAAATGACTGTCGATTTGTTTAGTTTTTATTGGTAAAATAAGTGTTAACCTTTTTTCTCCTTCATCCTATTCTTCTGTTATCCAGAATAGCAGCAGCTGAATGGTTTATTACAGCTGCATGCGCCCTCTACTACACTAATGAATATGCATTTCCTTCAGCCTGAGGCTTATTATTTCACTTTTGGTGTGAAGGGGTCTTTACATTAACCAAAAATATAAAAAAAATTGTTATAAATAAAAAAAACAAGCCAAGCCCAGGTGAAATAAGTAAAGAAAAATAAATGTAACATTACTTTTATATAAATAAATAAAAAGTAACTAACGCAATTAGTTACTTTTTAAGGGAGTAATGCAATATTGTAATGCATTACTTTACAAAGAAACTTTCCCCAACACTGCGAAACAGAAGGAAGATGATCAAGGAAAGGATCCAACAGTCTCAATGAAGTAAATCCCCATCACAACATAGTTTAGATGAAGACTTTTTAACAGTTGAGTTCATGGCATTTTTAGCTGAGGTAATAAACTACACTGTACAAACGACAGCAGAACTGAGAGGATCAAAATAATTAATATCTAAATAAATCATAATTAAGGCAGCTGAAAAACATCTACAGTTTGAGGGGATCAGTCTGGAACAACTAAATGAAAAACTGAAGGGTCAAGTAGTAGATTCACAAGCAACATTTGGAGGCTCTTAATGGTATTATTAGTACTACAGTGTAATGCAGATTAACAAACAATCTCTGTAACTTTAATTTCCTATTATCAAACTGTAAAGCTACTTTGAAATAATCAATATTGTTAAAATCGCTATAAATGAAGGTGACTTGACTTGACAAGAAATATATAATGATAAATAATTTAAAGTATTGTAGTTGGGAAAATTATTGGAAAAATTAAAGGAAGATATCGTTTCCATTGTGGACAATTATGTAGCAAAGCAATTCAAGCTAGAAATAAGGCTTTTAAAAAGGTTAGGAAGACATATATTTGATGACTTCATTCTATGAAGCACAAGCACAAGCCAATGTGAGACGGGTAATTCGAGCTGCTAAAAAGAACTACTGGAGAAGTTATTGTGATTCTTTAGGAGAGAAAATAGATGTCAGTGAAGTACGGGGTATGATCAGAAAGACGGGTGGTTTCAAAATAAATTCTGGTCTACTTGTTCTGAGTAACGGGGAAAGAATAGCTGTGACTAATGTTGAAAAAGCAGAAATGTTAGCAGAGGTGTTTGTTAAAGTATTAATGATAACATATCAGAAGAAATGAAAATAAATAGAGAACAAAGTAGAAAGGAACGTCCAAATATTATGATGGAGAAAAGACCTTATAATGATCATTTTGATGTGTAATTTTCATTACTTGAATTAAAAAGAGCTATTGGGGGAGTTATGCAAACACTTTTTAATAAAGTGTGGAGCACAGGGAGACTAACTTTTTCGTGGAAACTGTTTTTTTATCCCTGTATCAAAGCCAGCCAAGATCAAGCATGATGCTACAAATGATATACCTATATACCAAATTTGCGTAAGATAATGGAACGTATGATTGTGTGTAGATTCAATTACATTTTAGAAAGGAAAGGGATTATTTCACCTCACCAGAGTGGCTTTCATAAAGAACGCAGGTCATTAGATGCTGCCATATGTTTAGAGACATACATAAGAAAGGCTCAAGTCAATAAAGAGGTGATAGTAGGCATATTTTTCTATATTGAAAAAGCTTTTGACATGTTTTGGAAGGAGGGACTGTTAATAAAGTTGGAACAATTAGGGATTGAAGGCAGAATGTTTAACTGGGTTAAATTAGATTTTTTTTCTTAATAGGTAAGGGTTGGATCATCATATTCCAGAATACATCAAATAGATAATGGTACTACAAGGAAGTGTATGCAGTCCAATTTTATTTAATATCATGATAAATTAAGTTTTCAAAATAGATATAGGAAGACCTCTCTATACTGATGATGGAGCAATATGGAAGAGGGGTCGTAATGTATCACATGTGACAAAAGTCTTACAAACAGCGATTAATGAACTGTCAGTTGCTAAAACTCAACTAGTCTGTTTTGCGAAGAGAAATCATATCCCTGAAATAAAAGTAAAACTATACGGTAATGTATTTGAACAAGTTAAAGTTAAAAGATATTTAGGGATATGGATGGATTCCAGGTAAACTTTCAAGACACAAATACAGATATTGTTAGAAAAATGAAGAAAAAAAAATATATATATATATAAAGATATTTGCAGGAATGAAATGAGGAGCTAGTCGAAAATATTTACAACAAATGTATTGTCCATTGATCAGGTCAGTAATTGATTACGGATGTGTTATTTATGGATCTGCATCAAAATCCTTGATTAAGAAAGTTAAAACAGTTCAGGCACAATCATTAAGAATATGTTGTGGGGCTTTTAGATCAGTTTTGATTGGACAACAACTAAAGATGCTATCTGGGCATTACCGAAATTTCAGTACGTCTCTCTATTGTAATACCAAATATTCCTCCTTGGTTGCGTCCTACGCCTCTAGTAGATTTGTATCTACAATATAAGAATAAGAATGAAAAATCTATAGCTAAGAAGGTTGTCTGGCAGTTATGTGAAGCATATTGTTCAAGACTATATATTTAAAGATGGGGCAAAGTAAGTATTCAGACAAGGACAACCAATTATGCATCCATTTTTACATCAGAGTTGGTAGCAATTTTGTTGGCTATTCAATGGGTGGAGGATGTTAAGCCAACAAGGGCATTTATTTGTTCAAACTTGGTCCGCTTTTAAATAAATGTATTACATGGGGAGTCAACAACAAGACCAGAATTAATATATGAGATACTTATTAAAAAAAAAAAGAAAAAAAAAAAATAGACACTCAGGAGAGTCAAGAATACAGAGAGAAATACTTAGTTCTCTAAATAACAGGATTGGAAAGTAGAATTTAATCTACATATGGCATAATTATTACTTTTAATTATTTTATTTTTTAATAGTGCATTTTATTTAAACCCCATTTATTTACAGTATGAAATATTTAAAAAAATATATTTAAAAAAAAGTGTACTTTAACACTTCAAGCAAGTGTAACCCATTAGTAGGATTTATCACACAGAAAAAGAAAAGGAAGACAAATATGTATTTGGGTCTGAGCTCACCAAATACATATAATAATGTACATCTCAAATAGAGTCGCCAGATGACGGTATTCCTCCACAGTGGAATCCAGCGCGGTTCTCCCTCACTGCGCGAACCCAACACGATCACCAAGCGTTGAAACAATCCAAACTAATGCAATAAAACAGTTGAGACATACATTTAGAAAAATATTGACGACGATGGGTTAAATTAACGATAGCAACACATGTAGCTCACATCTCTCTCTTCAGTGAGCTGGCGCGCATGTGACGTCAACACCCATCAACGCAATTCTTTATTATTTTCGTCCCTCAGCGAAAACTAAATAAGAAATATTTAAAAAAAAAATATGTTTTAACATTTCCTGCATTAGGCGAGGAAAAATATAAAATACAAATGAAAATACATATATTTCGTATTTATTACAATATTCCGCATACGATTATGGAACCACCATGGTTTTGAATAAAACTACTTCATGCAGTCGTGACCTTAACGCAGAAGATTCTTCAGTCATCGCAAAGCCGATTCAAGCTTATGATAGTCATGATACTCATGTTGCGTTTAGTTATGATAAACTGTTTTATTTCAGCAACAGTATCAAAAGCATTCACACGCTAAACGCAAAAAAGAGAGAAAAGTTCAATTAAGAAAACCGCCTTTTAAATATTTTAAGTGGCTCTTAAAAGAGCCGTTGGTGTTTGTAGGACTGTTGTGTATTTAAGCGCGCTCTCCGCGAATGCGGCGGGCCAGCTGGATGTCTTTAGGCATGATGGTGACTCTCTTGGCGTGGATGGCGCACAAGTTGGTATCCTCAAACAGACCCACCAGATAAGCCTCGCTCGCCTCCTGCAGAGCCATGACAGCCGAGCTCTGGAAGCGCAGATCCGTCTTGAAATCTTGAGCGATTTCTCTCACCAGACGCTGGAAGGGCAGTTTGCGAATCAGCAGTTCAGTGGATTTCTGATAACGGCGGATCTCTCTCAGCGCCACGGTACCGGGCCTGTAACGATGAGGCTTCTTAACGCCACCGGTAGCGGGTGCGCTCTTACGGGCGGCTTTAGTGGCCAGCTGCTTCCTCGGGGCTTTTCCTCCGGTGGACTTACGAGCGGTCTGCTTAGTTCTCGCCATTGCTTCCTGGGAGATCAGTTATTACTGTGAAGAAGACGAATGAATGAATAGTTCACAGTAACACAGCGCGTATTTATGCCCGTGGCTGCCATGCGCTCATTGGATGGCTTTGCTTCAGAGGCATTTGATTGGTTATTGTCTGGCGTCTGTAAATGACAGTTGGCCAATGGCTGTACGCCTCCTGTTTTCAAAGACGAGACAAGAGTTTGTGGTTCCCGCCCGAACATCCTTTGTTTCTCTTTGTACATGAAAAAAGAATAGGCGAAATCAGGTATAAATTTGTACAGCAAAACCCGTGATTGATTTTAAAATACTTTTGAAAGTGTAGGTTGGACTTGGACTTGTGGCACTAATAGTAAAAACTGAGATAAATACATTTCCTTAACCACGTTGTGTTTCATTTCTTTGTAATTATATCAATATATCGGTTTAAATGTTTAGCCATGCCAATAAAACTATATGCACTTTCATAATACATTCATTAAATCCTTACGGATAGTGTAGTGAGACCGGACGGATAATAATAACATATTAAAATTATCTTGGGGCATACATTTATAGTCAGATTTTAAAGAATTAAAAAAATACCATCATTGAAAATAACCTTTTTATGAATGGAATCTCAGACACTAAAGCTTTGGTTTCCTTAAGAAATGTATCTCTCTATCTCTATACATATATACAACGCATTGTATGGTTGTTGTATAGTTTCAAGCATTGTATAGCATAAGAACAAAGTCAATTTATTGGCATTCTTCTGCCGTTTTATCAAACTACCTTTAATAGAAAAATAAAATAAAAATAGGACAAATGCAAACACTCTTTCTTGGAGAAATTGGGTGGCTCTTAAAAGAGCCTTTGATTTGAAGAGAAGCTTCCGTCAGTCTACTTGGCCTTCGCAGGCTTCTCGGTCTTCTTGGGCAGCAGCACGGCCTGAATGTTGGGCAACACACCACCCTGAGCGATGGTCACGCCACCCAGAAGCTTGTTCAGCTCCTCGTCATTGCGCACCGCCAGCTGCAGGTGTCGAGGGATGATGCGGGTCTTCTTGTTGTCCCGAGCGGCGTTTCCAGCCAACTCCAGAATCTCAGCAGTCAGGTACTCGAGCACAGCGGCCAAATACACCGGAGCTCCGGCACCGACGCGCTGGGCATAGTTGCCTTTGCGGAGAAGCCTGTGAACACGGCCAACGGGGAACTGCAGTCCCGCCCTAGAAGAGCGACTCTTGGCCTTAGCGCGTGCCTTTCCACCGGTTTTGCCACGTCCACTCATTTTCAAGAATAGTTACTACAACACACTGTTCTGACGAAATTAACAGAATGAATAAAATCAATGAACTCACATACTGTATTTAAACGAGAGTGCCTGTCGCCTATTGGTTTAGACTGTGATAAGTTTCAAACCAATCACTGAACTTCCCTCCAAAACCCAACCCCCTTTTTGGAACGATCACATGTATTGACTAGACACTGACAAAAGAGACTCATGTTTGATAGAAAATTCACAAAAATGGGTATTATACACTCTTCCTACCAACAGTGCTTCACCTTTCACACACTATATTCTGTGCACATTGACTAGATCTGATACTGTAAAGAATTATTATCCTATTTTAATATTGGAATTGAATCACTGCCATTATTGTTTGTATTGTCACATTTCTCCAGCATATTATGTAGTGTATATATTCTGTACTGTTAATCAACATCCTATTTAGACTGTGATCACTGTTTGAACCATCATAAGCTTTTTGGCCTTTTTAATCAATTTCTTATGAATAAAATTGGTATACATGAGTTTTACCTAAACTTGGTGACTTGTTTAATTGCATGAGTCTAAGTGGGTGAAAGTCACATCATGGTTATTTGATTCCAGAATTAACTAATCATTCAAATACATGAGTTTTGCTCTTTACTCGGAGTCAGTAGTTGGCTCTTAAAAGAGCCGTTGAGAAACAAACAGTAACGTTAGATTTATTTCTTCTTGGGAGCTGCCTTTTTAGGCTTGGCGGCTTTAGGTTTTGCTGCTTTAGGCTTCGCCGTTTTGGGTTTGGCTGCCTTTGCCTTTTTTGGGCTCTTGGCTGCTTTCTTAGGAGTCGCTGGTTTCTTGGCCTTCTTGGGGCTCTTCGTTGCCTTTTTAGCGGCGGGTTTCTTCACCTTCTTCGGCGATTTCTTAGCGACGGGCTTCTTTGCTGCTGCAGTTTTGGGCTTCTTAGCGGCAGCGGGTTTCTTGGCTGCGGGCTTCTTGGCTTTAGGAGCCGATTTCTTGGCTGGCTTCTTCTTGGTCTCGGCTTGCTGCTTGTTGAGTTTGAAGGAGCCCGAGGCGCCGGTTCCTTTGACCTGAACGAGGGTGCCTTTAGTTACCAGGCTCTTGATGGCGATCTTGACGCGGGAGTTGTTCTTCTCCACATCGTATCCACCGGCAGCGAGCGCTTTCTTCAGGGCGGCGAGGGACACACCGCTCCTCTCCTTGGATGCGGACACAGCCTTGACGATGAGCTCGCCGACGCCTGGACCTGCTTTCTTGGCTTTCACAGCGGACTTCTTCTTAGGCGATTTAGCCGGGGCGGCAGCAGCGGGGGCTGGGGCGGTTTCTGCCATTTCTTTCTCTATCTCTGATCGGAACTGTAGTATTACAAACTCTGTCTGGTTTCAGCAATGAATGAACAGCGCTCGAGCGGCGCTGCGGTCTTAAACAACACATGAGAACCTCGTAGACTCAACCTGCCCCGCTCTCTGTCTGCTGCTCGCCGACGCTTGTGTTTTCTTCTCTTACATTTGGAGCAAAACTGGCGCTGTTAAATAGTTTGATTCAGTCAAAACTAAGTGAACACCAAGCAGAGGTTCTGGGCATTCATTAGAGACTAAAAAACGCGAAGAGGAAACGTTACTTTTGCCTTCGTCAGACCAAATCAAAGACGAGCATCAGCCGCGGGGTGAAGCCGCGTGCAAATCTGATAGATAGTTTTAATGGAAAAGTTTATTAAAAGTCTGAACGCGTCCTCTGTGTGTTTAGCAAACAGTCTGAAAGAGACTTCAATGAAATCAGCATCAGTGATGAGCGTTAGGAGGCTTTCGTACAACTGTTGTTTTGGGCAGCTTGAAGCACACGAACATCATCCGGAGTCTCCGAGTCTGTCTGTGACTCTCATGTCTGGCCCTCATCTTCGGTCAGCAGAATATCCATAGGTTATCTCATTAAACACATCGTTGATGTAGGCCAACATCATATCACGACATAAACATTTTAATTGTAATAAAATATGTTTGTCTCCTGATTCGCCATTCATCTCCTATACGGAACCATGTGAATAGAAATGATGGACATTATTGCTCATTTATAGCAAGAGACAGCACAGGTCATAATTTAATTTTAACCACTATACATGCTAATTCACAACATGGTTATGTATGTACAATGGGCCATTATGTTTGATATATTTATTTAGACAGATCGCTTTTCTTTTCTAAATGATGGTGTGGACTGAAATGATGAGGATAATGGATAAGTGTTGAGTTTACTGGTCGCCAGAAGTGTCTCGTCAATGGTTTCTGTCATATCTTCTGTCTTAATAGTCTTATTTTTCAAGTCTGGTTTAATTAAATAAAATTACTTTAGCAATGTGTGATTTTCTAATTCTCTTTTCCAATCCTATTATTTTGAGATAATTAATTATTTCTCTCTTTATTCTTGACTTATAACCTAGAATACTGTCTAACACGGCTGCTCTGTCAAGTTCTGTGGAGTACCGCTCCTTTTTGGGAGATTTCACTCTGTCAGAGAATCACCCAGAGGGTTCCCGACCCATACAATTCCATATAATTTTTTCTATGGAACGTGCTTTCTCATCATATGTAACTTTAACTTTTGCAGCGATTGGTGGGATTTGGTTTGCTAAAAAATCTAGCTGAGTTCACCTCTTCCATTAAATGCTTCCTGGTAGCATGCAATCCAAAAGCTCATTTTGCACAGTATTTTATGTTCCCTTGAAGACTGTGGCAGTTTTCAAATGCTCCTCAAACACCTCGTCTAGCGACACTACTAACTCGACCAGTCCACGAAAAATGCCAGAGTAAAATGAGTTGTGTAATATAAGTGAGCAGTGTAATATAAGTGAGCAGTGTAATATAAGTGAGTAATGTAATGTAAGTGAACAGTGATATATAAGTGAGCAGTGTAATGTAAGTGAGTAATGTAATGTAAGTGAACAGTGATATATAAGTGAGCAGTGTAATGTAAGTGAGTAATGTAATGTAAGTGAACAGTGATATATAAGTGAGCAGTGTAATATAAGTGAGCAGTTTAATATAAGTGAGTAATGTAATGTAAGTGAGCAGTGTAATATAAGTGAGCAGTGTAATATAAGTGAGTAATGTAATGTAAGTGAGCAGTGTAATACAAGTGAGCAGTGTAATATAAGTGAGTAATGTAATGTAAGTGAGTAATGTAATGTAAGTGAGCAGTGTAATATAAGTGAGCAGTGTAATATAAGTGAGTAATGTAATGTAAGTGAGCAGTGTAATATAAGTGAGCAGTGTAATATAAGTGAGTAATGTAATGTAAGTGAGCAGTGTAATATAAGTGAGTAATGTAATATAAGTGAGTAATGTAATGTAAGTGAGCAGTGTAATATAAGTGAGCAGTGTAATATAAGTGAGTAATGTAATATAAGTGAGTAATGTAATATAAGTGAGTAATGTAATGTAAGTGAGTAATGTAATATAAGTGAGTAATGTAATATAAGTGAGTAATGTAATATAAGTGAGTAATGTAATGTAAGTGAGCAGTGTAATATAAGTGAGCAGTGTAATATAAGTGAGTAATGTAATGTAAGTGAGCAGTGTAATATAAGTGAGTAATGTAATATAAGTGAGTAATGTAATATAAGTGAGTAATGTAATGTAAGTGAGTAATGTAATATAAGTGAGTAATGTAATATAAGTGAGTAATGTAATATAAGTGAGTAATGTAATGTAAGTGAGCAGTGTAATATAAGTGAGCAGTGTAATATAAGTGAGTAATGTAATGTAAGTGAGCAGTGTAATATAAGTGAGTAATGTAATATAAGTGAGTAATGTAATGTAAGTGAGCAGTGTAATATAAGTGAGCAGTGTAATATAAGTGAGTAATGTAATGTAAGTGAACAGTGATATATAAGTGAGCAGTGTAATATAAGTGAGCAGTTTAATATAAGTGAGTAATGTAATGTAAGTGAGCAGTGTAATATAAGTGAGCAGTGTAATATAAGTGAGTAATGTAATGTAAGTGAGCAGTGTAATACAAGTGAGCAGTGTAATACAAGTGAGCAGTGTAATATAAGTGAGTAATGTAATGTAAGTGAGCAGTGTAATATAAGTGAGCAGTGTAATATAAGTGAGTAATGTAATGTAAGTGAGCAGTGTAATATAAGTGAGTAATGTAATATAAGTGAGTAATGTAATGTAAGTGAGCAGTGTAATACAAGTGAGCAGTGTAATATAAGTGAGTAATGTAATGTAAGTGAGAAGTGATATATAAGTGAGCAGTGTAATATAAGTGAGCAGTGTAATATAAGTGAGTAATGTAATATAAGTGAGTAGTGTATAATATAAGTGAGCAGTGCAATAAGTGAGTAATGTAATTTAAGTGAACAATGTAATATAAGTGAGCAGTGTAAGATAAAGTTTTATAACTGGCCTATATGAATGAGAAATGTTCTTTCCACTGACAGAGTGATGCAATTTCAGCACATAATGTTTCTACTCACAAACATGATAATTTCGAACTTGAAAAATGTCAGTAAAAGCTGAGACAGATGCTACAATATCTGATATGTTGAATATGTAACTGAATGTGTGAAACTCCAGGTGCTTTATATTTCAAGCTAACAGATCTCCACTGACATTATTTCTATAAAACAACAAAAATAGTCAACTTTTTATTCTAAAAGAATAATAGGCTACTAATAAATAATAAAAATGCCACCAGGACCCTTTGCTTATGATGCTCATTTCAGATGGAATATTTTTAATAAGACAAAACAGATCAAGCAGTGACATTTTCCAAACTGGTGTATCCAAAATTGTCAATGTCTATGATAGTGTCTTTATTCATTATATATTTGATTAATTATTTTTATATATTATTATCATTTTACATGTTACTGTATGATTTATGTTTGATTATTTCCAAATGTAAGATCTTTGGTGTCTCTTCTGTGCTGTAAGATTGAGTGAGTGTATTTTCCATCATCTATCTTTGACATTTGACCAGTTACTCTGACCTAGCCGTTACACCAACTATGACATATTGGATAAGTCTGTTTGACCTTTTCTTATTAGACCAGAGCATAAGTTTAAGAGAATGTAAGTTTTCTGCATATATATTCATTGCATTCTGCAAATATCTTATTTTCTCTATACTCTGATCTTCACAATCTTCATCTGTTAGATACAATACTTGGGATTTTATTATAAACTATTTATTTTAATTTGTCTTTTAAATTTCACATTTATTAATTTGTTATTCCTCAATCGAATTTTATCTTTGACAATCATTGTTTGTCAGCCTGGATCCCATTGCACCACAAACTTTTGAGCCTGTTAAATTAATCTTATATTAATGATATACTAAACTGAGCTAAAACTTGGATGATTGTTTTAGTTTTCAATAAAAACAGTAAGAAAGTTAAACAATAACACTTATTTATACTTAACTATTTTACCCCCAAAAAATAAGGAAGACTGAAGCTCTTTCAAGACAATATGGTCGGCTCTTAAAAGAGCCTTTGTGTTGTGTGTTGAGCTGAGCTCTACTTTGAGCTGGTGTATTTGGTCACAGCCTTTGTGCCCTCAGACACGGCGTGTTTGGCCAGCTCTCCGGGCAGCAGCAGACGCACGGCGGTCTGGATCTCTCTCGATGTGATGGTGGAGCGCTTGTTGTAGTGAGCGAGACGAGACGCTTCACCGGCGATGCGCTCGAAGATGTCGTTGACGAAAGAGTTCATGATTCCCATCGCCTTGGAGGAGATCCCGGTGTCGGGATGAACCTGCTTCAGGACTTTGTACACGTAGATCGCATAGCTCTCCTTCCTGGACTTTCTGCGCTTCTTTCCGCCCTTGCCGGCGGTTTTAGTAACAGCTTTCTTCGATCCCTTCTTGGGTGCAGACTTCGCTGGTTCAGGCATGATGCTTCAGTCAGAGAAACTCAAAGAACAATAAAGCTGTGTTGCAACAGGCGGGCTTTTATTCACTGCTCTATGCTAATTTCGAAAGGGAAGTACGACTTTCTCTGATTGCTAGTTTTCCTGGACCAACCCATAGAATGATTTCATTGGCTACCTTTAGTTGTAGGATAGCCAATCAGAGACTTTAAATGTTGATCCCGCCCATCGCCTGATGTCCTACTACCATCCCCCATTCTATTGTTTGTTCTTTGTTTCATTTTCCGGAATGCAATGCAGTATCAAATATTTAAAGTACATTATTGATCATTTCAGTCGTTTAATCAAATTAAAAAACATTAATTAAATACATAATTCATACTATATAAACACAAGATCACATTACCCCCGTTTATTTCAAATCCAGACTCAAAACACATTATGTTTAGCTATGCATTTACTGAATGAGCACTGTGCCGCTGTTCGTACAGTACTGTATTTTAATTTTAGTTTTAATTATTCTTATTTCTTTTAATTATTTTAATTTCTCCTATGTAAAGCACTTTGAATTGCCATTGTGTATGAAATGTGCTATATGAATAAACTTGCCTTGCCCCCGTTTATTTCATACATTATACTTAGGAATCGGATGAGACATTAAACCGAGATCCTGACTCTCTGTGGTCATTTAAAAAAAAAAAAACCTTGGCACTTCTCGTAAACAGTAGGAGTCTAACTCTGAAAGCAGAGTGCCAAATTCCATCCACTGGCCCTTATCAATAGACTCCATTTCTCGCTCTCTTCCTCTTGTCTGTGTGTGCTGGCACCGTTGTATCATCAAGTGGATGCTTCAGACACTGGTGGTGGATGAGATTCCGGATTTAATTGTAAAGCGCTTTGGGTGTAATAGTACATATGAAAGCACCATAAGTTAATTATATTAGAATATTTAATTATACAATGACCACTGAAAATGTTGTAACACTTATTACCGAATGGAAAAACCATAAATAATTCACAATAATCTCGGTAAAATATCACATAAATTTACTTGGAAGCTTGTTCTTTGTGTGTAAATGTGGGTGGCTCTTAAAAGAGCCGTTGGGTTTTTCTTTTTTCGTGGATCTCTTAACCCCCGAACCCGTACAGAGTGCGTCCCTGTCGTTTCAGCGCGTACACGACATCCATGGCGGTGACGGTCTTTCTCTTGGCGTGTTCAGTGTAAGTCACAGCATCACGAATGACGTTCTCCAGAAACACCTTTAACACACCGCGAGTCTCTTCATAGATCAGGCCAGAAATACGCTTGACGCCGCCACGTCGAGCAAGACGACGAATAGCGGGTTTAGTGATTCCCTGGATATTATCGCGAAGAACCTTTCGGTGACGCTTAGCGCCTCCTTTCCCGAGTCCTTTACCGCCTTTTCCTCTTCCAGACATTTCAACAGATACTCTTCAATTCACTACAACAGAAGATGGCTGTGGAGAAGAGTGGTTTATAGTCGGCTAGCGGACCTAGTTGTAACCAGATGCATGGGCGGTTCTGCTAAACGTCAATCAACACGCTACTCTGCAAGTGGAGGGTGAGGCGGTTGACAAGACAACACTGGACTGTGATCATTGGAGCATTGATGGAGGGAAGTGACGTTGGTACTTGGAGTGATCCGGAGATGGAGGAAGATTCTAGCGGTAGGAATTGAGTAAATTATTGGAGGAAAATTGCCAATCGTAAGAGAAAGAAAACTTGCAGAAACGAATCGGGAACTGTTCTGAATAAGCCAGGATGCAGGCGTGGTGAAGCGATGAGTCCCACCTTAGGACTCAAGCAATCCGATTGGTTCAAAGCACGTTTTATGAGTAACGTTATTCGCTTTAGTGCCTGCATGGTTACAAATTACACAAAATCACTTTATAAGAAGTCATTTGAACTACGGTATAACGACAATTAATGTATTTCAACTTATATGTTTCATATACTAATGTATATCCGAAGCTATAGATTGTGAAATAAAAAAAATGTAGTTCGTTTTTAGTTAGTGTTTTTGGTTAGCATAGTAATGCTATTTTCATAGCTATCCGATGAGCTTGACCTGAGCTGATAGTGCTTTATACTGCCTTATCATACGTGTATTCACTGCAATTCGTAATGTATTGTCATTATTTGTATAGTACTGGTCGGCGCAATATGTTGTGCACATTTTGTTATTAAAAGAACCATAAGTATATGAATTTGTGTTCATTATAATTGTCATTGTACATTTCATTGTCCATGTACATAAATGACAGAATGCTAGCTATGTTTTGTGTGTTCTTTGCATAAATATTAATTGGTTGTCTAGCCTTGATTATAGAAGAGTGTTAGAGAATACAATTACAGAATCACAAATTTTAATGTAATCAATCAAACTCATTATTACATGTAATAATCTTTTGTTTTTATTCTGATTAATGAAAGAAATTGCATTTTTAGGTATGTTTAGCTCCAACCCTCAAACCTGAAGACTTTGATAAAAAAAAAATCCAGGTGTCCTCGATTAGGGTTGGAGGTATAGGTATATAAAATGTACTGACTGCTGCTTTGTAAATTTTTATCAGGAATGGCCAACTTCAGTCCCTTTTTTAGGTCTCCTTTTCACCTCAAAAAAGGGACTGAAGTTGCCCGTTCTTGATAAAAATTTACAAAGCAGCAGTCAGTACATTTATATATGTGTATGTATATATATATATATATATATATGAATCTAGCAAGCCAAATATTCCACAAGACCCTTTCTTAAACCAATTTTTTAAAAAGGTCAGGATGACATGTATTTGATGACTTCATTCTATATATATATATATATATATTTTTTTTTTTTGTCTTTCCTTTGCATTGATGCTTCACACTTACACATTCAGAGAGGGGAAGCTGGACTTCACACTCATGGATCTGCAGACCTCTCCTACACTCCAATGAAGAAAACTTGGTTTTGAATTGTTTTTTTTTTTTTTTTTTTTTGCTTTATCAGAATGGGATGACACTTGGTGACTTTTGTTGTATTAGCTATGTTAACACACCCAAAAATCATGGACATGATTCGGACATGTTAAAGGGTCGTAAATAATTACAGTTTGTATATAGTTAAAATAATATGTATTATTATTATTATTATTACATTTGTATTCCTGTTTTTTAACCTACAGTTTGATAATGATTGTTTGCTGTTATGTTATTTTATGTTTTTGCTGTTAGATCATAATTGTTGTTCCCTTCTGAAGTTTTATTACCATTTGCAGAATTAAACTGAATAAAATACCAATTAATTACAAAATGTCTGTATAAAGTGTTTTGAATGATCACTATCCATCCCTTATTTTGATATAATTATCAAATACTGAGTAACAAAAGTGCTTGCATTGTGTTCCCTTTCTAACCAAATGTTATTGTTTGATTGTAATCATAATGCGAAACCTGATACTTATCTAACAAAAATATCTTAACCTTGACTAAAAGTAGTTTTTTAGAATATCTCTCTCTCTCTCTCTCTCTCTCTCTCTCTCTCTCTCTCTCTCTCTCTCTCTCTCTCTCTCTCTCTCTCTCTCTCTCTATATATATATATATATATATATATATATATATATATATATATATATATAAGGAGAAATCATGTCTAAAAAAAAATTGTGGGAATCAAAAAGCCTCTATGTATTTATATAGGGAGCTACAGTATAGCCTACAGGCGGTTACACGACATTACACCCGTTTCTACTTTTTTAACGCCACTGGATGGCGCTTTTCTCACTTCAAAAAATTTATTGTAGAGGTCTGAACGCTATTTTAATGTGAAAAGTTGCATTTATTTTAAATTATTAAATTATTTTATTTTAAAATTTAAATTATTAATTCTAATGGAAAAAATAGCTCATAAAATTTATTATAATTATTGCATAGGACCATAGAAACCATTCAAAATTCTTAATAATAAAAATATATTATTGAATAAAAATATATTACTTTGGTTTAAAAAAAAAACTTTACATTTTAAGGCTTCGGTCACTTTTGACTGCAAAGGAGACAAGTGTGACTCCTAAACGAAGAGGACCGGAGGGTTGCTTTGAAGGGATGGATTCTGGAATGCACCGCTGCTTCAATGTGTTATGAGAGATTATAATCAAGGTATTAATCAATATTTTTCCTTCTAAATATCAAATGAGTTGAATGACTTCCCTGGAGATTTTACTTTGTTATAAAAGTTAACGGTGTGATTACTGAAATGTTCTTTTTATGTATTCTTTAATGTCTGTAGGCTATTTGATATCTGAATGCAGTAACAGTGCTTGCTCATTTTAGCCCGGCTTCCAGAAATGAAATATGGACTTGGTTTGTGTTTGAGACAGGTCTTCAACGTGTTAAACATATAGGGGTCACTGAAGCCAATAGTTTAAGGGACCATTTCTTTGTTAAAGCCTTACTTTCCAGTTAGACTAAAGTGTAGCTCTCCTTCAGAGAAAGAACGCATTATCTTTGTTGAAAGGCCAGCTATGCATATATTGAGACATTAACGCCCCCTTGTGACTTTAAGACGCATTAGTCTGATTACTCAGCATTTTTCCTTTTAACGTTTCAATATTAACCGGAAGCAGTTCGGAGAGCTCGTATAGAGACTTTGCTAGTGTCCCGCTGTTATTGTTGTTGCAGAGTGCGTTCATATACAAAACCACTCAAACTACGGTACACTCCAAATTACTCTGCCATACCCTCTACTACTTGTAGCCTACTACAATTGTTCACTCAACCCAATTCTCCGACTGTAAATGCCTCTACAAGCCTCAATCCATTAAAGTGTACTTCGTCTCTGACCAGACGACTTAGCCCATGTCTGCTCAATATCCACCAGCACCACATTAGTCTACCCCACAATCTTGATGTCTTAAGAGGACTCTCCTGTTTATAGTTAGAGCCTGGCCACATCCAACCTTGGAAAAGCTGTGTGTCGGTGTTGTTGTATTTGTATCCCTCTGTAACCCATAAATCATTCTCAAACATATCCATAATCTGCTGCAATCAAATATTGCCCTTACCTTTAGATTAAGGATGTAGGATGTCGATTCAAGGTCCTCGACGGTGCCTAACCAGTTCAATCTTGGATTCGAATGCGTTTGCCAGTATTAATATTCGATTACAAAAATCATGAAATATTGATAGGGAAAAATTACTCTTAGACTCTTAGTTTTACGAATCACCAAAACATGATTTCGTTTAAAAAAAAAAAAGAAAAAAAAAGATTCAGAATAATACAAAGACAAAAAATTAAAAAGGCAAAAATAACATAAACATGTAAAAGTCTTCACCCGAGATGTGGCCCCGAAACAAAAAACACTCCAAAGCTTTTTATACTAACTCTGTTCTGGGCCGTCTTTTAACTATGGGCTGTTATTAGGCTATAACACAGCTAATTCCCTTATAAGGTCAAACTTTGGACTTAGCTTGCAGAAGCACATATTGAAAATATCTATTTTCTTTTCACACCTATTTTACGCAGCACATACACAAAAGCTTTATTTGGTAAGTTTGACTATCGCAGCCCTTTTGACCTTTCTCTAGTTTCGCACATTTTCTAGGTCTAAGGCGAACGATGTTCACAGTTCCCTTTAAAAATACATGTGGTCCTAACAACCTAAACATATCCAGTCCACATACACCCACACATATAACACATCTAACAATGACTCTTAAGTTCGCAGGCCACGCTCAAATTAGGCTTTAGCCCTCTATGGTATGGCAACATAGTCTATTTTAGCTTTTTTATAATAAAAACGTAATAAAATTTAATTGGTCAATGCTCTCTAAGGGGAGGGGAACTCAAATACTAACCAATGAAAATACAAAAGAGTGGCCACATGACCCACAGGGGTTCATTTTGGTCCCTCTTTCAGCACACGTGCACATGTCACATGGCTCCATATTTTCTCCACTGAAAAGGGCATTTTTCACTAATTCCTGTCCAGATAATCCATTACAAAAAATCAGAGTCACCTTCATTAGTAAGTAAAGAAGTATTTTCAAAAACTTTACATTATATATCATCAAATGTTTCGTAGGAAATTACATAAAACTGCATGTTGCCTCGAGGCAACATTGTACCATAATGGAATCAAATAAGGCCATACCAGGCATACTAGGTTTGAATACAAGTATATTTTATTTGTAAGGAAAGAAGTTTGAATTATCTAAATGTATTTGCATTTTTGCAAACTGAAAACATTTGGCCACTATAGTGGGAAATCGGACAAATAGTGACAGGTCATTTGGCCACTATAGTGGGTAATCGGACAAATAGGGGGTTCGTGGGACGATGGCGTGGCTTGTGAGTGGTCAGCGGGGCCCGACGGGTCATTTGGCCACTATAGTGGGTAATCGGACAAATAGGGGGTTCGTGGGACGATGGCGTGGCTTGTGAGTGGTCAGCGGGGCCCGACGGGTCATTTGGCCACTATAGTGGGTAATCGGACAAATAGTGGGTTCGTGGGACGAGGGCGTGGCTTGGGAGTGGTCGGGGGGTCAACGGGACATTTGGCCACTATAGTGGGTAATCGGACAAATAGTGGGTTCGTGGGACGAGGGCGTGGCTTGGGAGTGGTCAGGGGGGTCAACGGGACATTTGGCCACTATAGTGGGTAATCGGACAAATAGTGGGTTCGTGGGATGGGGGCGTGGCTTGGGACCGGTCAGGGGGGTCAACGGGACATTTGGCCACTATAGTGGGCAATCGGACAAATAGAGGGTTAGTGGGACGGGGCGAGTGGCGCCAAACTGAGGATGAAGGCGGCCCTACTTCTGGGGGTCTCGGATAATCGGGGGGCTCCCGTCAGGCCCCCCCTGACACCACACGAGTCATTAGGTCGGCCGGGGAGGTCTTCCACATGTTTGATCTTGCTGTTGTTGAGGCCTGGCTCCTCTACCGGAGAGACAGCAGAGTTAGGATGAGGTTCATATTAGGATAAGGTTATGGTGATTGTTAATGTTTTACCTTGAAACAACACCGATTGTAATGTTTTGATATGATAACTTGATGATATGATGGTTTGTAGTACTTGCGTTCCACGATGGTACAATGTTGCCTGAGGGCAACAGCTGGATAATAAATGTTACTTTTTATTAAATATGAAATGTGTAATTCTTTAAAAACTTGACAAATATGTTTGTTCAAGTGTTTAGTTAAAGAAATTGATGTTTTGAATAAATACATACATTTTTTCTTCATGAAAATGTCAAATGTTTAAATTTGTCCATTGTGGTACAATGTTGCCTTGAGGCAACAAACTTTTAATTAATAAATAAATTTAAAAATAATAATAATGTTTATTGATATTGTTATAGTGTAAATTTTTAAGCAGGAAAAACATAACAAACAATTATTTCCTCACTGATTTCATATTGCGTAGGGGAGACCGGGGACAGTTGCAACACTTTTTGCAATTGTCTCAATTACTCAGAGACTATTTGGACTAGACCAACCAAATTTGTATATATTAAACTTGCATCTGTCTGCTAATTACCCATACCATTTAAAGATGATTATATATGACATATCGTTCACAGTATTTATTTGAATGGAAGAAGTCAGATGTTGCAACTGACCCCGACCCAGGGACGGTTGCAACATGTTAAAAATACCTTAAATTTCATTAATTAACTTAAGCTTTTTGTCTCAATGAGCAAAGAATTCTGAAAATATTAACTGTTTTAGGCCTACTATAATATTATAGTATTATTTATTTCAATAATATTATTGTAGCCTATTATTTATTTATGTAGTCATATTTATCAAATAACAGTTATTGAGTTTTGTTTGTTCATGTGTAGAACATAGGCCTACATAGATTCAGTGTGCAGGTGTTACAGATGCTATTCAATCTCTCCATATTTCAGTGTCAGACAGGAAGAATTTAACAATTTGCAATGCAACAAACTTTTATTAAACATGCAATTTATAACATGTTGCAACCGTCCCCAACCCTATCAGCCATGACAGAACATCATATGCCTGCTAGACACACTGACTTTGACACATGCTAACCATGTCACTTAGAAGTCAACAAAACAATAATTCAAACGAAGTAAGTTTTGATTAATTCATACAAAATTTCAGGACAGTATGACAAAAATATATCTCATGAAAAAATGTACTTTCATACCTCCAAAACAAGTTTTGTTCAATAAATGCAGCAGCAGATGTTGAATATGTCTACTGTCTTTTTGGAGAGGGGAGGGTGTAACTGTGCATGTGCAGTATGAGTGACATCACTCTAGCTTGTTTCTGACTGAAGAAAAATGACATGTTGCAACCATCCCCTGTTGCAACTGTCCCCGGTCTCCCCTACCATAGAGGGTTAGGTAATTTGAGCTTATCCTGCAAGTTAAACACATCCTCATTTGAGATGTTTATTTCATTTTCAACCATAAAACTGTTTGCAATGTGTATTACTTTCCTATTTAATTGTTTAACTTGTCTGATCATTTTTATTAACTGCTGTGCACGATGAATCAGTCCATTCTTAGGGAGTTAAGCCTTAGTGGAAGGTCTTCGTCTACGCCTTTCTCTCCTTCTTCTCCGTCTTGCGAGCTCTTTTTGCGTTGTCCCTCCGGAGGGGTTCAACTATAACATCGTTTTGGTCATTTCCATCCGTAACGTTCAATGCATGCAGAGAGTCATTAATATACACTACCGTTCAAAAGTTTGGGGTCAGTAAGATTTTTTAATGTTTTTAAAAGAAGTCTCTTCTGCTCACCAAGGCTGCATTTATTTGATCCAAAAAAAAAAAAAAAAACTGTAATATTGTGAAATATTATGACAATTTAAAATGACTGTTTTCTATTTTAATATATTTTAAAATGTAATTTATTCCTGTGATCAAAGCTGAATTTTCAGCATCAGTGTCACATGATCCTTCAGAAATCATTCTAATATGATGATTTGATGCTCAAGAAACATTCATTATTATTATCAATGTTGAAAACAGTTATTTACATTTTTATTTCATGATGCTTTGATGAATATAAAGTTCAAAAGAACAGCATTTATCTGAAATCTAAAGCTTTTGTAACATTAAACATATACCGTTCAAAAGTTTGGGGTCAGTAAGAATTTTAATTTTATTTTGGGGGGAAAGAAATAAAATAAATCAATACTTTTATTCATCAAGGATGATTTAAACTGATCAAAAATTACAGTAAAGACATGTATAATGTTAGAAAATATTCTATTTTAAATAAATGCTGTTCTTTTGAACTTTCTATTCATCAAAGAATTTTGAAAAAAAATTGTACACAACAGTTTTCAACATTGATAATAATCATAAATGTTTCTTGAGCATCAAATCATCATATTATAATGATTTCTGAAGGATCATGTGACACTGAAGACTGGAGTAATGATGCTGAAAATTCAGCTTTGATCACAGGAATAAATTACAGTTTAAAATATATTAAAATAGAAAACAGTCATTTTAAATTGTCATAATATTTCACAATATTACTGTTGTTTTTTTGTTTTGTTTTTATAAATGCAGCCTTGGTGAGCAGAAGATACTTCTTTTAAAAACATTTAAAAAAATCTTACTGACCCCAAACTTTTGAACGGTAGTTCAATATACTTGGTTTGAAAAAACCTTCAAAAACTATTTAATGCAATCTTGACCTTTATGAAGTTTGTGCAATTATCACAAAATATTCCAATTTAATTGGTTGTTCAAGATGCGCTTAGTTCTGAAAAATAGTTTACTTAAGTTAGACAGGTCGAAAGCAATAATTCACATGCTAAACCAAACGCAAATAAAAAGAAGAGTTAAGCAAAGGAAATCTCTAATTTTTGAGACATTGAGGTGGCTCTTAAAAGAGCCTTTGGGTTTGTATGATTGATATACAGCGATTTAAGCGCGCTCTCCGCGGATGCGGCGGGCCAGCTGGATGTCTTTGGGCATGATGGTGACTCTCTTGGCGTGGATGGCGCACAAGTTGGTGTCCTCAAACAGACCCACTAAATAAGCCTCGCTCGCCTCCTGCAGGGCCATGACAGCCGAGCTCTGGAAGCGCAGATCCGTCTTGAAATCTTGAGCGATTTCTCTCACCAGACGCTGGAAGGGCAGTTTGCGAATCAGCAGTTCAGTGGATTTCTGGTAACGGCGAATCTCTCTCAGCGCCACGGTACCGGGCCTGTAGCGATGAGGCTTCTTAACGCCACCGGTAGCGGGTGCGCTCTTACGGGCGGCTTTAGTGGCCAGTTGCTTCCTCGGGGCTTTTCCTCCGGTTGACTTACGAGCGGTCTGCTTAGTTCTTGCCATTGTTTTTATGTAGTTCAGTTACTACTGTGAACAAGAAGACGAATGAATGAATGAATAGTTCTCTAGAACACAGCGCGATTTAAGCCCAGGGCTGCCATGCGCTCATTGGATGTCTTTGCTTCAGAAGCATTTGATTGGTTATTGTCTGGCGTCTGTAAATGACAGTTGGCCAATGGCTGTGCGCCTCCTGTTTTCAAAGAAGACACAAGAGTTTGTGGTTCCCGCCCGAACATCCTTTGTTTCTCTTTGAATAGAATAGGCGAAATCAGGAATTAATTTGCACAGCAAAACCCGTGATTGATTTTTAAAATATTATTGATAGTGTAGAGTTGGACTTGTGGCACTAATATTAAAAACTGAGATAAGTAGTACATATACTTAACCACGTTATGTTACAATTCTTTGTTTGTATTGATATCAATATATCAGTTTAAATATTTTTAGCCATGCTAATAAAACTATATACACTTTCATAAAGCATTCATTAAATCCTTACAAATAGTGTAGGGAGACCGGATAACAATAAAACATGTTACTTATTAAAACTCTCTTAACATGTTCCTTAGCATGTTCACATTTTTTATAGTAATCATTTCTAGTCAGATTTAAATAATAAAAAATTGGCGTCATTGAAAAACTGATTTATGAATGGAATCTCAGACGTGTGTGTGTGTGTGTGTGTGTGTGTGTGTGTGTGTGTGTGTGTGTGTGTGTGTGTGTGTGTGTGTGTGTGTGTGTGTGTGTGTGTGTGTGTGTGTGTGTGTGTGTGTGTGTGTGTGTGTGTGTGTGAGATATGCTTTGTTTCGTTAAATTTCGTTTATATATAGTCAGCATTGTATTGTAGTACAAGAACTTTCAATTCATGGGTATTCTTCTGCCATTGTTTTCCCCCTTTGTTTTTAATCACACGAACTTTAATAGAAAAATCGAATAGAAATAGGACGAATTAAAACTCTTTCCTGGAGAAATTGGGTGGCTCTTAAAAGAGCCTTTGGTTTGAAGAGAATCTTCAGCCAGTTTACTTGGCCTTCGCGGGCTTCTCGGTCTTCTTGGGCAGCAGCACGGCCTGAATGTTGGGCAACACACCACCCTGAGCGATGGTCACGCCACCCAGAAGCTTGTTCAGCTCCTCGTCATTGCGCACCGCCAGCTGCAGGTGTCGAGGGATGATGCGGGTCTTCTTGTTGTCCCGAGCGGCGTTTCCAGCCAACTCCAGGATCTCAGCGGTCAGATACTCGAGCACAGCAGCCAAATACACCGGAGCTCCGGCACCGACGCGCTGGGCATAGTTGCCTTTACGGAGAAGCCTGTGAACACGGCCGACGGGGAACTGCAGTCCCGCCCTAGAAGAGCGACTCTTGGCCTTAGCACGAGCCTTTCCACCGGTTTTACCTCTTCCACTCATTGTAAATTACAGTTGTTGTTCCTTTAAAAAAAAAAGTAATAGTGATACTTTCAGTAGCTGTGGTCTGAGTTTTAAATGAAAGCTCGCAAGTCTCCTATTGGCTGTAGTCTGAATACATCATGGAGCCAATCAGTGAGCTTCCCTCCAAACACCCCCCTTTCTGCTTCTCACGCCTAGCACCTCAATCCAACAGCCTCTTAGCTTCCTTTTAATGTATTTTAGTTTAAATTAATTCGTTTCTACAGTTTTTATTTCTTAATGTTCATTGTTTTTTAATGTAAAGCACTCGGAATTACCATCATGTATAAACTGCTATACAAATAAACTTGCCTTGCCCATTATACTTTGGTTGAAAACAAATATAATTGATTAAAATGAATCAAGTTGGTCTTGAAGCTGTGAAGTTTTATAGTTTATTGCTATAAACATTTCTAATGACGTCTACGAAGATACTTCAGATTTCATCAAAACGTTCACATTATCATCAAATTGTATGTCGAAATGTGTGTGCACATGAATATAAAGGGCCCGTATTGTCTTCGCGGTAACAATGACTTTCATTGAACAGATGACTGATGAAATAATACTCTTCACTATGAATTAGTGGGTGGCTCTTAAAAGAGCCTTTTTTGAGTAAAGAAAAAAGAAAATGAAAAAAAAAAAAAAAGGGAAAAGAATGAGTTTATTTCTTCTTGGGAGCTGCCTTTTTAGGCTTGGCGGCTTTAGGTTTTGCTGCTTTAGGTTTCGCCGTTTTGGGTTTGGCCGCCTTTGCCTTCTTGGGGCTCTTGGCTGCTTTCTTAGGAGTCGCTGGTTTCTTTGCCTTCTTGGGGCTCTTCGTTGCCTTCTTAGCGGCGGGTTTCTTCACCTTCTTCGGGGATTTCTTAGCGACGGGCTTCTTTGCTGCTGCAGTTGTGGGCTTCTTAGCGGCAGCGGGTTTCTTGGCTGCGGGCTTCTTGGCTTTAGGAGCCGCTTTCTTGGCGGGTTTCTCCTTGGTCTCGGTCTGTTTCTTGTTGAGTTTGAAGGATCCCGAGGCGCCGGTTCCTTTAGTCTGGACCAGAATGTCATTAGTAACGAGACTCTTGACGGCGGTCTTGACGCGGGAGTTGTTCTTCTCCACATCGTATCCACCGGCAGCGAGCGCTTTCTTCAGGGCGGCGAGGGACACACCGCTCCTCTCTTTAGATGCGGACACAGCCTTGACGATCAGCTCGCGGACGCCTGGACCTGCTTTCTTGCTTTTAGCTGCTGATTTCTTCTTGGCCGCTTTGGTCGCGGATGCTGGAGCGGTTTCTGCCATGATTTCTCTGAGTGAATCTGGACTCACACAATCTGACTGTGATCGACAATGAACCGCAGCGCATTTAACCGCAGCATGAGAACCGTGTAGACTCAACCTGCTCTGTTCAGTGTCTGCTCCTCCACTGACGCCTTTGCTTGTGTTTTCTCCTTTCATATTTGGGATACAACTGGAGTTGTAAAATAGTTTAGTAGAGTAAAAACAACGTACACATCGAGTAGAGAGATTGAACTTTAATTTGTAGACTAAAACACGCGAAAAAGTTACATTTATTTTAGAATCGTCGGATGAAATCCAAAGCCAGCACCTGTTATGAACAAGGCTGCGTGTATATTTCATGTAATTGTGTGTATTAACAGAAGTAAACTACTGAGTGTGTTATCTTGGTTTTGAACTAGCACTTTAACAATGGCTTTAATATATGGAAGATTGCTGAAGGACTTGTGGAGTGTTTCATTCAGAAGTTGTTTTGCGCAGCTTGAAGCACACACACATCTGTCTGTGTAACTGCTCTGCATCTCTGGTCACTGATGATTCCCACACGTTATAAAGATGCAAGAACCCTAAATAAAGTTCAAAATCACAGCACCTGATCGCTAAGATATTTTTGAACTGATTAATAAAACTTAAAAATGTATTGTTATATGTGAAAGCATTATAATAACATAACAATGTTGGTCGTGATTTCTTTCTAAATGTATTAATGCATAGGCCTATTTTTTTTTCTCAAATTCTAAAGCTTCATTGTTATTAAGTTAAACACTGACACGATTAAAGTTTTTTCCAATTGCTAACACACAATTTTGCAAACTGGTTTTATCAAAATACTTAACACAATTCACAATACAAATACCTAATATATCCTGCAAAATTAAGCACTGCAACCAAAACTACATATAGTATCATCAAAATCAAACTTTTGCATGAAATGGCACACACTTCATTTCATATTACCAGATTTTTGTCTAACCAACACACTGATGGGCATAATGAAAAGCACTCTCATCTTTAGTATGCTTTGCCATAATACTAAAATAGTTCAAATTGTAGAAAATTCTTCAGATTGTTCACATGCACATAAATATTTGCATATACACACACATCCTGTAGAAACATGTTTTTTATATATATATATATATATATATATATATATATATATATATATATATATATATATTTTTTTTTTTCACCAAACAAGTTAGTGCAACATATGCACAGCAGATATATTTACAATGGACTGAACAAAAATATGCTCACAAAAAAACAGTAAACTGAAAAAGATTGAAGTGTTAAAGGTGCATTGCGCAACTTTTCATGTTAAAAATACCCGTTTTCTAACCCATACATGCTTAAACAATTGCCTGATGGGCTGAATGAGCCCTTCTCTGATCACTGCGATTGTCTCTATAATCCTGTACAGTAAAATAAATAAGAGGGATTCGGGTCGGAATTTGAGACTGGGCGTGACGTCATGCGCGTTCACGGCACGCTCACCTGGCTATGTCTGGCAGGTTTGTGTATTCGCCGCCATTCTCCGTAGAAGATGGATTCTAAGAGACCGGCTTGTAGTTCATTTCAAACACCAACGCAAACTCCACGTAAGATAAAAAAAAGAAAACTTTTGTCTAGTGCAAAAGACAACCTCTGGTTGCAGTTTCGCTTGCCGCCAGAGGGGGCATAGTTCTGCAAAAACTCAGAGACTTGCGCAATGCACCTTTAACAGTTAAAGGTGAACTAAGTAACTTTTTTACCTTAACTGAACAGCTTCGGAGTCATTGGAATGGTTATATAACTTATTTCGGGTTGAATGGTGGTCGTTTCGCACCCCCCTGGTGCCCGTGAGCGGAAAATACGCACTTGCAACTTTGAGCCGGCGGGCCGCCGGCCGCTGCGTCAGGAAGTCTCGCGTGATATCAGGTCTCGCGATGTAAACAATTGCTTTACGGCCAAAAGAAATCTGCTAAAATGCTGTCATTATTGCGCTCCCTCACGCTGTCCGAACCCGAATGAAGAAGACGTTTAAAAAATGTCCCATCTGGGCAACTCCGGTCCTGGAGGGCCACTGTCCTACAGAGTTTAGCTTCAACCCTAATCAAACACACCTGAACAAGCTAATCAAGGTCCTCAGGATTACTAGAAAATTACAGGCAGGTGATTTTTTCAGGGTTGGAGCTAAACTCTGTAGGACAGTGGCCCTCCAGGACCGAAGTTGCCCACCCCTGATCTATAGCCTCTGGTGTCTGAGAATCACCAACGAGTTTTTACAACAGTGTTGTCAAATATCTATTCCGAAGCTGTGGGGGGAGCTCTAGAGAGAAACCTGCGAGCAAAAAGCGAGAATACAGCGAAGAAATCCCGAAGCTACTGAGTGCTGCTTTAAGCATTGAGGTGTATCGGCCAATTAGCTCATGTAGTGTCATTTTGAATAGCAGTGTTTTGAAATGGCAAACATGTGACTTTATGTCAGATTGTTGTGTCTTATGCAGAGAACGGTGTTCAGTGCATTTAAAAAGTGCCATTTTGAATTGCAAAATGTGTGTAAAGCAGTCTTTTAGAGACTTGAGAAGAGGTTTTGCTCTCTGTGTGTCAGTTTAAATAAGTGTGCTGTGCATGTCATTTTAGTGTGTTAGCAATTGGAAAAAAAACTGTAAACATGCCAACATCAGTAGTAGTTTGGGATTATGGTGTAGAGGTTGCTGCCTCTTTAGGAAATAAATCCATCACAAAATGTGCAAATTTTGGATATTTGGTGCTCGATTGATCTATTTTCACATGAGAGTTCATAAATCATTACTTTAAACCAGAAACCTAAATTAAGATATTTGCTAACTTCTTTGGATGAAGGACCATGCAGGAGATCTATGAGGAAAAAGTCTCTTATCTTCTTTAACCTAAAAGGAGTAGTTCACTTTAAAATGAAAATTACCCCATGATTTACACCCTAGTTATATTAAAGGTTGTATCAGCGATTGCAGGCCCAAAAAAGGCCCAAACATAAATGATCACATTCATCTAATCTTTCCTAACGATCCACTAGCTGCCCGCCCCATAAGCAGGCCGTCAAAAAACGGGGTGGGTGTTGTGAGGTTTTTTGACGGCCTGCTTATGGGGCGGGCAGCTAGTGGATCGTTAGGAAAGATTAGATGAATGTGATCATTTATGTTTGGGCCTTTTTTGGGCCTGAAATCGCTGATACAACCTTTAATAACACCGGAGTTATATTAATTAACACCATCATATTGAAGCTCAAAAAAGTGAATCCATCCATCATATAAGTGCTCCACACGGCTCCAGGGGTTAATAAAGGCCTTCTGAAGCAAAACAGTTTGAGTAAGAAAAATATTCATATTTAACATGTTACAAAGTAAAATTCTAGCTTCCGGCCAAACGGCCGTTCACAGTACTTACACCTAAAGTGCAACTTATGCAACTTGTGATGCCAGAAGTAGCGTAAATATCAGCAGTATGTCGCATTACTCGCATAAGTTGCGCTTAGACTTAAGTCCTTAGACTTAGTCTTTAAGAAGTCCTGACTATATCTGACTGTCAAATATTTAAAGCTTATACAAAAAGCCAGTGGCATTGATTATGAAACCTCAAATTCAAACAGCAATACAGTCAAATCAGACAACAAACCTACCTGACATTATCAAATTAAGGTTACATTATGTATTATCTGCCATATATTTTTAAACAGGAAGTTTAAACAGTTGATACTATGACATAAACATATATAAAGCTAATTAAAGGGGAAGTGTTTGTTTCCATTATCTTAATTTCTGAGTAACACCAACCCTGATTCTCATTGCTGTGATCATCATGTCATTTCTCTACATCTATTGCTATATATACATCAACCACCTGTACCCACAGTGACCATCAGAGGCCTGAGAGTGGAAGAAAGCCTGTCAGTTTGACATGTTTTTTCCACTACTGCTCTGTGGGTTTAACCAATTCCGACTCTAAACAAGTGACAAAATAATGACAGTCAGAATACTTATTGTCATGGGTCTCACAACCAGTTTTGAATCACGTACACAGATCGTCATTGTAAAGACCACCTCTGATATTATCACATATAAACCTTTATGCAGCTGCAGAAGTTTGATTGACAGCTGTAGATAATGACTTAGTTTGGCTTTAAATCACTCACACTGACCAGCCAGTCACTCACACATCTCACACTCTCCTTCTACGGAGTTGAAAACTGATAAAAGTGGCTGTGGACCGGATGTGTCGTTGCGTTGTAAAGTCACCCAGAAATTCTTGGTAACACTGGTGTTTTCATACTTCCCTTTTCTAAGGCTCTGAGACTGTCAACATTTGGCAATACATATTTTGACTAGTCTGACAGTAATTCATAATGTTTGGTTTAAAGTGATCTGCATAAAGCCCAAATCAGATCCAGCATTGAAATTAATCACTTCTCATTCAGTCTGATGTAGATTTGCATTCATTCCTAATAAACCATCGTTATAACATATATGAACATGCCTAATAAGACTTTTCTTAAAATGTATTCAAGGCTCTTTATGAGGAACTCTTTCACAATAAAAAAAAATATATATATATATATATATATATATATTTTTTTTTTTTTTTTTTTTTTATTGTGAAAGAGTTCCTCATAAAGAGCCTTGAAGCCTTATAGTTTTTGTTTCTCTCTTTTGTTCTAAATTCTTATTCGGTTCTGAAATCAAGGAAGTATAAGCAACTGTGAACTACGTTTTCTTCTGTGTTTGTTCAGGAAGTGTTGCGTCTATAAGACAGACTGTGTGTTTGACAGCGTGTCATTAATAGATCAGGATGGAGCTCAGTTCACTTCCTCTAATGATCTGTGAGTATTTTTTTCTCATTTATGCATCATTTTCACATTTTGTATAATGATCTAGTGAATCAGTGTTTATCTGTATTTCATCTTTTTATAGTGAATCTGTTTTTCATTTATGCTGCTAATAATTTGAGCAGCAAATCAGTCTGTGGCTCATGATATCCACACTGTTAATTTAGCGTAAAATATAATACTCTTTTATCCTGTAAATTTCTGGTGAATTTTTACCGTGCGTGCGTGCGTGCGCGTGTGCGTGTGTGTGTGTGTGTGTGTGTGTGTGTGTGTGTGTGTGTGTGTGTGTGTGTGTGAAACACTAGCTGAATGAGAGTGTATTGATCATTACTGTGATTCTTCAGTCGTTCAGTTTATGGTTTGTAATGGTTCATGTGTTGAATCACACATACTGTCTTGTTCTGTAAAGTTACTTTGTTGTCTTCAGTAGATCTGCAGCATCTTATATCTTTAGCATAGTAGATCTTTAGTGTATCGTAGTCTTTTTGTGATGTGCTGACTGACATCAATGACCAACTTCCCATATGAAGCACTGATGGCACGCAAGATAAGATCCGCAGTCCAATGGCTTGAGCTTCTCTTCACTTTGTGGTTGTATCATGACAGCATCACGCAGATATTCTTAGCAATGAAGATGATTTCATCACACTTCCTCTTTCATGCCCAATATCTCCAGTTATTATTGACTGCCTTATATAGATGTGAAAGAGTACAGATCTCTTTCATCAAATCAACATTGTCACACCTTGTTGTTTTTTTTCTATTTAAAAAAAGTTTTCTGCATGTTTTAATTTATCTCGCCCACCTTTTAAATGCGTGTGTGTGTGTGTGTGTGTGTGTGTGTGTGTGTGTGTGTGTGTGTGTGTGTGTGTGTGTGTGTGTGTGTGTGTGTGTGTGTGTGTGTGTGTGGTTTGTCTCTTTTTGCTTTTTAGTGCTGATTTCATACATCCGCCCTGGACAAACTCAAGGTGATTTATACATTTATATTTTATTCAAATCTTATATACAATAACACAGTGGAGCAGAAAGCATTTATAGCAGCATGTCAAGTGTTCATGTCATTTATTGGGTCCTTATGATACAGCTGAGCTGTGTATGAAACAAATGCCTTGTATGATTAATGTTTAAACATCTGAATGTTTTGTGTGATGTTATAGAGAGACCAAAGGCTGTAGTGATTATAGAGCCTGACAAACATGAAACCGTCACTGTCAGATGTGAAATACCAGGAACTGAAGACGACTGGACATACAGCTGGTTTAGAGACGGATCATCTCTGCCCTTCAGCTCTGACAGAGAATTCAGCTCCAAACCTGATGAATCTCTCAGTAGCATCAACGTCACCTGTAGAGGAGAGAGAAGTGATGAACAGAAGTCAGAGATCAGTGACGCTGTTACACTGACTGTATCATGTGAGTCTGATCCTCTTCACAGCTGAAATCAGTTACACTGGGAAGTGATGATGTGATAAAAAGGGCTTTTATTTGCACAGAAGAAAAGAAGGTGGTTGTAAATAAAGTGAGGTTATTGTTCTCAGCGAGCAGGGCATGATGTTTCTAGAGGAACAGAGCGGTTAGATTTATTGATATTTTAATTGTATTGCACTATTACTGGACAGATGAGAAATACATTTTCATTATCTTCTTTTATTCACTTATCTTGGTTTCTTTCAGATGTTTTATCATAACTTCTGTTTGTGCAGTTCTTCTAGAGACACCTAAAGCTGTTCTGACTGTTCAGCCTGAACCATCACAGATATTCAGAGGAGAGAATGTCACTCTCACATGTGACATACAGGGAGAAGGATGGACATACAGATGGAAGTGTGATGATAGAGAGCACACATCTAAAGAGAAAGAGTTCAATATCACTGCAGAGATCAGACAGAAGTGCAAGTGTAGAGGCTGCAGAGGATCAGACTGCTCTGACGAGAGTGATGAAGTGACTCTGACTGTGTCGGGTGAGTGATCATCACTTATAGAAATCATGATCTTGCTCAGATGGTATTTCAATATACAGTACAAATGCAGAATGATGCAAACATCACAGCAATTTACTGCTCTTGTTTTACTGTGAATTCACATTATAAAGTTGTCTTTAACCATGCTGCTATGAGAAATGTAACTGTTTACCACTGTAATTGTTTTGAAGTCACTGTAGGAGCATTAATTATTTAATATTTCTTATTGGTTATTCAGTGTCACGTGGGCACAGGTGATCACTTCCGTTGTTTGTTTGTTTGTTTGTTTGTTTTATTTACTTTGGTGGATTGTTTGAGCTAGTGTTGGAAGAGGTGAGTAGCGGGAGCCAACTTTCTGTTGACAGTATTGCATTAGTTAAACCATGTCTGCATATGTCAAGCTAAAATACAAGTAAAAATCAAGATTGCTAGTCTTCCTTTAGTAGTGAAATGACGATAGAGTGCGAGCGAGTCACAAGCTATCCTCTATGTGGCTATTGGATGCCGTGACCATAGTCACCATAATAACATTTGCATGGGATCTTGGACCTTGATCCTATTAAAATGTATTATCTAGACAAGTCAGAAATAAGTTATTTGGCTGATTTTAAGTTGCACTGTAAAAAAAAAATTATCTTAAAAAAAACAGTCAATGACTGTCGATGGCACTGACATGTTCATTGACACAGATATTTACTTTTGAGAGATGAACTAAGGATTTTGAGCAAGAGACTGGCTTTTGCAGGTAATCCATGGTGTTTTGCTATTTGTACAAATTGTTTTGAGAAATGCACTTACTGTTATGCAAATGTCGAGGATGATTTGAGAAATGTACCAAAGCGACTGAGAAAAACTGTAATGTCACAATACCTAAGATAACAGCTGGATTTTACAGATATTATTTGTAATTTTACCGAGTTTTGAGTACAATTTAAAATGAAAGAAAATGAACGTCAAAAAATGTACAGTGTAGTCAAACTATTCTTAGCAAGAATATGAATATTTACCAATAACTTATTTAAAATTCAAAACTGTTTGTAGATGGATCTTTCACAGTAGTGAAGCAACTACTGAAATACATCTTTAAAAGATGTGATGTCAAGATTTTTTTTTTTCTTATAAGCATCATCTAATGTTGCACAGACAACAAATACTTGACACAAAACACAACAATGGTGACACACAACAAACACACACACCGACATTAACATATCACCGACATTACAAAATAAACCAACAACACAAGTGTACCAAAAATAAGTTCAGCAAAACAGATAAAAGCAACAAGTATAGAAATATAAATAATTCAGCATAATCTGCATTGCATGCTGGGTGATGCACTGTAAAAATACAGTATGATGTTTTTGCTTTCCAATACTGTAAACTCACAGTAATACCATGATTTTCTTTAACAGAACAATTGTAAACACTTGCCTAAAATAGCCAGTTAAGTAGGCCTACTGTAGATTTTACATTAAATTTCTGAGAGTGCAGATACAAGAAAAGTCCTACTGTGAAATTACAAATTATTAACCTGTAAACTATTAAATTGTAATTTTACACTAAAATGTTTAATGTTTGTGCAGTGACAGAGTTTAGGACAGGTTGAGTCAATTCAGTTATGGCCTACAGTATTTCATAACCTCTGTTACTTCAATTACAGAGACACCTAAAGCTGTTCTGACTGTTCGGCCTGAACCATCACAGATATTCAGAGGAGAGAATGTCACTCTCACATGTAACTTACAGGGGGAAGGATGGACATACAGATGGGAGTGTAATGGTAGAGAGCACACATCTAATGAAAAAAAGTTCAAGATCACTGCAGAGTTCACACAGAAGTGCAGGTGTAAAGGCTGCAGAGGATCAGTCTGCTCTGACTGGAGTGATGAAGTGACTCTGACTGTGTCGGGTGAGTGATCATCACTGACTGACATCAGGATCTTGCTCAAATGATATATGAACAATTATTAATAAATTGAAAAAAAGAAGAAAAAAAAGGGGGGGACAAAAAACAGTACTAGTGAACATTTTTAGATGCTGCATGTTAGACAGACTGAACTGAGTTACAGTAAGCATCCGATTTTACAAGCCATGTCTCTCAGGATCTGTATCTGTATACATCTTTATGAGAGCTCTCATGTTAGATCATAAAACAGCCATACAATTACATTACTCATAATGAGCTGAAGGGTGAGGTAAAATTAAGACGCATTAAGTATAAATGATAGAAAACATAAGCAGTGATAGATGATGACTGAAGGCTGTATATTAACACAAGATCATGAAATATTTACAGACAAACCCAGAGTAACTGTGAAGCCCCAGAGTTCAGTGTTCACTGGAGACACAGTTACTCTGAGATGTGACGTGAGACACTCAACTGGACTGAGGATTATCTGGTACAAAGACTTCCAGAGAATAAAATCTGGTGATGAGACTGAAACACTGAGAGATGTGAGAGTCTCTGATGGAGGAAATTACAGTTGTGGTGCAAAAGAAAACCCCACAACACAAAGTCATAGAGTCACGCTAACAGTCAGAGGTAATGTGGCAATCTGATTTAATAAGAGTAATATTATTCAGATTAATGTCATCCATCAACAGTATCATGTTCTGTCAGTTAAACACAGTTAATGTCTCACAGGGAGACCCAAAGCTGTATTGCGTGTTCAGCCTGATGGACGAGTGTTCAGAGGAGAGACGGTCACTCTCACATGTGACATACAGGAGTCAGACGTCACTAGCTGGACCTACACCTGGAATAAAGATGATTCAGAGATTCATGTCAGTCAATCACAGGAATACAGAATCAGTTCAGTTAGTGAATCTCACACAGGTCAGTACAGCTGTAGTGGAAGAGAGACGCGAGGATCACGATACACACACACCAGTGATGCAGTTACACTGACGCTTTCAGGTGAGTGTGTTCAGATCAACTTCACATCATGAGTAAAAAACATCTGCAAATAAGAAACTGTAACCAACAGGTTAAAAAAATAAAACAAGCAGTGAGTAATTTAACAGTAAATACAACAGAGAATAGATTGGGTGAATTAATGTTTAATGTATTGAGCTGCTCTAGTTATTTAAAGGGATAGTTCACCCAAAAATGAAAATTAGCCCATGATTTACTCACGCTCAAGCCATCCTAGGTGTATATGACATTCTTCTTTCAGACAAACACAATCTGAGTTATATTAAAAAATGTCCTGGCTCTTCGAAGCTTTATAATGGGAGTGAATGGCTGTTTCTGTTTTGAAGCTCATAAAAGTGCATCTATCCATGATAAAAGTGCCTTAATGTTAATAAAGGCCTTCTGAAGCGAAGCGATGCGTTTGTGTAAGAAAAATATCCATATTTAAAACTTTTAACTAGCTTCCAGCCAAACGGCCATCACAGTCTACTTGCATAGCACAACTTCGCTTCAGAAGACCTTTATTAACCCCCGGAGCCGTGTGGAGCACTTTTATGATGGATAGATGCACTTTTATGATGGATAGATGCACTTTTATGAGCTTCAAAACAGAAACAGCCATTCACTGCCATTATAAAGCTTGAAAGAGCATGGACATTTTTTATATAACTCTGTGTTCGTCTGAAAGAAGAAAGTCATATACAGCTAGGATGACTTGAGGGTGAGTAAATCATGGGCTAATTTACATTTTTGGGTGAACTATCCCTTTAATGGATAGGCCTGTTAACTCTGCTGATAAGTAACATCAACAAAATTAATTTTAATAAAATAAAAATTATAATACAGTTTTTCTCAGTCGCTTTGGTGCATTTCTCACATCACTATTTACATTTGTACAACAGTTAATGCAGTTCTCAAAACAATTAGTACAAACTGCAAAACCTAGTTGATAACCTGCAAAAGTGTGTCACTTGCTCAAAATGGATAGCTCATTCCTCAAAAGCAAGTATTCATATCAATGAAAGTGTCAGTGTCATCAAGATGGAAAGTCCTGACACCATTGTTTATGAACA
The DNA here is from genome assembly GCF_965113295.1 of Leuciscus leuciscus. Taxonomy (NCBI): domain Eukaryota; kingdom Metazoa; phylum Chordata; class Actinopteri; order Cypriniformes; family Leuciscidae; genus Leuciscus; species Leuciscus leuciscus. The sequence goes on along the minus strand of NC_138726.1, from coordinate 55,743,098 downwards.
AGATAGTCAAATGGCTTTGTCATGTTTTCATTATGACGGTTTACTCTGTAAATGTTTTCCAATGCAAAAAAGTCAGATCTTGGTGACACTACCTGAAAATGCTCAAGACAGCACTATATACTATTTGCACAGCCATTTGAAAAATACAGTAAAGTTACACATTACTGTATTTAGTGAGGTAACTGAGTACAAGACACTGAATATGTATGTTTCACATTTTTACTGCATATGCTCTTTGCAATTCTAATTTGTTCACAGCATTGTGCAAAAGAACAAATACACCCTTATTTACAACAAACATAAACTCCCTTTGGGTAGAGCTGTGCACAACTGGAAACAATATTGCAGTACATATTGGAACTGAACATACAACATACATAGTACTGTAATCATTCATGCACATCCGGACGTTCCTCTCTGTCTGGTATAGACTATGGGACATTTTCAGGAAAAAAAAAAGATTTAAAAAAATGGTGTAAAATTAGCTTGACAGATTTTGACAACTAGTTCAACATTTTTTGTATGTAATGACTCAAGCAATGAAATGAGGACTATTAGTTTTATATGGAATGACTATTCAGCATTCACAAGTATAGTTCATTTTGACTGACATGACATAAGCAAATGATAATGTTATAAAACAGCAGAGAGTTGTATGAAAGCAATTGATGCATGTGCAAAAGCATTTGCAATTTGTTGGAAGGAATGAGAAACTTCTACAATGATGTGCACAAATGACTAAATGTTGTGGAGGTTGAACTAACTGTTGTGCAAATGTAAATAGTGATGTGAGAAATGCACCAAAGCGACTGAGAAAAACTGTAATTTAAGTTAATAATCAAATTGCAGATGATTAGCTACCCCGACCTTTTTTATTTGACCTACTGACCTTTTATTTTAAAACATCAGATTCTCATGCTCTGATCATTGGAGTGGCCGCAGGATTGAGCGTCTTGTTTCTGCTCATTCTCTTACTGGTCCTGCTGTGGCGCTGCAAACACAACAAAGGTTCCTCTCAACTCCTCAAAAATATACAGACAAAACTTCACTATTATGATTGATGGATTTAAAGATAATTCTATATAAATACCTGTGGGCAGGAAAGCCATTTTGCGTTTTGAAAAGCTGGTGTTTAGGAATCATTGCTAAAGTTTCTCTGTGTTTGAGCAGGAGGAGGATCTCCGTCTCCCTCGACTGAACATCAGCAGCACAACATCAGAACAGAAGAGCAGAAGAAGAGTAGACATACCCTCAATATCTTCAACTGCAATTATCTATTTTGAGATTTGAAATTACAATATACAGAATTATATACATCGACACTGACATGAACGGACTGATAGATAGATAGAGACAGAAGGGATGGATAGATAGATAGATAGATAGATAGATAGATAGATAGATAGATAGATAGATAGATAGATAGATAGATAGATAGATAGATAGATAGATAGATAGATAGATAGATAGATAGATAACTGACCTATAAAAGGGTGTAGTTTATCAACATTTTGTTTAATTTTATTTTCCATGATGGATAACAAAATAAGAACTCAATAAGTGAAAGAGTAAAACCAGAAAAAGACTCAATCTCACTCAGTCTTTCTTCAGACACAGACTCGGTGAATGGCCCTTCTGATGTGACCTATGCTGAGATTGACCTGAAACCAGTGAAGGAAATGGAGAAAAAGAAAGGAAACAAAGGTATGACCACACCGGACCACACGTTCTGCTTGTTTGCTGTGATAATGCAGTAATATAAACGCATACATAAATGATCGTTGTAAATAGTGATGTCATTTACATAGTGAAGACTCAACTCTTGTCATCTGTAGGACAGACCAGTGAGAGTTCTGCCACTGTTTACTCCAAACTCAACATCAAAACAGTTTAAGGTGAGGTAAGCTAAAAACAGCGCAAAATATCACAATATATCATACATATCATGCAATTAATTTAAAAAATCACATTTTATACTTGTATTTGTATGATTTCAGATGCTGTTGATGGTTATAGTCATATGACGAATGATCAGATGAGACACAAAACTCAATGTTGTGATTCAAATATGAACCAAAAGTTGGTGAATTGGAGATATTACCCTTATTATTAATAATCCATAAAAGTTGCAATAAAAATCTCATCAATGCCATTTTAACTTTATAATGTGGTTGAAATGTTGCCAATGTTTTTCCATGTTAGTGGTATATAAAGTTATAAAGTCTAGAGAAATAACTGTAATGCTTAACTGCTGATACAGAACCATATGCATTCATCTATTACTGTGATTACTATAGCATTATGTATGTTATTACAGAATTCTGAATATTATAAGAAAAAAAAAAAGAAAAACATTTGTAAATATTCTACAAGCTAACTCTGTATACCCATCATGTATTATGTATTAGTATGAATCTATCCTCTCGTTGTCCACTAGATGTCCCCATAGAGACGATCTGGTTGTTTCATGTCATTGTGTGATAGTTTTTGCTTTGTACTTGTGTTCTAGTGTCTTCTTTCTGTATTTACTGTGTTACTCTTGCATTAACACCTGCATTGCATTGGGCTTCAATCATGCATGTTAATTAAATCGTTTTTTAGATTTCATTTTTAACAGATTTGTTGTCATAGTGTTTTGCAAATATATATATATAAATTGCTGGCATAATGGTATTTAATTCAAATCATTATAGCCTATATTTTAAATTTGTGTGTGTGTGTGTGTGTGTGTGTGTGTGTGTGTGTGTGTGTGTGTGTGTGTGTGTGTGTGTGTGTGTGTGTGTGTGTGTGTGTGTGTGTGTGTGTGTGTGTGTGTGTGTGTGTGTGTGTGTGTGTGTGTGTGTGTGTGTGTGTGTGTGTGCGCCTGTGTATGACATTAAAGCCTTTTTTTATTATGAGTTGCACTCAAAAACAGAATGTTGGATTTATTCAAGACACACGTCAAGTGGTTCCACGCAAGTTGTAAGAACTAAATAAAGTACTATATCACTTACTGAGAAGTGAAGTGAAACTAATGTAGGGACTATTTTACACCAGGGATACACCTGTATCTTTCTGAGAAAGACTCTGGGGTTTATATGAACCACACATGTGCCTTTTTACAGTCCAGTTGAACACTATACTGGGGTGTTATTTTGGTCGATCGGATCACAAGTAGACGAGAGAGACACACACACACGTTTACACCTGGTGTTTCAGTCCGTCTCTTCTGTCCAAAGAGCAGCTCTGACATCAGCAAGACCAGCCGAACGCTGAGAGTGTGTGTTAGAAATCAGGAATGGTGAGAAAACATTGTGTCTGGTACGTTTTTCATCTTCAAACCAAACTTGGGTCTCCAGGCATCAAAGGCCTTGTCCCAAATGGCACCCTAAACACTCGCGGTCTTCCTACCAATCCACACTCTCGTGACGTAACGCCGCTTTGACTGTCGGGAAGAAGTCTGCTTCAGTGAGTGCGTTAAAGTCACCATTACGATGATCAGGGTTTGCTTTAGTCCTTGACTTTTTAACATTATTATTTTTATTATTTTTTATATGACTGCTGTAACTGTGTTTATGAGACACATTTATTATCTGTCTATAGATTAATCATAATCAGAACACTCAATGAATGTAAAACCAAACATTATTTGCTCTGAATTGTTTTAAAACCAAATTTAAGAAAACCATCATTCACTAAGTAAAATAAAGATAAATGACTTATAGATAATCTGTAAGACAAACAAAAGTACTTTTTTTTTTTATTCCAACTCAACTTATACTCACTTTTATATTAAAAATATATATATATTTTGAATATTTATTTATCTTTGAATTTTCTCTATGGCATTTTTTGAAAAACAAAATTTGAGTATCTTATTTCATTCTCCAAAAATAAATGTGAACTTCCTGTGTGTGCTGCCTGTGAAAACCACATCGTTTATATGCGGAAATCATTAATCATACGCCCCCGTTCAGCTAAAGACATCACAATCTGGATTCTACAGCTTTTTTCTTGCTTTTTTTAAACTGATTGTGTCAGTTTTTATATATTTTATATCTTCCTTAAATGAAACGAGTGCAGCCAATAAATAACAAATAAACAAACAAAAACAAAGAAACTCAGCAATTGCCTTTATTTTACAAAAATAAAACCTTTGTATTGAGCAAATGAGACTCATTCAAACCGGAGCACCAAAGAAATATAAAAAAAATCATGCAGTGCGTTTGAGAGAATGTGTAACACAGCAGACTCCATGATTCTCTTCAACATACCACCAATATTTTTGCAGTATACACTGTGCACTGTATGCCATTTTGTTTGCATTAAATACTTGGATGACCAACTGCATTTGCCAAAGATTAGCACAAGGTATCATCTGATCATTTCATTTCCAATTTGGAATGGAATAACGAGAAATGAAAAGATGGATCGTTTATTTGTTTTTGTTTTTTTTCGTTTAGTTTAATAAACGGAAAATGAGATTTCGGCTCGATTTCTCAATTTTCGTTTGTGGTTTACAAATCGGCTTATGGCTTTGATATTTTTTCAGCTTAACTTTTCATTTCCAGTGTGATGAATGAACGAGATATTAACATTTGTTCCTTGACTCATAATTTGATACAATTTTCAAATATTATGAAATTTTTACACAAAATAGAATAAACAATACAATACAATACAAAAAAAAAAACTGGCTGTATTAAACATGCTACACTATGAGGTCACTGGATAATGATATAGGACTGTTTTAAATATATAATTAATCACTGAACACACTCTTAAAAATAACGGTTCTTTATTGCCCCTTTATTGGTTTCATAAAGAACCTTTAAAATCCATGGAATCTTTCCATTCCACAAAAGGATCTTTAAATTGGAAAAGGTTCTTTAGATTTTTATAATATTCCTCACACTAAGAAAAAAATTAAGAACTGATCACTGAAAGGTTCTTTGAGAAACCAAAAATGGTTCTTCAATTGATATTTTTTCACATGATATCACACCCTTATATAAATACCCATCTGGAGGGCAAAACAAGGCTTTACTATATAAAATATTACTTATAAATATTATTATATTACTTTTAATATCACTAAGATAATGATATTATGAGACCAAATTCAATATACACCTTATTGATGATGCATACTATATACAGGTATGCAGATAAATCCAGAATATAAACACAACGCACAGTTTCTAATTGAGCATATTTCCAAAGAAAAACATTTTAAAGAAAATGCGTAACTATTTAACACATTGCGTTCATATTCTGGATGTTTTGCCCTCCAGGTCTCCGTCACGTAACCGGAAACTTTGAATTGCATCGCTACAAAACCCCCCGTTTGGGAACCTTTATTTTTAAGAGTGTAATGCATAACATTTCACAAACTTTTAAAATAAAAATACAGGCAGCATATGTGTATACTGCACAGTATTCAGTAAGCATCCATCATATGACCATATAATTCCTACTTATCTATTATTCAGTATTAAAAACACACAAAATATACAGTTTTTCCTTTTTCTGTGGTTTCTGTGGTTCTCCACTGCAGTGGCGTCTCTGACGTGTGCAGTATCTGTATGTGTCATATCTCTCCTAGTTTGCAGTAAACAGTGTTCATTTGCTCTGAATCGGGTTCTTCTGCCTTGTGTACTGTAGCTCTTACTTGAACAGTTCTGTCGTGTCCAGATCGCTGTTGCTCTGGATTCTCTATCATTAGCGTCACACTGTTTACTTGACAGGCCCTGGGCTGAGAAAGACACAAGCCAACAAATAAACAGGTCAAACAGAGTTTCACTGCATCTAACCTGGTAATATCAGGCACAAAATAAACCTGTAAAAGGTCAAACCTCACTATACAGTTATGATTCATCAAAACATAACATACATGTCGTGATGGAGTGTCGTAGATGGTTGCTTCAGTGTTGTTTGCTGGAGGATTCTGGGATGCGCCTGGCTTGTCCACTGTGCTGTAGATCGTTTCATGATGCTGTTCAATCACGGTATTCATGTTACGGCCTGTCACAGCGTGACTGGACTGATACAGAGAAAGAACAGAGTTAAGAATGACACTCACGACAAATAATTGCGTCCCGAGAGAGAATTTTACTGATACCTGCGGATGAACTTTTGAAGTCTTTCTTTTCTTGACAACTACAACAATCAAACTCATAAACAATCCCAACGCGACAGCGACGCCGGCGATGACCGCCATCCAAGAGATGAGGTCTGGTGGAGAACGCGGATCACTTTGCAGTTTTTCATGGCCTAGAAATATTAAAACACATTTTAGAAAGAGAAACAACAACAAATCAGTTATTTATACAAGGATGGAGTGTCTATTTACACTAAGTGTGAAAAGTCCAGCTTGTTGGTAGAGGTTATTTACACTGACTCCGCCCACTGACGTCTGATTGGGCCATACAAGAACAGTAGCAGAAGTGTCGCGGTGAGGTGCGTGACATAAAGTTCAAAGTGACCCGCGTTCGAATCCGCCTTTTGCTGAAATACGGTTTACTCCCATCACATATCAGATCAGAAAAGCATTTATTTCAAGAAAATATTCGAAAATTGGAAATAAAGTGTTTAACGTGTGTTTAATAATAAGGTGTTTATCGGTTAATAGTAGGTGTAGGGAGGGCTTTATTGTCACAATAACACAGCATCTATTTAATAATTTTAATAAATATAAATAATAAATAAATAAAATAATTTACACTATGTTACTGCATACCGTTTAATGTACAACAACACTGAGGTATATACAAGTGTAATTATAAGTATACAAAGCATGTAATTTTTACACTTACCTACACTTACAAAGAAAATACAATTTGAACATATTGTAAATAGCTGCTGCCTTTATTACTAGGGGCCAAGCACTGAAAGTGTATGGAAGTCTAAGCCAACCTAATAACTTTTGAACCGTAAGGGCTAGAAACTACATTTTAGATTTTGCATCAAGATTGCATCATATGACGTCATTTTCCATCATGTAAATCTTGAATTCCTTCATTTTTTATATTTTAAAAAACTTACTTTTTCAAACTCGTCCAACCTAGACGGTTGCTCCGATTTTCACGAAAATTGAACCAGATCGTCTTCAGATCATGCCGATAAAATGTTATTGAATTCAAGTTGATTCGTCAAACCGTTCTCGAATACCGCGCAAACTAATTTTACGTAGCGCTTGCAAAAACAGACGTAAGGCTGTATCTCCGAAACACTTTATCGTATTCAGACCAAACTTGGTACATGTCATCACAAGCATGACCTGAGGCCACATGCTGCGTTTCGGCGCAGCGCCACCTACTGGTCCGGAGATTCAAAAAATGGCTATTTTTGCGTATAATATTTGAACAGTTTGTCCAAAAATCATATAAGTAGTCTTGTTGGATTTGGGGCGTAATGCCGAGTCAAATGAAATCCGATTTTCCCATATCGGCCATTTTGGGCATCGACCATTTAGAATTTTGAATTAAAATTCAATATTTTTTGAACGCATGAACGTATCGTTCCAAAACTTGGTGTGTGTCATCGGCACGATGCTCTGAAAGAGTCTGAGAAGTTTTGGACAAGAAAAAAATATTTACATGCTTATAACTTTGGATTTGGTTGACTTATTTTCACGGGAGTCATCTCCTTACATTCCTGAATCCTTGCCGAGTCCAACGATACCGAACATGCTAGATTTTGCCTTATGGTTAACGCAATGTTGTAAATTAGCATTTAAAAAACATTTGCCAGTATCTTCGAAACCAGTAGACCGATGGAGACGAAACCACCGTAGGAAGTTCGAAAACATAGGTTGTTGGCTAAACACTAATGCCCAAATGTCAAAACTGTTATAGTAAGTGGCAAAAAAAATCCAATCAAATTCGCTTTTTATGCTCTCATGCATATAAATGTATATAACTCTAAAACAAAATTAGATATATTCACCAAATTTGACACACACATGTATGGGCTCACTCTGAAGACACATTAAAAAAAAGGTGGAACTACACCACTTGGTGGCACAATAATAGAACATAACAAGGACATTGCCATTAATTACAATATAATCTAATGATATTAAATGCTACATTTTACGAATGCATTGTGGCTCTTCAGCTATCAGGTTAACCATAAGCTACATTAGCATTAAGATATCTGAGATAACCTAATAAGATAACCTAATCTAGCCAAATCAAGCTGCTAAACCACATGCAACGAGACCCGAACCATTCAGGTCATGGGTTTGTATCATACAGTATGTGGCACATGCCTAGACTGCGATAGGTACTGTGGCCAGAAGTGGTGCAAAAGTTGCTTCAGTTCCAGACATGGTGCAGTCTGGCTATCACCAGACCAAGCTCAATCTTTTAAGATTGAACATTAGTCTGGGGAGTCTGCTCTGTATTTTCTACTGCACAAGAGGCGTGATCAACGGGCATAGTTCAAATGACTCTGTACGCAATTGGATAGTCAACCAATCAGACCAACGATCCGGGTGACGTACTTTGCAGAGCTACGCGAGAACTCCAGGCAGGAAATGTGTAACCAAACGTGTTGATCAGCGGTTTGCAGAAGCAGCAATGGAATCGAGAGATTTTTGCAGGTTATGCAAAATCAAACATGAAAGTTTGTGGTATTTACACCCATTCGAGCGATTGGTTTGCTAAACTAAAGAAGCCATTGAGCATCGTTGAGAGGTTAAAAGGAATTGGACAGAGCCATAACAGCTGGATTAAACCCGCCAATAGCGCGCCAGGTGGATAAGCCAGTTTTTGATTGGTTCCCGCAAATATGTAAAGGAAGCAGCAGAGATAAATGTACAGGTTTCCAGCCTGAGCTGCAGGGCGAAATCAAATCGCTGGCAGATCCGGCTGGGTTTACCCAGTCTAGACGTGGTGTCTATCTGAGAAGGAACTCAATAAATAAGACATGTGGTGCATTTATATAAAAATTCTTCATTTTGAGTTGATCCTCACTTGAAACGGTTTTTCATCGTGGAAGTTTTGCATTTGGTGAGCTAATAAAATATTAAAACTAGGTCAAATAGATATTTTGTGTACAGTTATTTAATTATGCCATCCGGTATCATGGACTCACTCTCTTGTTTCACACAAACACAGCTGCTGCCATTTTGTGACGATTGTTTTGAACACTCGATCACAAGATAACAAACAGTTACGATTTTAAAACAGTTTCATCTCAAATCAATATCTCTTATCCCCATAATTATTAATGTGTTGAAATGCTGTGTAATAAGTGGTATGACTGTATACTGTATCTCTTAAATGTGCATCTAGTTTGAACTTGCCGTGCTGCAACTGCTCTCTCCGCGGAAGCTTTACGTCTAAAGACCTAATAAAAAATTTCAACTCAGATCAATATTTCGTGTCTAATTATTTAATTATGTGACAAGTAGCGTGTAATAAGTGAAATAATGTACATCCAGCCTGTTGTTATCTCAGAATAAACCCCTTCAGGTGTGTGTGTGTGTGTGTGTGTGTGTGTGTGTGCGTGCGTGCGTGCGTGCGTGTGTGTGTGTGTGTGTGTGTTATCTGGCTGGATGTGCATTAACCCTTACTTATTTTATCTTATTTTATTTTAAATCACATATCATGTATTTGAAATCACATACTTCCCCACTATATAGTAGGCGAAAAAACAGTATGTGACAAAAGTAGTATATCTGAATTCACAGTCCTCATCAAACTCATTAAAGGGTAGGCAAAAAGTACCCGGATGACCTACTACTTCCAGCAAGTGTGCATACGATGGATACTTCACTATCCCAATGACAACGTCCAGATTACATTCACACTATATAGAAAATATCGTGAAGTAATTACTTAAAATTAGTACCTACTCAAGAGAGTAATGTATTCCCCTTTATACTTTAGAAAATTAGTTTACACTGACAATTTGTAAAATAGTTTCAAAGAAGCTTTACAGAAATGAATGAATTCATAAACATATGCAACACTTTAATTTGGCACTTTAGAGTTAGATAATAGGATGGTTATTGGGACACATATACACATATTTGTGACGATATAAACAATCAAGTAGTTTGTGGTGCCAAATTTAGCCAATCAACCGCCTCCATGTTTATCTTATTAAATATTCATGCTCTTTGTAAAGCCATGGAAACTATTTTTCAGCATCTGAAGGAAACAGTTCTTAACTTCAGACAGTGTTATAAACACTCCTCCGCGGTCCTTCATTAGAAACCAGAGGGGATTTACATGACCATGTTTCCACAGATGTGACAGCTATTAAAACACACACTCGTTGCATGCTGTACAGAAATATGCAAATAAGAACATTAACTCGGGGTTTACAAATGTGTGAAGCGTGAAACCCGAACCAAGATGAGTGTTAAATAAACTTACAATTAATGTTGGGAGAGTGAGAACGATTCTTGCTGACGTGGTTGTTGACTTGGCACCAGAAGCCACTGCGGTCCAGAACAGTGACAGTGATGTTGATGTTGATGTCGATGTTGGATAGAGAAGCCTGTGTCTCCTCACACACACTCTGGTCGCAGTCATACGAGGCCCAGCTGCCATCGATGGAGCAATTCACCGTGGCCCGACACACTCCAGCAGACGAATTTACATCATGGGGACTCACTATGATTTCCGGCACTGAGAGAGTGTCTGCAAAAAGGCCGTAGATGAGTTAGAGGCAACATCTGAGCTGATGTACTGAAGTATATATACAGGAATCAACATTTGAAGAGGATCAAAACCTTTCATCAAAGTTATGCATGAATTTTGAACCCGTTCTTGTCTTAGGACAACTTTGAGGAACTTTTTTGATCCACTTCAAATGTTGAGTACTACATGATGTATGTAAATAAAGATGGATGGATAGACAGATCTTACTCTCCACTGTAAGATTGAATGCAGCCAGAATTTCATCCTCCATGTCCGTAAGAGCCTCGTATAGTCCATTGTCATTCTCCTGAACGTCGTGTACGGTCAAAGACTGATCTGAGGAGTTTAAACTTATTTTTTCCCTAAAAAGAGTTGGAACTTTATTTGACTTTGCAAGCAAGTCTCTCCTGTTGAATCGTCGCCATATGACTTGAGACTGGTTTCTGGGACTGATGCTCAGACGGATCGATTTTCCTTTCAATCCATAAAGATTCTCTTGGCATTTAGCTGCAAAATCTGAAGGAATGAAACACAATTTAAGTCTGAATCATCTATTACATATCCGTTCAGTATTCTGAAGTTTGGTATCGTCCTACAATCATAGTGAAACAAGAAACTTAGCACTTTTTATGATTAACAACATTTGAACTTGTTTGTGAAACTGTTCTGCTGAAGTCAAAACTCCTGGTTTGTGGCTTTGCTGCAGTAACTCGCCTACAGCTGCAGCTCTTTTACTGGTGCATTGCATCAGCCAATCAGAAAGCAGTTCAAAGGTGCAGAACTTGACATTTCAAACTTTTGAAGGATGTCACTTATGTTCACTGCATTGACTTGATCAAAGAATACATATTAAAGTGTAATGTATTCCTGTGATCAAAGGTGAATTTTCAGCATCATTACTCCAGTCTTCAGTGTCACATGATCATTCTATGCTCAAGAAACATTTTTTTTTTTTGTTAAATTTTTTCTTTGGTGAATAGAAAGCTTTAAGAACATTAAAATATTAATCTTTTGTAACATTATAAATATTTTTACTGTCTCTTTTGATTTATTTGTCATTGCTGAATTAAAGTATTTTAAGTCCCCCTGTTGTGAAAATCCAGCTTTTAATGTTGTTTATTTGTCTATGTGGTGTTTTTAATATGCTTTAAGATAAACCATGTGTAAATTCATAAGTCGACAGCATTGCTGAGTATTTTCTCCTTAAAACTGCAGTGAACCAAAGACAGTCTCAAAAACACGCTTTGAAATCGCTGGTGTTTCTGACGTCACAAACTACCTTGTAACCAATCAGATCAACGTGTGATCGTCAACCAGTGGATCTCTGAGCTGAGTGAGTGAGTGGAGGGGGGGCTCATTTGCATATTCATAGAACCGCGTATACTAAACGTAGAGTTACATTCAAGCTATTCTAAGACATGAAGAATTTTTTTAAAGGAAAAAAACTTTTAAATATGTACTTTTGGCGATCAAAGATGAGTTTTAAGGGATAAAATTATTGATTACAGGGGGACTTTTAAAACTTAATGACCCCAAACTTTTGAGTGATACAACATGCTAAAGAAAGTCTGGAAATGGTCCACCGTGACGAAAGAAATGTCATATGAGTTTGGAAAGCACAAGGGGTGTTTAGTGAGAAATATGTCTTAATCTGAACAAGAAACTGTGAGGGAATCTTTAGATTATATTTTGAGCAGGGAAATCCATCATAAAGTAGATTCGTACCTAAACTGAAGCCAAAAATACACAGCAGAAAGAGTTTCATAGCTGTCAGCTCGACTTTGAAGACTGAAAATAAGACACCAGACTTCCTGTTGAGCACCTGCAGGGCGGAAACAGGAAAGAAAAAGAGAAGTTAATGTCAGCAGAGCAGTTTTCTGCAAAACAAGCTTTACATACAGAGCATCAAACCAAAAAAAGAATTGAAAAAATAAAAATATATATATAAATATATATATATATGAAATTCTATTTCAATTTCTGATATCCACTATAAATCCGCCTCAGACTACTTCTGTAAAGCTCAACAAAATAGAAAATATACACAACTGAAAATGAGCGATTATTGTACAGTGTGTGAGTGGGTGTGGGTGGGTGGGGGTAAGTTATGCAGTTAGTAGAGCGTATCAGTGTAATTTTCTGTCAATTCTGCTGGAAAATCTGAATCTCGCTGAATTTTCTGTGCATTTTTCACAGTTTTTTTTTTTTTTCACTATGAGTCACAGACAGCAGAAAAGTTCACCTCCACCAACACACACACACTCACACAGTTTCATAGTCTAAGTCTCGCCAACTCAACTAGCAGATATTATTCTGTATGTGAAATTTACTCTTTTCTAAGTCATGCAACTGTTTATGTATTAACCTGCTCAACCTGTGAACACTTTACACTTCAAACTTTACACACTTTATAATGTACAAAACTGGCATGTTGTCAAAAGTACGTTACTTGTGTTAAATCAGACATTGTTCAGAAACAGCTGTGCACAGAATGCAGATATGAACTAAAATGAAACAGATTATGCACGCACTCACATTTCAGTTATTACACGTCAAATGTATGAATGTAATAAATTGATGACATGACGAGAGAGTTATAACATCTTACCTGCAAGCTCTGCTGTGGTAAATGTCTTGAACAGGATGAGAGACAGATGTGTGTGTTTCCACTCACAACTGAATTATGAACTCTTCCTGTTCATTTGCATATGAACGAGTCCCATGACATAAACGTGACGTCTTTCGGAAACTCTATGATTAATACATCACAATTTGTTGATCTATCTATCTATCTATCTATCTATCTATCTATCTATCTATCTATCTATCTATCTATCTATCTATCTATCTATCTATCTATCTATCTATCTATCTATCTATCATCCATCCATCCATCTGTCTGTCTGACAATCTATCTATCTATCTATCCTTCCATCGTCAATCTCTCTATGTATCTTTCCGTTCATCATCCATACATCCATCTGTCTGTCTGTCTGTCTGTCTGTCCTTCCATCATCCATACATCCATCCATCTGTCTCTGTCCATCCATCCATCCATCCATCTGTCTCTGTCCATCCATCCATCCATCCATCCATCCATCTGTCTCTGTCCATCCATCCATCCATCAGTCTGTCCATCCATCCATCTGTCTCTGTCCAGCCATTCATCCATCCATCCATCCATCCATCTGTCTGTCTGACAATCTGTCTATCTATCCATCCATATATCTATCTATCTGTCTGTCTGTCTGTCTGTCTGTCTGTCTGTCTGACTATCTATCATCCATCCATCCATCTGTCTGTCTGTCTGTCTGACAATCTATCTATCTATCTATCTATCTATCCTTCCATCGTCAATCTCTCTATGTATCTTTCCGTTCATCATCCATACATCCATCCATCTGTCTCTGTCCGTCCGTCCATCCATCCATCCATCCATCCATCCATCCATCTGTCTCTGTCCATCCATCCATCCATCTGTCTCTGTCCAGCCATCCATCCATCCATCCATCCATCTGTCTGTCTGACAATCTGTCTATCTATCCATCCATATATCTATCTATCTATCTATCTGTCTGTCTGTCTGTCTGTCTGTCTGTCTGTCTGTCTGACTATCTATCATCCATCCATCCATCTGTCTGTCTGTCTGTCTGACAATCTATCTATCTATCTATCCTTCCATCGTCAATCTCTCTATGTATCTTTCTGTTCATCATCCATACATCCATCTGTCTGTCTGTCTGTCTGTCTGTCTGTCATTCCATCATCCATGCATCCATCCATCTGTCTCTGTCCATCCATCCATCCATCTGTCTCTGTCCATCCATCCATCCATCAGTCTGTCCATCCATCCATCCATCCATCCATCTGTCTCTGTCCATCCATCCATCCATCAGTCTGTCCATCCATCCATCCATCCATCTGTCTCTGTCCATCCATCCTTCCATCCATCCATCCATCTGTCTCTGTCCATCCATCCATCCATCCATCTGTCTCTGTCCATCCATCCATCTGTCTCTGTCCATCCATCTGTCTCTGTCCATCCATCCATCCATCCATCCATCTGTCTCTGTCCATCCATCCATCCATCCATCTGTCTCTGTCCATCCATCTGTCTCTGTCCATCCATCCATCCATCCATCTGTCTCTGTCCATCCATCCATCCATCCATCTGTCTGTCTGTCTGACAATCTGTCTATCTATCCATCCATATATCTATCTATCTATCTATCTATCTATCTATCTGTCTGTCTGTCCTTCCATCATCAATCTCTCAATGTATCTTTCCGTTCATCATCAATCCATCCATCTGTCTGTCTGTCTTTCCTTCCATCATCCATCCATCCATCCATCTATCTATCTATCTATCTATCTATCTATCTATCTATCTATCTATCTATCTATCTATCTATCTATCTATCTATCTATCTATCTATCTATCTATCTATCTATCTATCTATCTATCTATCTGTCTGTCTGTCTGTCTGTCTGTCTGTCTTTCCTTCCATCATCCATTCATCCGTCCGTCCGTCCATCCATCCATCTATCTATTACATTGACTAAGATATTATAATACAAAATCATTTAAGCAGCATAAGTCCCAATAAGTCTTAAACTGGTTTTGCATTCCATAATTAAATAAGCACTGACAGGACAGCAAAAACATCAACAAATATTGAGTAACAATCTTAAGTGTTTGGATTCTGTATGTACATGTGACTGTTGACAGTTACGCAAGTAAAAAGCAACGCTGTAAAGTGTGTTCCCCGCAGACGCAGACGCATCTGCTTTACTCTTTCATTTTCATGATGCTGGGAATTTTAGGGAATACACAGTGGATGTTTTTAATACTCACCTCACAAGAGCACAGGTGTTGCGAAACTGATTTACAGTAACACTGTCCACTGAGCACACAGATAAAATCACAGCGCGACTGCTTCAAAACTTCTCTTTTATTAAAAACAGTCATTTGAGATCATTAGCAGTTAAAGTGATGAAAGTCCAGTTCTGAAAGTGACTAAACAAACGGAAATTCATGAAACAGATGTTTCCTTACAGCCACAGTTAAAGACAGGCAAAATGTGCTTAAGATCAACCAAAGTCATTCTTTATCAACAACGTAAGCCATCTGATATAATAATAATAATAATAATAATAATGTGTTTTAAGTGGTTAACAGGGCATTGCTAAGTGGTTTATATCACCAAAAAAAAGTTTAATCGCCCATCGCTTATAAAACTAATTTCATAAAACTATTTAGACTTCACCTCAAAAATCTGCATGATTTGAAGAGTCTGTAACATAAAAAGTGCAGGACAGATTATGTGTGAAAGTTCAATAAGGTTAGGGGTTTGTTCAAATCACTAACAATAACAAAAAAAACGAACTCATTATTATTATTATTATTATTATTATTCATAATTCATAGGCACTTTGACTATATCCATTACTATAATTCAAAATATATTCTTTCACTCTTCTTCATTCTCTTCACATATAAAACAGACCATGTACAGTTAAGTTGGACCCAAAGAAAATATCAAAAATAAACCCTCCTCCTCGAGTTAAAGTGCTTTTAGTATTGTTAAAAAAAACATCATTGCGTTTATTCCAGTGACAAAAGATCAACTATAGGGAGAGAAAAACAAAAAACTAGATCTTTACCCAAAATAGCTCTATATACTGGCACTGTTAGACACAAGATAAAAATCACAAAGATGGATTCCAGTCTCTCAAAAAGACACGCACAAGTTATTCACTCTAAATGTTGTACCTTCGCTCTATCATTAACTACAGTACAGTGGTTTAAATATTATGATTTTTTTTTCAGTCTATGTCATGCAACCCTCCAGTCCATCGTAATCCATACTCCATCTGCAAAAATAGATCAATATCCACGTGTTTATAAAATCAGGTAATGTCCATCAGAGTTTACAGAATAGTTGTTCTTCTCAAAGTGTCTCAGATCTGTGGCATCGCTACTCTTGGCCACAAGGTGGTGAACTAGTCCATCGCAGTGAGCGGCTCCATCACACTGTACGTTTTGTCATGTATAAAGCAGCAGATCTATGTTGAATCGTCATTTGATTCCACATGGTCTAATAGTTTAGTAGTTTACAGTATTTTATGTCTGCGACTATGTTCGGAAAGGATCACTAGGAGACTGTGCCTACTGTATGCACTGCATACTATTTTTTTTAAAGTAGCAGCATGTAAATTGATGTGCATTATGCAGTGATAAGCATTTCAAATAGTAGTGTTGTCAAACGACCTCATCACATTATGCATTTAATTCAGAGAGTTATTAGCTGAAAACAATTAACATGCTTTATTTGCCTTTTTCATTGCATTTTTATAGGCCTATAACTTCTGGCAGTCCTAAAAATAAAAAAAAAGTCTGTAAAGTCAGGTTCCTCAACAGGTGCATAGAGTCAAGCTTCACACTACAAGCAGCTTTTGGGGAAATGATAAAAATCATGCAGGCGTGACAGTTCTGAAATCATAAGGCATGTTCGACTCGAAGTCAAACACACCAAGTGTACTGCATTGTGGGATACATATCCGAGCGTGCTCTGGTTCAGTTCTGGGTGCGTCTTACGGGGCGTTTACACAACAATTTTTAACTAAAAACGGAAAACTTTTTACGCGTTTCGGCCGTTAATGGACTACTTGCACAACTACTTCCGCGCTCTAGTTAGTACGTATCGGGAGTTTCCGGTTCGAGCGGTCAGCGCACCTCCATACATGAGAATGCAGATTATCACTATGTTTTATGGCTGCCAATTGATAAAAACAATGAATAATGATCTCTGTATTAATTATCTTGAGCCTGCTGAAATGTTCCTATAAATATATTTTCTTTCCAACTGTGCATTCTGAATAATAAATAGGCTAAATATATTTATCCACTAAGCTGCCGTAGTCCTATATGCTCGTCTTCTCATTAACAGTGTTTTTCTCTTTCTGACATCTCATACCTGTTGGGTTTACATATTTAAATGAAATTTACTATTAAAAGGATTGCTTGTGTGCGCTGGTGTTTATTCCAGTCTTTTAAAATAGTTGAATGAATGAATGAATGCTCGCGAGGTCCCTGTAACGGTGTTAAATATAGGCTAGGCTATTTTAATCAATAACGCACACAGCGTAGAGCAGAATGACAGTCAACTACTTTGAATATTACAGCATTTTGGGCATAAACATGTAAATTGTGAAAAGATTGACATTGAAAAATGACACAGAATGATTAAAATATTTAATCCAAATAAATAAATGTTGGTGGTTCGTACTGATGTTATTCCTCTGTTCTCACACACTTCAGCGTCGCGGTCACTAGTTTAGACGAACACTGACACCCTGTGGTGAAATAACGGCGTATGTTTAACACCCGCTGCTTTCTCAGATCAGCTTGGGTTGGATTAAAACTTCATGTTTCCGATGAGTTCGGAAAAAACTGCACACAGTAAAACATCAGAATATCCCTTCTCCTGTCTATAAAAATTGGCAAAAATTTTTATCTTATTGCGGATTCTGAATTTTAAATTTCATTTTAGGTGGCGTTTGTTCAACTCATTGACCACAGTACATTGAAAGTAAACATAACCGGAAATAAGTGAGACGTACTATTTCCAAAACGGAAGTGTGTCACAAAGCTCAGTGCAAGTGGTCCATTTACACGACAATAGCGTTTTGGGGGCCTGACAACGCAAACTATTTTAAAACGTGAATCAAATTGCACGTTTTTGAAAATGATACCATTATCGTCTTCGTGTAAACTACAAAAATGCGAATTTTGTGAAAACGGTGACATCATGCATGTCTATAGAAGTGTAGTGTTTCTTTACAAAGTGGCATCGCCATCTACTGGCCTGGCAGCAGAATACAGCGTCTTTATTAATCGTTTTCTCAGATACGTTTGAACGGGGAACGTTTTGACAACGTTGTCGCCTGTACGTGAAAAACGCAAAGGAAAATTTTTCCGTTTTTAGTACATCATTGTCATGTAAACAACATACCCTCAATCAGTTACCTATAGCTCCCGCGCTTGTGAATCAGTGTAGGACCCTGGTTAGCTTACACATTGGGACAGTGGCTGTGTTTGAAATCACCACCTATACCCTCATTCACTATTCCCTCCATTACTCCACTAATATAGTCCACTTGACGGAGTGAATGAAAACGAGTGAGTGAATTCGGACACTGAGTGCCGGAAGGGCTGCCGCTTTTACATAGTTTGTGCTGTTTAATAATCATTTAAAACTTAGCAAACTGGCAGCTCCAGCAGTAATGAAAAGATTTACCTTAAATTATGTCATGGAAACTATGTATAAACCTTAATTTAACTATTTAATAATCAATTAAAAAGGAATTTATGTCTGTATGACACTATGCTGGACCAGCACGGTTTGGAAAGTGGATGGATGTATCATGTATGATTCAGCTGCGGCGCCATCTTCTGGTCAGACGCGGGAATTTATTCAGTGCGCGACTCTCACAGTGCATTATTGGTATTTTCTAGCCATTGAGCGTACATCAGTTGTAAACTTGTTATTGCGGTGCATTATGGGATTGCATGAGTGCACTCGATAACGTCCACTATGGTTTCAGACACCACTACAAATGGCCGCTCCCTCAAACAGTGCCCTAGATAAGGGTATAGGGGGACTCCCTGATCAGTGCCCTGACTACTGAACTAGGGAGCTGATTGAGACGCACCCACCAGGATAGAAAAACGTGTCTGGGGCGCATGATGTGGCGCATGACCAAATGAAACATCCGGTGATTGCGGTAAAAGATTAATGCACTATTGCATTTGAAAATAACGTAGGCCTACAACCATCTACCCTAAACCTCACCAATAGTGCGAGAAAAAGCAAACATGAGGTACAAGCGCATTTGCTGAATCATCAGAAAACATCAAAATGTATTCGTTTACAAATCAAGTACTATGGTGACGATGTATTTAGGTCGTTACATAGTAACGTGCAAGGAACCGCGCAAAAATAAGTCTTTATAAACGGATAATCTGCCCCTGTAATCATAATTTACGTGAAAAGGAATCAAATTTGTGTCATTTGTGTTCTGTTCATAGATAAATACGGTCATGCTGTGCAGAGTTTTCTGCAGAAACAGCAAGAGTAGTATGCTAGTGTGCTCTTCCGAACATAGCCGCTCTCTTCTCTTCTCTATTTCATGCTTGCATGCCAGTGTACTTCAGCGCTAGCCAACTCTGCTGGCACGCTACCTAGTAAAACAGGTAAGCTCAGTGGCATAAAAAAAAAAAAAAAAATAGTTGGCTACCGCTGAATCAAACGAGTACTCAAGCAGTTTATCTCCATCAGATCCCTTTCTCAGTCATTCATCCAAGCTGTTTTTCTCTCTCTAGACGTTACTAATGCGGACGCTGTGCTGGTCTCGGACACGCCCCCTCTCCCGCCCCCTTTCCTCCCGGTAGCTCTCCTCCAATCGCATCTTCTCCGTGTCATGGTCTCCGCTGCCGCTGCCTTGGTGCTGCGGAGACTGTGTGCTGGGAGGCGGGGTTTGTTTAAAAACAGGCGGGGTCTTGGTCTTGGCAACCTTGTCAAAAAAGGCCAAATCTGCTACATACTTTCCGGATGGGGAGAGGGAGACGACGGGGGGGAACTCGTAGCCCCACAGGATCTCGTCGGGCAGGTAAGAGGTGCGCACCTGGCACGTGGCCGAGGTCGGCTCTACGGTAGCGCTCATGATCACGAGCAACTCAAAGTCAGCCATTTCCGGATCTGTCCACCCACCACCTTAGAAGGAAAGATACGTAGAGAATCAGACTTAATACAGTTCACTTCATCCCATGCTGTCATAAACCTGTATGGGTGGCGCATGAAAACATGCTCTCAAATCAGAAACTTACTCTGTCATATTGAATAGTTTTAGGGTACAGGGTAGCTATTTCAAAGTTTGCGTTCTCAAATGAACGGCCAAAACGCATTAAAAGTTTTCTGTTTTCAGTTAAAACAGTGTCGTGTAAGCGGCCCCTAAGTTAATAAATGAAGACCTCCGATGCAAAAGCCTCTAAAAGCCAAAAATGAGATACAAATATTGAGTGAAAGCTCTCCGCACATAGTATACGCTCATCAAATACTTTCAATTCAAACTCACTGAATCCCAGCCTCAGCCCATTCAGAAATGCCGGTACTTGGGTAGAAACCTATACATAGGAGCCTGATAAAAATGTTAATATTAAGCTAAAACATTAGCCACTTAGGCGGCTTTTGCATCTGAAGTCTTCAAATAATGATTTTTGCAATGGAAGTGAATCAATCAAAAACGAACTTTATCTGGACAATAACTTTATTCTAGAGCGGCTGTAAAGCCAAACAATCTCTGTCACTTTAATTTCCTATTATCACTGTAAAGCTGCTTTGAAACTGTCTATATGTGACAGTGGACCACAAAACCAGTCACATGGGTCACAATTTTGAAATTGAGATGTATGCATCATATGAAAACTGAATAAATAAGCTTTTCATTGATGTATGGTTTGTTAGGATAGGACAATATTTGGTCGAGATACAACTATTTGAAAATCTGAATCTGAGGGTGCAAAAAAATCAAAACATTGAGAAATTCTCCTTTAAAGTTGTGCATTTATGTTCACGATTGTGCTGCATTCACTCACAAAAATAAATGTTTTATATATTTATGGTATGAAATTTACAAAATATCTTCATGGAACATGATCTTTATTTAAAATCCTAATGATTTTTGGCATAAAAGAAAAATCTATAATTTTGACCCATACAATGTATTGTTGGCCATTGCCACAAATATACCAGTGTGAATTGTGACTGGTTTTGTGGTCCAGGGTCACATATTGTTAAAAGCGCTATATAAATGAAGGAGACTTAACTAGTTTTTAGGGACTTTTTCTTGGCGCTTAACATCCCGGTTGCATTACATACATATTCATTAAATGTATATTCTTAAAAGACAAATGTCAATGGGTTTAGAACAACATGGGAGTGAGTAAATTATGACAGAATTCATTTATTTCTGGGTGAATGATTCCTTTAAAATTAAGAAAGCCTTTCACAAAATTTTCAAAAGATGTGCAAAAAGCCCTTTAGAATAAAAACCGACACCATGCACACACACTGCATCAAAACAGACAACAGCAAGACAAGTAGATAGTTTAACACAATTCAGAAAAATGTGTTTAAAAAAAAATGGTGTGCAAGGAAACTTATGGCTCATACCAGCAGAAATACAAATGCCTTAAATCGTAAACATGCCATTTACCCACTGACACACACACACTCTCTCTCTCTCTCTCACACACACACACACCTGCATCAACATCCCACATTCAGAGCAAGAGACTGTCATCTGTGAAAACAGTCTCTCCTTTAACCCAGAGCCAGTTCTGCATTCTGGGAGCAAAAAACATGGGGTTTCATAATCCATAAACACAAGATCACTTCATCATGCTCACAAAACATTTGGCAAAGTGTGTTTCTGGAATGCATACACATTCATTCACACACAAATATACCCAATGCATAGACGTATTTGAACACTTAGGTCACACTTATACATGTCATTGCATCAGATATTGCATTATAAATATTGAGCAAGTATCATTATTTTACAGAAAGAATCACAAAAACATTTCAGAGATCTGTATTGTTTTAGTGTTATTGCTAAAACAACAGAAGGCAAATGGTGTGATAGTTTCTAATGCAATGACATTGAGATGGTAAGCACATTAAGCGTCCAAAACGGTTTCGGGCCAGTATGCATAGACAGAAGAATTATATAACATAAATGCTCATAAATTCACAGCATACTGGCTAATTAATGCTAATTCATTGACGTGTGGTTCACACTATGGCAGAGCTCAGTGGAAAGACCCTCAGGGGCCGTCAGTGTTTTCTAGCCGATCTGATGCGGCCTCCGACTGTGTCTTTAATGCGTTTGAGGAAAAGACACGCTTATATATGGGTCATTCCTTGCAGTGCCTTTTCATGTCCCCATCAAATATGATACTGTATTAAGGAAGAAAATCCTATTAGCTACTTTTCTTCTATTATAGTATCATAAATAAGTAAACAGTAAATGACTAATGCACTAAAATGCACTAATTTGACACTATTTATTAAGATATATTTCAGTATAATAATATTTTCACTGCATTGACAATAGTAGGAGGAATATTTTTCAAAACATCTCCTTTTGCAAACCTGACAGGTTTGGGACGACATGAGGGGGAGTGAATGATGACATGATATGTCATTTTGTTGGAATATTTCTTTATCAATTTCAGTAGGACAGCTCAACACACACCGCTCTCATTTGAGCTAGGGCTGCACAACATTGGAAAAATATCGGTATATATGGTATTGCGATATTTTGTTTTTCTGCAACATATATTGCGATATGGAAAAAATACAGGAATTTTCAACAGATGACTTGAATAGATCCTCAGTAATTAATTGTAATTAATTAATTAATTGTAGAATTATTAGGGTGATTTTGTTGGGGAGTGAATCTGTACTGAAAATAAAAACATTTTAAAAAATGTTAATTAAAATCATTTGAAAAATGACTGAGTGCAGACCGTACTTTTAAGGTTGAACGATTTGAGAAAAACCTGGAAAAGTTAGAAAGTTGAGATCTGCTGATCTCTACAAGAACCAACTCAAACCTCTTTCAGTAACCATAAAGTGAAAAGATTGAGAAAAAAAAAAAACTTTCCACTTGAGTTTTCCCACATTCCCAATGTTTTTGACACATTCAATATAACTAATATTACTTTGATTAAAAAAAAAAAAAATCAAAAAAAAAAAATCAAGCAAAATAAGAAATTCTACTATTGTACTATAAAGTAAAAAACAGTATTTAATAACACTAATAAGTAATTGTATTGTATAGTACAATATAGTAGAATGGTAAAATAGCAATACTAATATTTATGTTTTACACTGATCTTTTATTCTGGTGGTTTGTCTGCCGGTTTCAGAGAGAAGCGGCTCTATGTTCATTTACACACCGGCAGCTCATGATACACAGTGTTTCGATTCTCGGTAAATAAACCAAGGCTGAGACTCTGAAACTCTATTGTCCAGTTTCATAGACGAGGCTTAATCCCAATCCCAGACTAAAAGGCATGTGTGAGCTTCTTTAACTGAAACCAACTTGCATTGAAATATCTTAAAATATATCAGTGCCTTTGTTTGTTTGTTTGTTTTTTCTCAAGTAATGTTTTTTTCTTAGGCACATAAAAAAAATAAAAATAAAAAAAAAAGTCCTAATTTAACTATGGCCTAATCCTGGCTTAATCTAAACCTAGCCTTGTATTTTGTAAATTACATCCAAAGTAATTTCACTATTGCATTAAAGCAATAGTTCATCCAAAAATAAAATATTAATTTACTCACCGTCATGACGTTCCAAACCGAGACTTTGGTTAATCTTCGAAACACATCAGATATTTGTTAACGAAACCTGAGAGGTTTCTGTTTCACCATTGAAAGTGAAACTTAGAAGATCACTTTATACAATGAACACATCTAATTTAAGCTTTTATTTACATCTAAACAATGATGGACACATACATAGAGATCATCATGTAAGGTAAACACATTATAGTATCATCATAGAATGATTATTATTGATATATTATTGTGATTACAGTTATTGTGCGTGACGCACGAGAACCAATAAGGTTTGTTCTAGTGTGTGATGAACACACAAGCGCAAGTGTTTATATGTGAATACAATAAATCTGTTCATATCTCTATACAAGACTTGGATTAAACAGATCAATTAAGCTCGATTCGACACCTTTATGACTTTATGACTATTTTGTTTACCTGAACTGTCAATGAAGAGACAGAAACCTTTAAGGTTTTATAAAAAAATCTATCTTAACTTGTGTTTCGTAGATTAACATAAATCGTATGACATAAGGGTGAGTAAAATGCCAGGATTAAAATTTCTGGGTGAGGTTACGTCATTTTCCAGCTATTATTTCTATTTGTGCATCTCTAATTTGATACTAAGTAAACACACAATCTTTGCATACACCTCAGCAGGGACTCAAACATGTTCATGTTCAGTGGTTCATATGGCTTTAGGCTCCAGCACGCAGAGGCCCGTGTCTCTCCTCCTCAGCCTCTTACACAAACACAATGCCACATTCAACAGACGGGCACACTGCATTTAGGTTTTCTTTTTTTTTACTATAGATTCACACACACTGTGGGCACACATCCACACACGTACGTTTACACACAGCCCCTCATGCACTTACAGATTTAGACTGTAACGCAGCGACACGCTTTCGCACACGTTTTTAAAACCAGTGCCAGTTCCTCTTTGAGCTCCATTCATGTGCAAATGCGCTTCCATGGGAGCATTGTGAGTAGCTATTTCTACTTCATATTAATGTTATGGTCGACATACAAAAACAGAGTCATTTCTAGTTTCACAAGATGACACGGGAAGTCATCAAGAGTTTCATTTGGATTAGGTAGCATTAGGCGTAAGTGGGGTCTATTAAGTATAACCCTATACCGTATAATCCGACTACAGTCAATTACACTAGGGCGATCTGGCTAGACTACAGACCCGATGAGAAACAAGCACTGAGAAAGACACTATAAACAAATACACAAGGAGATGCACGTACAGGAAAACCCATAGATGTGCGAGATGAGAGTCGTATTCAGTGCAAACGCGGGGACCGGAGGGTCTGATAGCTTGGGCCCTCGATGGGGTAAAGACTGGGACCGTAACTGGATCCACGACCTGCGTGTCAGCACCAGGAACTGGGCTGCTTTGTGCTTCTAATGAGACGCTCTGGCACGCTCTCATACACGCATTCCAGCCAAAGAGAGAGAATGTATAAAAGAAAGAGGGATGGGGGACTGATAAAGCTACGACTGCAGAGAAAGTGAATGGGGGGGGGGGGGGGGGTAAAAGAGGGAAAATTAGATGGAGGGAGGAAGAAGAGACATGAGAAATGCAGCTCATCTGCCAATAATAGAAACCCCTAGTTCCTGTAAACATGCCCCGCTCACCGAAGCCATTATTACATTTTCTACAACTCACACTAAAACTTTGTGTTTGCTGCAGAGAGAACGTGAAATCTGCTTCTGTCTTTTAACCTCCAATAATTCAATAAAAAAATTTCCCACAAAGGATTTCTATAATTCCCAAACTCCAAAAACCCAGTCTTCCTGTTTGACCAGCTGACAAATGCCCAAAAATCCATTAAAAACCATCGAAACAGACGAATAAGCAGCTTGGCCAGGCTGCTATAAGCTTTTACTTTCCTGCATGGTCCTGATTTCTACCCTAAAACCGGCAAAGACTATTTTAGCGTTCACTTGGTTAATGGCTAAAATAACTTTAAACATCTTATTTTATAATGCGGGAAGATCTGTTGGTCACCAAAACACCTGAGACATTTAGTCTCATTACCACTGGATTTGAAGGTGCCTCAATACATAATTACAGTTGCATCAAAAAAACAAACTGTTTCTTGGCTGATCACTTCTGATGCTGGTTGTTTCTGATTGCCAAAGTGCTATTACTATTGCTTAAACATAAGCCGGGTGCACACTGTGCGATTTTGGCCACGATTTGGCCGTCTAAAACAAGTTTTGGAAATCCTAAAAGATTCATCTGATCCTAGGCTTAAATCTGAAGTGTTTGATCGTTAGTTTGACATGTTCACCGACAGTCGATTAATGACCGTTGCGATCGAATTTTACCTCAGACAAAATTCTGGCAGAGTCAGAAGATTTGACTCATAGTCCTGTAGTGTGACTTCTCGTACGACGACCATCAAATTGTCTTAGTTTTTCAAGACAAGACATTACCCAAATTAACATTAGAGTTTTCTTTGTAGTCACTAATTTAATCCCGCGTGTTACGCGCAGCTCACGGTGAACGAACGCGCCATTGATTGATGATGTAAAACTCCGGACAAGTTTTCTTGCGTGTCCGTTTTTAACGCGTCTTGACCGCCGTACAGTCTGACATCAATGACAACTGAGATCTTACAATGCGACATGGCTTACAGCGAGGATCTGACAAGCATCAGTCGTAAAGGACTATAATAAATCGTACAGTGTGAACCCGGCTTTAGTTAGAGTTAAGTCAAGTTAAGCTGATCCTAGGGTCTAGGCCGAAATCTGAAGTCTTTAATCGCTTAATGTTCACCGACAGCCAATTAATGACCATTGCATCAAATTTGAGCTCAGATGAAATTCTGCCAGAGTCAGAAGATTTGAGACACAGTCCTGCAGTGTGGCTTCTCCTACGACAACGTCAAATAAAAAACCAATAGTAGCACAGAAACTGATGATGAAATTAGTGCAACAACAACAAACCTTGGTACAAGCCTAGAGTGGCTTCGTTCCCTCCTTGCATAGTTTTGTACTTGTACTAAACATGTGCTAAACAAATAAACTACAAACCTCCACTCGCTCCACACATCAGCTTTGTTATTTTTTCTTTTCAAGAAAAGTCACCACCAAATTTAACGCAAGAGATTGTTTGTGTTTGCTATTCATGTAAATGCAGCTAACCGGCACCGAAAGAGTCATGGATGATGATGTAAAACTAAGACGAGTTTTATTGCGCGCGTCCGTTTTTAATTAATATCAATTAATATTTTAATTACACCGCTCTACAGTAATTTGAAAGTGATTGCAGTACCAGTTTTGGCCACAATCTTACATATGGCTCCTTTAATAAAGTCACCATCACCTTCATTGAGTCCACTATGTTTTCTCACTGACACGCCTCCAACTCATAAACTCAGGGCTCAAAGAAAGAGTTTCCCACTCATAATTATGAAATTGTGGTTCCTTTCATTTGTGTTCAACTTCTAAATACGATCTATCCGACATGACTTGAACACACCATTATATTTTGACTTGGGCCAGCAAGTAGGGCTGCACAATATATCGAAATTATCGAAATATCGCAAATGTATATATCGTGATATGCCATATCGCAACGGCTTGCAATAACTGGGGTCATGAAGAAAAGACAAAGAGAAAATCACTCGCTGCTCTAGGCTAGATAACTTTTGTAGCTTTAATAATAATCAGTATATAAATATTTAATTCATACAGTGAAAACTAAGTAGTGTTTTATTTTTACATTTGCTTATTCAGTTTCTGTTGTTTAATAAACCTAATGTAGGATAACCTGAAACCCTGAACCCTGTGGTTTACTCTGATGTTAAAATAACACTTCTTACGCTACAGTAAAACACTGATGTTCGCTTTCAGAAGTTGTAGGGATGTTTTCTTGTCACAAAAAGAATGTGAAACACGTATGTTGGTTATATCATTTTTAATATATTTTAAAGATACTTTAAGTTTATTTTACACACTTTAAGCATTATCGTATCGCATATCTAATATTGCATTATTTAATGAGTTATCGCATATCGCATTTTTCTTCAATATCGTGCAGCCCTACCAGCAAGCAAAAACCCAGAACACAACTAACAATTCCCTAGAATCGTGGCAGCAAGTTTTGCACAGGCAAACACTAAATGGACAAATCTAGCTCACGTTTACCCTCATGATTAATCAAGTAGAGGCAAAGTGGAAACATAAATTGAGCCAGCTACGCGCACTTGATTCAGGTGTGAAGTGTCAGTGGAAACAGGGCACCAGCGTGTGCTCAAAGTGCCAGAACTCCTCGATCTTTCTGCCTGCAGCATGACCTCAGCACTGAAACAGAGCTTCTCTGATGTCTTTGACACCTCTCCCCACACTGCTGTTTCACGTTTCTCTCGTGCGGCTCTCTATCCTCAGAGAAACTCTGCTGGAGCCGAACCACGCTGTCCCTGTTCTCAGGTGTATCCTACTGACAGTTTTCATCTGCCACCATACCTAGTGCCACCTCTGCACTCCCGCACAATCACAAAGAAGCTCAAATTAGTCTAAGCTAAAACACATTCATGCATTTGACAGACGCTTTTATCGAACAAAATATATATTGCATTCACAGAATACATTTGATCAGTTCATGCATACCCTGAAAATCGAACCCTGCTCTACTTTTTGAGCATCAGGAATCTCAAAGATGTTGGTGTAAACCCTCCTGTTCTACTCGCACTTCGGCAAGGTTTCTGGGAGTGTGCGCTAACAAGGACGCTAAAGACCGCAGTCTCTAGCGTTTGTCACTAGAGCGCCTCTTGAGATCAGGGGAGTGAGGTTTACCTGCACATCTCTTACTAGCTGACCTCCGCTACACTCACCCCCCTAAACCTCACTCCCATCCGGGTCACAGCACCAATGAAACCCCTCCAGTTCTATTCGCACTGCGACAAAGAGGATTCGAACCAACATTTCCGGCATGTGAGGTGTGTGCGCTAGAGGTCTTCTCGGGTCCTAAAAACTGTACCCGACCCGAATCGACCCGAATCACTACTTACCCGAACCCGACGTGCATAAATAAATTTTTTTTAAAGAAAAACCCGACCCGAGACAGACCCGATAAAATTAGACCCGAGTCCGACCCGACCTGACGCCATTTCCTTTAGAACCCGACTGGACCCGAACGTAAATGGCATTTACATTATGCACAGCCTGCAGCCCTGCGTTTCTTAAAAATGCACTTAACATAGACGCGCAAAGGCCTACGCGCTGAAGTGCTGAAATGTCAATCACACATCACTGTAACCCATTACATTCTATAAAATTTGGCATATGTTATTTACCGGACCATACGATGATTAACATTAGAACCACCACAGGGTAAAATTTACCGATGGCTGTTTTTCAAATGTAGCCTATAACAGATTTTCAATAAAATATCCAAAGTCTCCCAGTCATTGACTTTTACTAAAATTGTGTTATTTAGCCTACAATCCCGTTGTTAAAAAGTTGTTTAGATAAAACCAGATTAAAAACAAGGCATTAGAACCGCCATAGCAGGTCAAATTTTCCATGTAGGCATGTCTTTATTTTTGCAACTTTTCTTTATTTGAGCAACGTGTCTGCTTACTGTAAACAGTCAAACAACGCACGTTCAAAATAAGTTGTTTTAGCCTACTCATAAATGTTCAAACTTTGGATTAATTATTAAAACATTTTTTGCAATTTTTATCGTTTATTGTTTGCTGCTAATTATTCAAGTCTGCCCGTTTCCTGAAGAAAATTCCGATCTATGATGTAGCCTAATGAATATTTTTTTTTTCTGATAACCCCAAGTTTATTGGGATTGTTCTCTTATTCAAATTATAAATGATATAACTAAGCAAATTAATAACTGAGTAAATAAATGCGGAGGCAACCGTGCTTATAGCCCATTGCACGTAGAAGCGCGGATTCGCTCTCTCACTTAGAAAAAGTGAGAGAACGGTGTCATAGAGTTGTTTTAAATAATGCCCAACATAGTTTGGGTCTTCTCGGGTCCATTTGGAAAAAGCATATTTATTTTAAATTACCCGAGACCCGAGGCCACTAATACCGAACCCGACCCGTGTCCGAGACATTCGTCTGAGTTTTGGACCCGAAACCGCTCGGGTCTCGGGTCGGACCTCGGGTTTTCGGATCCAAGTGGACCCGTGAAGACCTCTAGTGTGCGCTAACAAGGACGCTAAAGATCGCAGTCTCTAGCGTCTGTCACTAGAGCGCCTCTTGAGATCAGGGGAGTGAGGTTTACTCACACAGCTCTTACTAGCTGGTCTCCGCTACACTCACCCCCCTAAACCTCACTCCCATCCGGGTCACGGCACCAATGTAACCCCTCCAGTTCTACTCGCACCGCGACGGGGGATCATTTGAATCTGCGTTACTGGTAGGGCTGTCACGATTCCTCGATTAAATTCAAGTACTCGATTTAAAAAAATCCTTGATTGCAATTTACCTGTGTCGAGAAACCGGCAAAAAAACGGAAGTGGCGCGTTCCACAGACGAGAATCCATGAACAGCATTATTAGACCATTTTATAAGGCTGCACAATGTATTAAAACCAGTAAAAACATACTATGGCATAGATAATGCCACTGAGTGCTTTAATCATTTACATGCGTGTAGGTTACGTGTGTCTCAGAGCGGCTCCGCGCACAGATGCTGCTCCACATGAACTGCTATCATTTACATGCATGGAACGTGTCTCAAACTCCATCTCTGCATATGCTGTGAGTTTAGGTTGCTTATAACGTTCATCTGGGAACGCAATGTGTGCCATTTCATCAGATTTGTAAGGTGAATCATTTATAAACCTACGCCAACACAGGAGAATACATCAATATGTTTCTAAATATGCAAACTGTTCTTTGCGATTTCAAAATAAAAGTCTAAAACCCTTTGCTCTGAGTTTGCATGTTTTGATGTCCACATTTTCTTATTCAAGAAATTACAGTGGCTGTAGCATTTCTATTTTAAAAGATGTTGCCAAATATTAATGATTAATTTACCATTTGAATTAAATATCGTATAGCCGAGAATTAACCAGGATTTGATCAACTGTAAAGTGTAACAACACCAGGCCGTTGGCGCCCTCTGCAGGAATTTGTTATAATACATAATATACATTAGTTGATTGTCTATATTATGTATATTATATTTTCCATTTTAACAGTGTTTTTCTATAAAACTATAATATGATTTTGATACTTTATTTGAAACAATTACTATTGCCTCATTGTAATTATTTATATATGTATTTTAAGTCATTTTAAAGGCTATTGTTTGCTTAGGTCTGTTTTTATTACCACAAAAAAATATCCGATTACTCAATTAATCGACAAAATAATCTATCGATAAACGTTAGTGACAGCCCTAGTTTCTGGCATGGGAGGCAGGTGCGCTAACAAGGACACTAAAGAGCGCAGGCTCTTGCGTCTGTCACTAGGGCACCTCTTGAGGTCAGGGGAGTGAGGTTTACCTGCACATCTCTTACTAGCTGGCCTCCGCTACATTGGCAACACCAACCCTTTGGTCGACACCTAAGGTTGCACCAGCTGAAATGGTGCCTCTTCTGTTCTGTCTTACACTTATGGCGCTTTTCCACTGCATGGTACGGCTCGGTTCGGCTCGGTACGGTTCGACTCGGCGCGGAACGGTTCGGCTCGCTTCGCTTTTCCACTGCGTGGTACGACTCGGCTCGGTACGGCACGGTTCGGTTCGCTTTAGCTCGGTTGCTTTTCCACTGCAGTTAGTACCGCTTCAAAGTGGGTGGGACTGATCGTTATAGTTGCCGTCTCTACTGCCATGACATCATCATATGAAATGCGAATTTTTTATTCCGTTTCCCCATCCGCTCCTCGGCAACCAACGAGAGGAACGTCTGCACCTCGTCCACTGACCACGATTCAGCCATTTCTTTTTTTAAGTTTATACTCTTTTTTTTTTTAAGCAAATACTTTTAAAACAGGCGCTACAGCGTTGGCTGTTGTCTACTGGCTATTTAAATCTAGCGGGTTTAGTGTCTCGTGTCGTAAATACAATGACGCTGGTAGTGATGATTCTGTCTGACCAATCAGTGCTCTGCAGTGTTTTCACGTCACATTTTAGTATCGGTACGGTACGCTTGGAACCTCAACAGAGGTGGTACCATTTAAAGCGAGCCGAAGCGAGCCGTACCGTACCGTACCGTACCATGCAGTGGAAATGCGCCATAAGCGTGTCGTACCGAACCGAGCCGTACCGTACCATGCAGTGGAAAAGCGCCAAAGCGTGCCGTACCGAACCGAGCCGTACCGTACCATGCAGTGGAAAAGCGCCATTACAGTACACAGTTGGCAGATGCTTGAACCAAGACCTAGTTGAGATAAAGATACCAGCTCAACTTCCATTAAAAAGTAAGGAATATGTTTTCGGATGGGACGCTCTAGACTTAGGTTTTCATACTGTATTCTGGAATTACAACATCATAACATTTTATTGTTCTAATAACTCTAGTTCTTCAAGGCTTGCGTACCTTTGGCGGCCCAGGCCCGCATTGGGCTGTTGTCATCTATTATGTGGTAGAAAGTGAGGGGCAAAATGAGGAAGGGACTGTCGCTGGACGTGTCCACTTGAAAGGCTACATTCCTCTGGTCCAGACGTACCGTCTCACCCTCTTTAGTCACTGACGTCTGCAGGAGCTTACCTGTCACCTGAGAAATCAGAGATATGATGAGCTGCATGTATACGAAGAATATGAGATTCACCATTCTTTCATCAGAATTTGACAGAGATGTGTTTACCTGGCAGCCCAGAAGGAGGCTCTTGCGCATGTTAGCGACACGGATCATGAGACAAGGTCGGCCCTCGTGATTGGCCACCACAGCATGCTGACTGAACTTCACCGTCTCGCCACGTTTTTTCGGCCGAGCTACCTATATATCACAGAATAAGTGTACATTTTAAATGAGATATTCCAGATCTAGTCATTGATTTAGTTTCGGTTAATTGCAATAAAACCTAAAATCACAATATGGCTTAGTGCAATTATCAAATTGCAAAGGCTGCAATTAAATTAAATATTATAAAATTATTATTACTACTATTATATTTTCTTAAATATTTAATATTTAAACACTTCAATTAAATTATTATTTCATATTTTTATATACAAATAATAATAATTATAATTATTAATATTATCATATTGATCTATAAATCACAAAATCTTTGAACAAATTGTGCAGCTCTACAAACAAGAATCGCAAACCTACAGCTTTTTTTTAAATCAAAATTTTGAAAATGAAAAGAAAATTGGCAACTCTATTTTTTTCCAGTGCCAGGGCTCTTAAAGGGATAGTAATTGCAATTTTACTGTTGTTCTGTCAAATAAAATAAATAAAAAATTGTTACATTAAAAGTTATTATTATTGTTATTATTACTATTATTATTATTAATTAGGTTTTTCTTATTTTTTGTCTTTAGCTGATTATAAAGCGATACGCAGGTAGTAGAACGAAAAAAAGTGCAGGGTCTAGAGACGCGTTTTTTAAAAGTTGAACTTTTAACTCGAGCACCACATTTTCAGGCTTGTGATCAGCTAAAACAAAAAAGAAAAAAAAATGAATAAATAATAATAATAACAATAATAATTCTTATTTTTATTTTATTTTATTTTACAGAACAACGGAAAAATTACAATACTAACATTATTTGTCTTAATTTCTTTGCTTTCAAATGTTAAACCACTGTGCTTTTATTTTGGCGGGAAACCGTAGGGAGATCTTACACTTCTCTTTGTTGACAACAGATTAATAAACGATTCTCATTACAAATTTGGGAAGATAGTTGGCGTATGTTGAGTTCCAAATGCAAATTATAAGTGACTCAAACACACAGTGCTTGCAGAGTATTTACTGTGAATCAATCTGAAAATGAACACAGTGCTGTGCTTTACTCTGAAACATGCAGTGTGTCAGACTATATATTTTTATATAATTACATCACAACCATTGCGTTTTGATGATTGCACTAAAGCCATATTACATTATCACAACCATGTATTGTCTTAATTCATAAAAGTTACCAGGCAACTGGTGAGTAACACAGTTTCAACTCAGATTTTTACTCGCATTTTGCGCTTTGAACCCAGACCTACATGCTAACAGTGTCCCGCAGATGGCGGCGCGAGCTCATGCAGCGCTGTCGGGAGTAATCCGTGCATGAAATAAATGTATAAGAAAACGAAACATTTAGCAGTTTCACTGTATTAATTAAGTCCATTTCACGATTTCAATCATCATACAGTAACCAGCCACCCCCCAACACCCCCTTATTTTTATCTGATTTACGCAATTCACATACTTTTAAGGTCGGAAAATTCGAAAATCCATATAAATGCGGAAAATTCACATCCCTGGTTTTTAGGAAGCTGTGTCATGCACCAGAGGCTGCAAAAGACATGAGACGCGAGTGCAATGGTTAAAGACGTCCGTCTAGCGCATTTACATTAAAAAGCATGACAATGTGACTAAAATGACAACTAAAATACTGTGTGTTTACCCAAATTTTAGTTGTACCTTAGCAAGGAAAGTTCCAGTGATGAAGATCTCCATCACCATGGTGATGACAAGCTGGACAATAAGCAGGATGATGGCAAGCGGACATTCCTCAGTGATGCAGCGAAAGCCGTAACCGATCGTAGTTTGCGATTCCAGGGAGAAAAGAAACGCTCCCGTCAGAGTTTGGACCTGCATCACACACGGCGTGTGATTGGATGGAGGGTCAAACTCTGGTGAGGAAGGACAAGACCCAGAAATAGCAACGATACAATATCATAGTAATATTTATGTACATAAAATGTGATTTAAGGCACAGTTGAGGAGCATCCTCACCTAGTAAATCTCCATGCACTAATGCCACTAAGTACCACAGCACTCCAAAGACAAACCAGGTGCCAGCGAAGGTGGCGGAAAACAGGAAAAGCTTGTAGCGCCACTGCATGTCCAGAAAGGTCGTCCACAGGTCACGCAGGTAAAGCGCCCCACGGCCGCTGACGTGTTCGATGCGAACATTGCTCCGCCCATCTTTAGATAGCACCCGTCGACGACGCCTCAACGCCGCGGGTCCGTTTCCCGGGGAAGCCCCGCCCCCTCCACCCAGGAGTGGCTTTAGGACGTCTGTCTGAGTCTGGGAGTGGCAGACCTTCTGAGGGGAGGGGCTACGGGAGGAAGGGGGCGTGGCTGAGGTCATAGCTGGGGGGGGAGAGACATGCTTTAAAGTGTGCGTGTTCACTGATCATGGTAAATGAAAAATCTCTAAATAGTTTATTTATAACTCAGAGTATAAAAGTCTGCAAATTAACTCCTTTAAAATGTATTTTTAGTTCAGTTCATTTTAACTGTAAAAGACTGTATAATGCGACAGTAAAATTCTTGCTAATTGGTTAATATATGGAGAAAAAGAGTAATAGATCTAATCTTACATTTCATGTAAATATATACAAAAATGTTTGGAAGTAAACAGAACAAATCAACTTATAATTTACAGTGAAAAACTGTAAACTGATATTCCCACAATGGGAAGAGTTTTGAGAAAATTCTGCTTTTATACTCAGTTTGCTAGTAAAGTCTCCCTGTGGTGAAAATCAAGCTTTTAATGTTGTTTATATGTCTATGTGGTGTTATTAATATGCTTTAAGACAAACCATGTGTAAATTCATAAGTCGACAGCATTGCTGAGTGTTTTCTCTTTAAAACTGCAGTGAACCAAAGACAGTCTCAAAAACACGGTTTGAAATCGCTGGTGTTTCTGACGTCACAAACTACCTTGTAACCAATCAGATCAACGTGTGATCGTCAACCAGTGGATCTCTGAGCTGAGTGAGTGAGTGGAGGCGGGGCTCATTTGCATATTCATAGAACCGCGCATACTAAATGAGCCAAGGGTGTTGAGTTACATTCAAGTTATTTTAAGGCATGAGGATTTTTTTAAAGTTTAAATATGTAATTTTGCTGATCAAAGATGAGTTTTAGGGGATAAAGTGATTGACTACAGGGGGACTTTAACTCCTTTAAAATATATAGCTAATATTGATTGATGGTAAAGTTGTTCATCTAAAACTCTAGATAAAGATTGTTAAAGCTTTCAGTTCGGCATGAGTTTTACATTTTTACAATCTCACGGTGAAACAAACTATTCACCATATTAAACCGTTCACAGACACTTCATAGCACAATAACTTCATTCATTTTTTACTCAGTCAACATGGCAGGTTTTCATACAAAAGACATTAAGAAAAAATGTTTTGCAGAAAGAAAATATAACAGTGTTTTGCATTGTGGCATTAAGACAATTAAGCATGTTTACCTTAATTGTCTTAGAATGTAGTCTAGTATTGCCATCTCCTCATTATTTTCAATGATTTTCTTTATTGCAATACATTTTCTTTAATGCAAGAAAATGTCATTAATTAAAATAGTTCATGTTTTATGTTTTAAAGGTATTTGCGGGGTAAAATGTAACCCAGACATCTCTTTGTTTGAGTGTTCACTGTTCAGGTTTTGCTGTTATAACAAGTGTATTGCAACAATGCTATTGTGATCTTTCATTTCTTTTCATTTAATTGCCATTTATTCTTTGCTAATAATTCCACTAATTTCTCTCATTTATCTGGGCAACATTGGACGTTATCAGATGGGACTCATACAAGCCACAGTAGGTTACAAAAACTACTAGTCTCAAGTTACTCTGACATAAAAAGTTGTTCTTTTTAACGAATTAACGGATCCAACAGTTATCTTCCCTGTGAGAAACCTGTCACCTTATCGCCTTCGGTAAAAACTAGGTCGTCTCGTAGCATTATAGAAGAATGGCACATGGGAAGAGAGAGGGCTCTATCTCTATCTGAGCTCTATCTGAAAGACGTGCATCGTCCAAGTAAAGAGAGACACATTAGGGACACATTAGTATCTAAAAAACGTATTTTCTAAGAGCTGAAACGAGGAAAGCTGCTTTCTCAGCGATCTTTATCACGGACACGTGAGCGCATCCTTCTCTCCCGAGGATTATGTGTGCCAGGCAGGGGTACAGGGCCGAGTTTGGGGGGCCAACCGACTGTGGTGGTCCGTTCCTCTTTCTTAACTCTACATTCAGACCCTCCAGCTGCCCAAGCGCATTAAATGCCCTTCATTCACACAGTGGAAGCAGCTGCCCTTTCTCATTTAAAGGCTGGTCGTCAACGCAGACCGAATCACATGCCGAGCTCGCTTGAAAAAAAGGCTGACTTATTCACCGTCCAAAAACACAAAACTGCAGGAAGGAATCAGAGATGGAAAGAACACCACAATATTATTCACTGCATTCCTCTGTTACACTGAGGATGACGTTTCCCAACCGTTCATCTTTAGAAACTTCAAGGTAGATGCAGCTTGGACAGCTTTTCCAACGGTTCACTCACTCCTTCTACGGCTTTAGCTCCAACGTTGTGTGTATGCAAGCCAAACATTGTCTATCTGGATGTTGTTAATCCCAAATTTTACTTCACAACGCAATCATACACTAGTCAAGAACCAATAGCATAGGAGAAACTTTTCAAGCTCCATCACAAACTACTTTTGCTTTTCTCTAATAAATCTACGGTGGCCTCAAAAGTATTTGGAAAGTTCAGACAAAAATGAAAATGCTGTCATCATAACCTCACCCTCAAGTTACAAACCTGTGTGAGTTTCCTCAAAACACAAAAGAAGAAATTCTGAAGAATGTTTATAATCAAACAGTTGTTGGACCCCATTGACTTCCATGTTTTTTTATTTCTTTTTTTTATTATTATTTTATGGTTCCCCACAACTGTATGGTTATAAACATTTGTCAAAAAATCTTCTTATGTGTTCAGAAACTCACACAAGTTTGGAACGACATGAGGGTGAGTAAATGATGACAGAATTTACATTTTTGGGTGAACTATCCCTTTAAGCAATTCTTTGAAACAAGAATTCCCAAAGTTTTGTCAAAACCTCTTTGACTTCTTTAAATAATTGAGATTTTAGATTAATATTTAACTTATTTAACAACACATGTCCACGGTTCTCTAATTCTCAAGTCAATTAATGGTCGGTTACATGACATGCACACTGCAACAAATAGTTTCTGCCTTAAAAGTTTAAGTAGAATCAACTTGGATGTTTAAGTAATTTTAACTTAAATGACATTAAACTGACTTTAAAAATGAGTTGAATCTTGTATAACTGTGTAAATTGCTTAACTTATTTTGATGAGTTAAAGCAATGTAAAAACACATGTTGTCATAACTTACTGATCATATAATTTTTAATGCATCATCTTTCATTTTGAAGCGTTTTTATTTGAAAATTATTTTTTATATTAATTTTGACAACTGTGTGAACTTGTGGAGAACTAACTTCATACATCCACACACAAAAAAAAAAAAAAACACCAGCTGATTCAAACACACTGATATGAAAATGATGGAGAAAAGTGTTTCTTCTAAGAAAAGAGATGCCTTCTCTACTTCTCTAGTGTTTCAGAAGATTCCTAGTCTGCAATCAATTAAAACCTTATGAGTATATATATATATATACACACACACACACACGAGTATCTTAAAATCAAATCTTTGTATATAATATCACCCAGCTCTATATTATTTTGTATATAATATAACCCATAAAGTATGTCTAACTTTACCTGCACGCATGTTACTTTACAGTTACCTCATGTAAAGCAATATAGCAAATCCCAAATGCTTGATTGCTTGTATCATTGCAAAAAAAAAATATGTGCCCAGCTGTAAACTGCTAAATGCGACTGTAAGGTGTGAAACCCTAAGGCATCTTAAACATTAACATCATGTTTTTCTGTAAAGCTGCTTTGAAACAATGCGTGTTGTGAAAAGCACTATATAAATTTATTTGGCTCATTAAATTCTTACAGGATCAATGATCTGAGCAGCTATAAATTAATTTTACGGAGTGTCTATTTACACTGGCAGAGTATAAATTGGCAGAGGCTATTTACACTGACTCCGCCCACTGACGTCTGATTGGGCCACACAAAATTACAAAAGACGCTGGATTGTCAGTGTACGGCTAAGGTGCGTGACAGAAAGTTTTGATGCAAATCGACCCGCATTTGACTCGGTTTACTCCCTTTTCCCAACACATATCAGATCGGAAAGGCATTTATTTTCAATAAAAATGAAGAAAATATTTGAAAAGTGGAAATGAATTGTCTAACATGGGTTTAAAAATAAAGTGTTTATCAGTTGGGGTTAGGGTTAGGTCAAGGGAGGGCTTTATTGTCCCAATAAGGCGGCATGATTTATTTAATAATAAATCAATTTTAATAAATATAATAATTTACACTATGTTAGTATTCCATACCGTTTAATGTGCAACAATACTGAAGTGCAAATATTATCTGCCACAATTTATAAGTATAAATAGCATCTAACTATTTACACTTATTGCAAAGAAAATACTGCATTTTTTACATATTTTAAATATAATTTTAGTGTAAATAGAGTCTATTGCTATTTTCACTATAGTGTAAATAGCCGCTGCCTTAATTTATAACTTTATACACTTATTGGATGTCAAACAATTGAATCATGTGCTTAATCTGTGAATTTTAGGACAAACTGCAAATACAAAGTTAATGTTTAAACAAAAGCATAACTAAAAACTCCACTGAGTCTCCGGAAATATGAAAGATCAACCTCTAAAATGTTCGATACGGACAGCGGCGATATCTTAGTGAGGTTACACAAGGACTGACTTTCCATTCATGCACTATGTTCAATCTCCCTCTCTTCTCGATCTTCCCTCTCTTGTTTAAATGTCTAAGTGGTAGTTCAGTCTCACTCAGCTTCTGCCTTCCGCACCAAATAAAATAAATAAATGAAATGAATGAGTACCAGGGCGATCTGATACGCTCTCCCCTCTCTGACCTCTCTCTCTCTCTCTGGACTCACACTGAGAGAATGAATAGGTATCTGTCTGGCTCTCTGTGCTCTGAATACTAACGGGACGAGGCGGTTCCTCGTCGAGACACGTGTTATGAGCAGAGTGTACACACAGCTGACCTCTGAACCCTGGCGAGTACGCGCCCACACGCGCGCACACAAGTACAGTACATACAGCAGACACTGAATGTGTGTTTCTCTTTTGATCTAAAGGCATAAATAAATGCTTGTACATTTAGCCTACGCATGAATATTTTACTATGAATATAAAGTGTCCAGAGTGCATGCAAACTCCTTCAATACTATTTAGAGGGACTGGAGAATTCTGTCAGCATTTACATATTTCAAATTGTTATTTTATGACTTTATTGATGTCCTACAATGTGTAAAACAGTCCTAAAGAATAAGGAGGCGTGTCCAGACTCATATTATACTCAAACACGCACTGATGTGTGCTGACATGACTTCACAGAGAGCGTCAAAAACCACACTTAAATAAGCCATGATAGTTTCACTGCGCAGTTTACAAACTGTCTTTGACTTTTTTTGTCACTCTTCCTCTCCTCCCTCAATCTCTTTCTTTCTCACTCCGTGTCCTGTATACACAAGAATCCTTTTGTTCGGAGAAGAGATGAAAGAGACAAAAGCCACCATTGAAAAATATAACACTGCGTGTGTGTGTGTGTGTGTGTGTGTGTGTGTGAGAGAGAGAGAGAGAGAGAGAGAGAGTAAGACTGGATAAACTGGAAGAGAGGGCAACTCTCTGAGAGAACAAAGGAAATTAACATTTGAACTCACTCTTGTGAAGGTAGCATCACCATTCGAGACGCAGGTCTCACCTCAGAATCATCCTAATCTACATCTCTTTCCCTCTTCCCCCATTCCTTCTCTCTCATGCTGAGATCACCAAAATTCACCCAAGAATCTATATGGTTTAATGTGAATAATTATCATACAGTATTACACATGTTTGGTATCATTTTAAATGTCTCAGTGCGACTGGTACAAAGGTCTCATTCCCACAGAAGTAAATAACTCGCACACAGAGGTGGGTGGGTCTTCCAGGCGAATGGCATCCTGTTCTCAAAGGTGTAAACTCAATGTAAATTGACATTGTTAGCAAATGTTTCCATGTAAATCAACCTCTGTCCCCAGTAAGTCTGGGACGGTGATTAATGCAAATTCCCACTGTGAACTCATGTTTACATCGTTCGTGGCGATTTGAAGCTCAAATACGCTCTATGTATGAACGCTGCTGACGTATTTCCGGTAGAATCTCAGCCAGCGTCTTTACTTCCGCATAGCGCGTTCTATAGCGAAGTGTACTAGCAGCAAAACTTTCATAAAATTCATTTTCTCAGAAACGGAGACAACGATTTTAGAAACCGATTCGCTAATCGTATTTCGCAGCTAATCGTAATACTCACCCTCAAAGTTGTCGATGTAGCTCGAAATATATAATTCAAAGCCCTTCTCTTTCTTACTCTTAGGTGTGACAGCTAAATGCCTCACATGAATGTTAACATCATTCACGTTAACCGCTGGAAGTTCTTGTAAACAGCGAGTGTAATTTGCCATTATCTCCACCGAATGCACCGATACATTTACCTGACATAATAAATTGTAAACATCTGATTTTATTCCAACTGACTCTGAAATTGTTTTCCCAAATAGATTGAACGGATTTGTATGTTTCCGCAAGTTTTGCGTCAGATTAGTGACGACTAATATTTGGCACTAATTCAAGTGTACTTGGTTTGCAAAGACAAGAAGTGAATTTCATTTTAGGGCAGCAAATGCTAGCCTGACTACGTCAGACTTCGTACTTCCGCTCAATTTCATTTCGCTTCTGTACTCAGTCTGAGACAGCGTCATAGCTTTCCGTTTTCCTCCGGCCTGAAAACAGCCGGGCCAATCAACGAACAGAGGGCGGGCTGAGAGCCGTGACGTAGACGCTGATTGTACCGTGGATGCATAGATTTACTTCACATAATCTGCAGAAGTCGTTCACAGCCATGTTCGCTCGATGGTTTTTGTTTTCGCATCATATGTGTGTTTACAGTGGAAGTTAGATGCGGCTGAGCATGCGCATAACACACGCCATAACCAAACATTATGTGATTGGCTTACGGGTAACCAATGATTTTAAACTTCAGACAAGCGCCCCCCCCGCGAGAGAGAAAACACTTCTCTATTATGCCATTCCAGACTCTGTCTACGAAGCAAAGCGAAGTAGCAGAGTTTGGTATTACCAGGCTAAGCAAATGCTGCTTGACCAACCTAAATCTGGGTGTGTCTAATTACCTCTGTTTTAATTTAATGTTGCTTTAGATAAGTGTATGCGGGAAACCACCGCATGGCCAATCCAAAGCTATTATAAGAGAAGTAAAGTTGGTCAGCTGTAATAGTGGCCATACCTCTACTGAAGTAAACATTTAAGTTAAATTCAAGTGTATGCAATTCCATGGGGGCTACACCACAGTATCTTTGATTGTGTAAGCGTGAATGTGATTTCAGGTAGCAACTACCACTGTTTGGTGATCAAAACTGATGAGCTTGTGAATGTGAGACCTGTGTTAAACAGAAGATGTGAGGACCACTGAGCGACAGTTTCCTAATCTGGAACGGGTTAAACATACTTAAAGAGTTAAAAAGAATAATCAAACATTCGCTCACTTTTAATGATGCTCAGATATCATTAAAACCTTTTTCATTTATGGAGTCAGATGAAATAACGAGGTAATTCATGTGAGAAAATGTATTTCATTTAATCTTGTTGTGCTGCGTAAAAGGAAAGACAGTAACGCGCAGAAACCTTCCCCGTATTATTGTAACTTTAGTTGGGCTTACAAGAGAGAGAGAAACCGAGAGAGAGAGAGAGAGAGAGAGAGAGAGAGAGAGGGGGGGGGAAAGGAGAGAATGACATTGAGAGATGGACAGACCGAAAAACAGACCGATATTAAAGTCTCTCATCAGTATTCAGTGGCTGTGCAAACTTTTACTTTCCTCTATTCACCAGATCCAATCCAGCTCTCACAGTCACAGTTAAATGTGCTTGACGTCTTTGATCCAGTGCAAAGTGTTCTGGAAATCACTCTGCCAACAAATCGAAACACTTAACAGATTGACATTTCTTTGACCATTTCCTTGATCCATCTATTGCACATTATCTCTATGCAAGCAGTCTGGTCTATTTATTTCATTAATAACTTGGTTTAAATCTCCAAAATAACCAGGTTGAAATTAATGAGGGGGGAAAAACAGTCCAAAGAGGAAACCCAAAAACTTTGTCAGTTGTGATGTTTGCCAGAAAGAGCCATGGGGAGCGTATCAGATCAGTTGAAAGAAGAAAAAAAAAGAAAAAAAAAGACCCACGCAATGTTGTGTTTCAGTCAAAGCCTATGAAATGATTTGATAGTGGCAGATATGCCTCCTCTTTTATATCTCTGCATCAGTAAATGTTATTTCTCTGCAGCTCATGAAACAGAAGCAGCGTTATTTAATTGAGCGGACTGTAACTGAATTTAAAAGCTTTAATCACTTAAAGTTCTAGTTATAAATCAATCTACTTAAAAAAAAAAACAGGTTGCACATTATTTGGTAACACTTTATTTTACAGTGTCCTTGTTACATATGTTACATGTACTTACCATAGTAATAACAATACATTCAGCATAATTACATGCAACTAACCCTCAACCAAATCCTAACCCTATAGTAATTAAATGTATAATTACACTGTAACAATGACACCTTAAAATGAAGTGTAACCCATTATTTTACAGTATGTGTACTTACAGTGTACTTCCCTAATAAAGTACTGGTAATATAAGGTAACTACATGGGTTACGGTTAGGTTTAGGGTTAGTTATTACACAGTTATTGTAATTACTATAATACGTACATCGTATGTACATGGGGAACAGGACTGTAAAATAAAGTGCCACCAAAAACCATGATATTTTAATGTCTAAACTTTGTGCAGACAAATGCATTTGACAAAACCAAAACCAATACCTGGAAAAAAAAAAAAAAGAAAAGCCATTTGCAAAGTTCAATTTCACAGTCAAATATT
Source organism: Leuciscus leuciscus (assembly GCF_965113295.1). NCBI lineage: Eukaryota > Metazoa > Chordata > Actinopteri > Cypriniformes > Leuciscidae > Leuciscus > Leuciscus leuciscus. Next base: position 55,699,006 of record NC_138726.1, on the reverse strand, counting down.
TCAAAAAAAAATTGGCACAAAAATTTGAACTTTGAAAGAGAGTGATACAAACTCAAATAAAACTAAAGCAATCTAATATTGACTAACATAAAGAGAAAATGCCTAATTATAGCAAATTAAATGACAAATTAAACATGTAACATGACATTTGAACAACTAGTCAGCAGGCTAAACAACTCAATATTCAACACATTATACAATCTGTACATTGTCACCCTGATTCTTATTATCAATGATATATGATTTTACATGAACAATCATAATGCATCTTGTTGACATGCACCTGTTTCAACGGTCTCATTTGGAGTTATCTACCTTGCAAGGATCTTCTTCAATCTATTGACTTATTTGAGGATGAGAAATATTGTTGGATTCAAAACTGCACATATTCCAAATAAACGGCATGCTTATGGCTTCATAAAGATGAACACAATCTCAGCACACAACCGCTAGGCCTCACAAGGTTTACTTCAGCACTTACCTTTAACTGAGGACTTGAACGCAGAGCTCTATTTGTGATTTGCAACAGTTTACTGCTGTTTTCCGATATCAGGACACATCAGAGGAGAATTTGAGGCGAAAGTTGAGAAGGCGTTCAGAATGAAGATAAGCGCGTGCCTGACAACTTTGTCAACATCATCATCATCATCATCCGCGCCAGGAGAGTGACAAGCTGCGGAGGTCTCATAATTCTACATGTTAATATTCAATAAACAAATTTGAAACTATTAACACTATTTTTAAAAATGCACTACCTAAACTGTCATGCAATCGGTCAAGCTAAAAAAATTATATATAATCGGTTCGACCCCAGCAATAAGTTAAGTGTCAGTCGGTCCTCGTCCCGGTCGAATGTTACCGATTTATTATGTAATGCCCTCCTCGCCCTCCTCTCTCTCTCTCTCTCTCTCTCTCTCTCTCTCTCTCTCTCTCTCTCTCTCTCTCTCTCTCTCTCTCTCTCTCTCTCTCTCTCTCAATCCTCCTCGCTATCTTTCTATCTCTTGTCTTGTCTTAAGTGGAACTGCTCAATAAGTTTTGTCAGCAGCTCTTATCTGAAAACTTTCGCCTCTCGTCTCAGTCCTTCCTTTCATTGTTGATGAAAATACGTACTTTCAGCGCCTCAGCACTATTTAATTCATTAATTCAGTGGCCCTCCGCTCCTCCTCCTCCGTCTGTAAATAGAGCCCTTGTTGAGCTCCTCCGCTGTTCAGCCTTTGTCAACTTTTCTGCTTGATTTAAATATGTCGAAATGAACAAACTGTATGTTGCTATTGTTCGGACGACACGTTCATTATTTATACATGCGACCTCGGATGTTGAATTTGTTCTGTGGCGATTTTTCCCCCCTTTATTTCTTTATCCAAGCGGAATTTGCGACTTTTAAAGTGACATGACTTTGAAGTCGATCCAAGTCCGCATGAATAACTGCGCAGAAAACAGGTGCAAACCTTTGAAAAGAGGCGCTGAAAGGGGCAGAGAAAAAGAATGACTAATTATTAAGTAGCTATTTGTATTATGTAGGCTAACACTATTTATTACTGACACTACAACTAAAATAATAATTTGTAAAAAATGTAGGCCTATTAAAATTGTAGCCTACTTTATTATTTAATTTAAGCATAATGTGGAGATAATTTTTTTAGACCTTTTTTTTTTTTATAAGAAATACTAGGGTCTAGGCAACTCCGGTCCTGGAGGGCCACTGTCCTACAGAGTTTAGCTTCAACCCTAATCAAACACACCTGAACAAGCTAATCAAGGTCCTCAGGATTACTAGAAAATTACAGGCAGGTGATTTTTTCAGGGTTGGAGCTAAACTCTGTAGGACAGTGGCCCTCCAGGACCGAAGTTGCCCACCCCTAAGATATTTATTTATTATTATTTTATTTTTTTTTATTTTTTTTTTATTAAAACTTGCCTGTAGGCTAAAGAATATAAGTTGAATGGTACAAGGGCCAATGGGTTACAAATAAGGTCTTATTTTCACACACACACAACCCAACGTTTGTGGGAGGAAAAATAGCCTAAATAAAATTTTAAAGATCGAGCTAATTTATGTCACATATTTGTTTGTTTGTTTGGGGGGAAATCTATTTTAAATGTTGCGTCAGCAGAATTGGCAAAAACGTAAAAACGGCGTCGTGCTTGATTTGAAGTTGAGGCAGAAGACAATGTAATAATGTGTATTTTTATTTTTTATTTTATAACAAAAGTTTTTCTAAATACGGTTATCCATCACACATAAAATCTCTGTAGCGGTTTCATTTATGTTGAAAGGCTATTTTTTGTTGGCGTCACCATCTAAAAACTAGGCTTAACAACAACAAGTGGCTGTCATCATGCCATCTAATGAAATTTAATTATTTACACTCTAAAGGTTATTTCTGAAGGCTGGACAACATGCTGAAGCTTGTTGTGGCGGAAGTTAAATTTACCGCGTGCCTAGACGGAGCAGACACATTAATCCTCACGCGACGGCACGAGACTCTTTTTCACACGCGCATCAATCTTGAGTTCCCGCCCATCTGCCAAAGCGCGCGATTTTCTTGGGCCAGAAAGAACCTGAGGTTCGGTAAGTTTCAATATTTATTTTGAGAATCAACGAAATCAAGGCCTCATTACTTAAGTATGAAATCTACCCTAATCGACATAATATACATTTAAAAAAAAATGTATCCTTAAACGAAGTATCCTAAGGTGTTCTCAGGTTGATTGAAAAAAAAATTCCCCATTGAGGTGTTGAGAAAAAGTGTCCCAATCAACCTGAATCACCCAGTCAGGGATGTAAGATGCAAATGAGAGGATGTAGATAAACAAGAGAAGAAAGGATGGATGGAAAAGAACAGAATGAGGCTCAAAAGGAAGCAGAGGTGATGTAAGTCGGTCAGGACTCCTTTTGGCTCTGTCGGAAGAGCCTTTTTTCTCCTTGTTCCCTCTCTTTGTTGACCCTTTTCTCTGGCATCACACTCCGTTTGTTTACTGAACACATGGTTCACTTGCTTGTTCCTACTCAACTTCCGTCCCTCTCTCAGTTTCTCCCTTAAGTGTCCCCTTCTGAGCCGTTGATATTCAATTCAGTATCATACCCTTTCTGCAGTTCAGTTTATACCACCTAAGCTGAACTTTATAGTGAGTTTCAATGCTTTTGTAGTTCAGTCCACAAACACACACACACACACACCGAGCGTTGGGACTTTCATTCAGGATTTTTATTCAAAGAAAGAGGAAACCATTAGGATGTCTGGGATAGCGGTGCCCATCTTCTGTCCGAGGGAGCCGCTCAGCGAAGTTTTATGCCTTCAGTCAGGGAAGTTTTATTTGGACAATCAGCGAGGGAAGTTTTATTAGGGTAATAATCAGTGCTCTGACTGTGTTAACTCCTGTAACTTACAGCTGGCCTCATGGTTCAGCCAAGGGATTCTCCTCATGTTCCTCCATTCCTGCGATCAGCTCCCTGGTCTCTTAGGAACGCTTCGCTCTAGAGCCCTCCTGTGGCTGTAAAGAAACCCTTCCAACTGGTAGGAGTCCATTCTCTGTAATATTAACTCAGACTATGGCCTGGTTTCACAGACAGGGCTTAGATTAAGCCAGGATTAGACTTTAGTTCAATTATTTAAGTACCGGTAGATTTATAAAACATGCAAGAAAAACATTAGCATCATGAGACAAAACAATGACACTGACATATTTTAAGATATATCGGGTCAAGTTGCTTTCAGATAAAACAGCTCAAACATGCATTTTAGTCATAAACCTTGTCTGTGAAACCGGGGGTAAATGTTCAATGTTGCATCATAATATTCTGTCATGCATTCTGTCTTTTTCTGACATTAGGGTTGACAACTTGGCATTAACACTTTTGGGAAGCACACATGCTCTGTGGTGGGACATGCAATACTCTATTAAACAGAATTTTGCTAATTATTTTACAATTGTGCATGCAGCTTTTATGACTTGCAGGCTAGTGGTGAAAAAACAGCAACAGAAAAAGAGTTAAGAATGTGAGCCTCCAGTAGAGGGCGGTACTGCACAAATAATCCCCAGTATTGACAGAATCAAGAGTACTTGGACAACTAGGGTATGTTTGTATTATCACACTACCAAACTGATTACTATTTCTGCGATATGAATGTATACAATGCATAGTATGCTATTTGCATTTTGAATGAATTCAATTAATTAGTTTGCTTCTTTTTTTTTGATCACACTGAAAAATTGTACTCTTTTACACAAAAATGCGGGGGGAAAAACGAACTAAAAATACATAAATGAGAAAATAGCTAACTAATATCATGATTTATACATGTGACCCAGTAAGGTGTACCATGTTTATGGTTGCATGTTGCGTACTGCTTAACATAGCCTACTATTTAAAAAATATATATATAAGTATATACTCTGCAATTCAAACATCCTGCCTCATAAACAAGATAATTGCACATCAGGTCTTGTCTGCCTCTTTTTTTGCACGTAGAGACTGGATGTCAATGGGGCTTTGCTCATATTTCACATTTTTTTACCTGAATTGGGATCAAAAAGGTGAAACATTGAGGTACACAATGTGAAAAATGCAGTAGCTTATTACCAGAGTGATGACTGCTGTCCTTCACATAAACTGTTTTTTTTTTTTTTTTTTATAGAATTGTGTTCTTCAAAACGTTTCCTTTTTTGTTCAGTTGAAGAAAGTAAGTCATACAGTTCTGGAGAACTTTTAACCAGTTTTTTATTTTTATTTTATCAAATGCATGAGCTGAAAGCTGTTATGATTTATGTTAAGATTAAGAATCTTGCCGTAACACCGTCCATAAGTAAGACTGAAACATCCAATCCCTTCACATAAGATGCTCTTCACCCTGAGTCAAGAGTCTCCAACACATTCAAAGCCTTGTTTTTTAATGAATGTTGTTTGTTGTCTTTTTTTATTGCATTTATCAGGCAGAAAACAGTGACTGAGAATCTAGTCTGTTCGTTACAATAACCAATAATCACCTGCCACCAGTTAGCTGTGTGTTAATACATGTATCTATCCATTTCAGACATTAACACTTTTATGTAAAGCTGCTTTGAAGCGATGTGCATTTTTTTAAACTGGCCTGACTTGATGTTATAAAGATCTCACATTTCCAATCTGTCTTTTTAGGTTTGTTCTGTAGTTTCCTCCATGTTATTGGTGACACATGTCCACTCATCTAATTATGAGTTCAAGGAGAATTCAGAATGCATCTTCTTTTTCCTGAAGGCCTGTTACTGAAACGTCTCACTGTTTGAAAGCAAAAGGCAGCAAGATGATTTCTCACGTGAAGAATCAGACGATAGAGGTCTTTTATCTCAAGTCATCTCTTTCTGCTTTTCTCAGTATAACTGCTTTCTGTCTTTCACGTGCAGGACACGGACAGGTTTGCATTTTGTCCTCAGCTTGTTACACCTAATATGAAACGGCACGTCCCCTCAAATAGCTCATCTGATTTTCAGTTTCAGGAGGAGCACGTTACAACAATAAAGTCCTTCAAGTTCACTCTTGTGGATGTGGCTGGTTTCACGCATGACACTGGATTCTCCAGATATGATCTCACATAACTCACTCTGATCTACAAAGATCGAATTTATGTCTGAGAGAAAAATGAGAGCATGTACAATCTCTGACATCACGAACAACGTCAATGTCCCCTTCATTGATGACTAATAGAGAAAACTCTGTTCTTGCCTGGCCAAATCCAACCTTGGAAAGGTGTGTGTGTGTGTGTGTGTGTGTGTGTGTGTGTGTGTGTGTGTGTGTGTGTGTGTGTGTGTGTGTGTGTGTGTGTGTGTGTGTGTGTGTGTGTGTGTGTGTGTGTGTGTGTGTGTGTGTGTGTGTGTGTGTGTGTGTGTGTGTGTGTGTGTGTGTGTGTGTGTTGTAGGGTATTCATGGGTTTCATCAGGTCCCTTTCCACAGGTGTATAAAATCAAGCACCTAGATTATGAATGCAGACTGCATTGTGCTTGATTAATACACCTGTGGAAAGGGACCGGATGAAATCCATGAATAACTGCTGTGATCTCTGTAACTGTAAGCCTAGGAACTCCTGTGTGAGTCTTGAAGCTGAACTTCTGCTGATGAAACTGCAAACTATTTTCAGTAAAACTTTTCTTTAATTTATTATAATTCTGACTCTGGATCTTCTTTCAAACATCTGGTCCTTGGGTCCTAAACTGTAACCCCCTAACAATGCAAAATTCACTTTTACATGGTGTTTGAACATAAATGTGTGTTAGCAGTGTGTGTACACAACCACCCAGTAATAATGAAAATCCACCAAGTGCTTTCTTTTAAATGCCCATAAATCATAAGCATTGTCTCAGAACAAGCCATTCGCAGATTCTGGGCAAAGTGACATCAATTTGCACAAGCCCCGCCCACGACTGTTGACTGACACTGCAGTTTTAGTATAGACCCGCCCTGAGTGAGCTGTACACAGTCGGAGACAGAGCGACACGCGTCATAATCTGAAAACCACGCCCACCGGGGGGCAAACAATTAACCGTCTCCATTGACTTTGCATTGCGAGAAGCTGCCACCTTGTCATTTCTGACTTATAAGTTATAACAAAAAACAAAACAATGTCTAAAAGCTGCTATGTGACAAGGTGTACAGCAAAGAAGCTAAAAAAAAACTTTTTTATAAGCTGTCGACCCCCAAAAATTTGCGTTTAAGGACACAAAAGTGGATACAGGCTAGAACAAATGGGTAAATTGTGGGATCCTGACACTCATATGCACTAAAAATATTCTACGTGTGCAGTAAACATTTTTTCACTGTATAATTAAAATATCCACATGTCAGTTTTATATATTATATTTCTGTAAGCTAAGCTATCCTGTCGCCAATTATGTTCCCCTCCAGTGAAGTAGTTCTCAGAGTAATATGACACGTTGCACACTTTCTTAATTGCCCATCCACTATCATTTTTTGGGGTCGACAGCTAATAAAAACGTATTTCTGGTTTTTTAGCTTGTTTGCTGTACACCTTGTCACATAGCAGCTTTTAGACATTGTTATATGTTTTGTTATAAGTCAGAAATGACAAGGAGGCTGCTTCTCGCAATGCAAAGTTAATGGAGACGGTTGGATTGTCCCCCTCGGTGGGCGTGGCCTAAATGTGCTCTGTCTTCTATTGTCTCTGAGACTGCCCTGCTCTCAGTAATTGAAGCTCTGAGACTGGCAAGAGCAGCTTCCAAATCATCAGTTCTCATCCCGCTGGATCTGTCTGCTGCCTTTGACACAGTTACCCACCAGATCCTCCTGTCAACCCTAAAGATGAAGGGCATCTTGGGAACCGCACTCCAATGGTTCGAATTTTACCTCTCAGGTAGGTCCTTCAGGGTATCGTGGAGGGGTGTGGTGTCTAAGACCCAACATCTAGCTACTGGAGTGCCTCAGGGCTCAGTGCTGGGATCACTTCTCTTATCCATCTAAATTACATCACTAGGATCTGTGATTCAGAAACATGGCTTTTCCTATCACTGCTACGCTGATGACACACAACTCTACTTCTCATTCCAGCCTGACGATCCGACGGTAGCTGATCTTATCTCAGCCTGCCTGACTGACATTTCTGGCTGGATGAAGGACCACCACCTTCAACTAAACTTTGCGAAGACAGAGCTACTTGTGGTCCCGGCCAACCCAACACTTCATCACAACTTCACCATTCAGCTAGGCTCGTCATCCATATCTCCATCAAGGTCAGCCAGGAACCTTGGAGTGGTAATTGATGATCAATTGAACTTCACAGACCACATTGCTAGAGCTGCCCGGTCATGTAGATTTGCCTTGCACAACATTAGGAGGATCAGGCCCTTCCTATCAGAGCATGCTACACAACTCCTTGTCCAAGCGCTTGTTCTATCCAGACTGGACTATTGTAATGCACTCCTGGCTGGTCTTCCAGCTTGCACGGTCAAACCTCTGCAACTGATCCAGAATGCTGCAGCCCGAGTGGTCTTTAACGAGCAGAAGAGGGCACATGTCACTCCTCTCCTCACAAAATTGCACTGGTTGCCAGTTGCCGCTCGCATCAAATTCAAGTCACTGACGTTTGCCTTCAGAACAACCACGGGCTCTGCTCCCTTTTACTTAAACTCATTACTTCAGACTTATGTGCCATCCAGAAACTTGCGCTCTGCAAGCAAACGACGTCTTGTGGTGCCATCTGTGGTGGATTTTTAATAGATAAAATAGTAAACTGTATATTAAACTAACCATGTTTCTAACATCTAACCTTACTTCTCTTTTTAGGCCTAACATGATAACACTTTGAAACACAATGTACTAAAACGTTCTATCCTGTGTTTTTGAATGTTGTATGTTGTGTTGCCATACCCCATTGACTTTGGCTGTGTGAGTGTAAAAATAACAAATTTGGGAATTGAAACTAGACAGTTGACTAAATTTGAACCTTGTGATTAACAATGAAGTAATCATTAAAACAAAGTTTGCTTTACCTGGTAACAGAAGGGTTTGTCTATGAAAACCAATCAAATTGTGGGGAAATTATGTAATGCAGCATGACATTTTTGCCATACCTCCTTATTCTATAAAAACTGTTGTAGAGTGGCTGTTGAAGAAATGGCTGAAGACGCTTCTTTTTCGACAGCATTTGATCCAGTAATACTAACACTTTCTCTTCTATTCTATTCTATTATTTAAAAAAATAAAATAATAATTAACATGTACTGCGTTAGATTAAACTGGGAAGGGTCATAGCACTTGCATATCGTTGTCCTACTGTTAGTTTAACTGCTTCTATTGTTCTCATTTGTAAGTCGCTTTGGATAAAAGCGTCTGCTAAATGAATAAATGTAATGTAAATGTTTCGACGCTGGAGGAGCTGTATGTCAGAGAATGTCTCGTAAGCGATTAAGGTGTTTTGTTGTTGGATGTAAGAATGAACATCGCAGTCGTCATTTACTCCCAACATCTGAACTGCTGAAGACACAGTGGATTACTATTGTTTTTGAATGGAATTCAAAATCAGTGCATCCTGACACCAGAGCACGAGCTCTTAAAGCTCCGCCCTCTTCTTGAAAGAGAGCAGCAGCTCATTTGCATTTAAAGGGACACACAAAAACAGCGTGTTTTTGCCCACCCCAAAAAGTGGCAATTTTAATATGCTGTAAAAATTATCTGTGGGGTATTTTGAGCTAAAACTTCACATACACATCCTGGGGACATCATAGACTTATTTGCATCTTGTAAAAAGGGACATAGGTGCCCTTTAAACATTGCATGTAGGCTTACCTTGGTGATAATATTAACTTTCTGCTTTGATTTAATGCAAAACCGTTGCTTGGATTAAAGAAAGTCATGGCAGCGTGCTTTTAGGCAAAGTATCTCTTTATTATGAATGAACAAGCTCTTTTAGAATTGAACAATGGGATTTTTGTCTTCGAGTGTGTTCATTACATCTGCAACCCAACCGATCCCTAATCTTAGTATACAATGACTTGCAAAAAGCATAACGTGTTGTGCAATAGTAATCGAAGAAAACAGTCTGTTAAACTCAGAGTTGAGGGAGGGACATGCAGGACATTCACTTTTATTCTCAAAGTGATACGAAACGCCACCATCATCACACCACCCCCTGGATGCGCCAATTGCTGGCGTGCCGCACAGTTCCTTCTCTTCACATCTGTACTGTGCGTTGACTGACCTGTGTAGGGCCTTGGCCTAAATATTTGCTAAAATAAACAGTGTCTGCACGCCATTATATGTCAGCGGCTGCCCATTATTCTCTCATCAGATGTCTCAATTTGGAATTTAGAAATGCTAAAATGTCGCCTGTGTTCTTGTGATGGTCTGAGTTTCATAATAGATTTGTTGCAAAACTGTAAATTCCAGCTAGTTTCCACTGTTGACCAAGTCTAATGTGAAAGTGTTTTATGATGTACACAAAAGAATGGCTTATTGATAAAGCTTATCTTATCATGGTTTATCACCCATTTCCTGTTTTATTTATTTCTCTTGTTATCCCACTGTTTCTTATAAGGGTGATAAGAGAGATAAGGACGGAGTGATGGCTTGTTCTAGAAGGGAATGGTTGGCACAGTGTCCACATTATGATAGTAGGTGGGAGTAGATGACTCTGTGAAAAATTTCACATAAGACTGATGAGCCACAACAACAACTGGAAAACCTAATTATCTTCATGGCAAGAGTTTAATAAAGAAAGATCATTTGTAATAATACTTGATCACTAGCAGTTAAACCCTTCCTTTTACATCACTTTTATAAAGTCAACAATTTCCTCATATGTTCCTCAAAATGTTCTTCCTCTTCTACTTCTTATTCTAAAGTTGCCAGAAGTCTTTTTCAGTTCAAATATTCTATATTAAATAAAAAATAAAAAGCCAAACAGAAGCAGTTCAGCAATGACTTTTGTACCCGTCTGTATATTTACTAAAGCTCTGTGTGTTTGCTGCGCAGGAAATTCAACATTTGAAAGTCATTCGCGAAGGACTGTGAGAGAAAACTGAGGTTAAGTCTACATTTACTTTGGTCTCAGTCCAAATACGTTTGGCTGTCAATTTCTGCAGTTAAACTGACTAAAACACACATTACATAACATTTTAAAACACATTCAACTGTGTTTCACAGTCCCACTATATCACTCTTAAAAAGAATGTTCTATAGAGTTCCATATGGTTCTTGACTCAATTTAAAGAAAACCTTGATGCCAAAAAGGTTCTATAATGAGTCTTAAATGATATCCACACTGTTAACGATTTTCTTGTATTTTTACAGTACAGTAGTGGCAGCAAGGTTGCCAGCAAGTTACTGTATTTTGATTTACAGTAACTGTACTGTAATTTACTTTACAGTACAGAAGATCAGTACTGTAAACTACAAAACAGTACTTTACTGTATTTTACTGTATTTTTGTAATGTTTCTGCTTCTGCTGTAATTAATTATACAGTATACAGTATACAGTACTAATAATGATAATATTATATTTATATAATATGTAGTTATAACAGTATATAAATTTACAGGTAATAATATTATAATGCAACTTCAGAATAACTGCAAATCAATCAATCCAAACAATGTTATTGTCAAAAAAAAATTTATGAATCAGTTACACTGTGTATTTGTGAAAAAAACATTCCATTTAGGAACATTGCATGTCCAGTACACCAGCACTTTACAGGTAAACAGCTTTTAAAGGGATAGTTAAAGGAACACGCAGACTTTTTGGAACTTCAGCTTATTCCCCGTATCCCCCAGAGTTAGTCCACACATACCCTTCTCATCTCCGTGCGTGCCGTAACTCTGTCTGACGCACCCACCGCTAGCCTAGTTAGCACAAAGACTGGAGGTAAACGGCTCCAGCTAGCATACCGCTCCCAATAAGAGACAGAATAACCCAACATTTTCCTATTTACATGTTATGATTTGTATAGTCACAGCATGTACAAATAACAAGGTCACATGAGACACGGCCATCTTCTAACCGTACACATACTGGGAACTAATACTTCTGCGGAGTGATTTGCTCGCAGCGCCTGAGAAGCTCGGTGGTGAGGAGAAGAGTTCGCTCAGAGTGTTGCGCTAATCACTCTGCCCATGTAGTAGTGCTTCGCCTTCTGAGAATATAGTTCCCAGTATGTATACGGTTAGAAGATGGCTGTGTCTCATGTGACCTTGTTATTTGTACACGCTGTGACTATACAAATCATAACATGTAAATAGGAAAATGTTGGGTTATTTTGTCACTTATTGGGAGCAGTATGCTAGCTGGAGCCGTTTACCTCCAGTCTTTGTGCTAAGCTAGGCTAGCAGTGGGTGCGTCAGACAGAGTTACGGCACACACGGAGATGAAAAGGGTATGTATGGACTTCACTTATCTAACTCTGGGGGATACGGTGAATAAGCTGAAGTTCCAAAAAGTCGGTGTGAGAGGTTGAGAAACTGCATGACTTGCGGCTGTAGCTGGACATACTTTTAAATTTGGCTGGGACTTTGAGGTGGTACTGGAACCTGGCGGTGACCAAAACTGAAAAAGACATGACACACAAAAACACGTATGACAAAACCTGTTATCCACAGTACCAATAAAGATGAGCAGACAGTGTAAGAGAGAAATTGTAAAAGAAAATTCTGTAGAAATAACAAAAATTAAATAAATAAAAAACTGCCAATTAAAAAAACAAAAATGTAACCTTTAGATTTTAAAACTTTGAGTTTAAAACATTGTATTAACATGGCTAATACTTACAGAAAACTCCTTCCCAGGCTGCAAATAAAATTGTCCCACACTGTAGAGCTGTAAGAAATCAAAATACATATTATTCAGTTAACTGTTATGTTTCTTGTTGAGGACATATATTTCATTCATCTGCTTACAATACATCTAGGTTAATAAAATAAAAATAAGCTTCTCTTTAAGCTTCACTTGACCTCTTTAAATATTCTAACTAGCTTTTTTGGCATGCATTTTACTTGTCTTTGTTGCCTAATAGATCATTATTAACTCAGATAGTTTTTTTTTTGACTAATTTACACCTTTATTCATATTTTTAATTATTATAATAATCATTATTTGTCATTACAAATCACAATGCTACAGAACTGGGTCTCCCGCCTAAATAGAAATGAAATAAAAGGCTAAACTGGTAGGCTACCAATAGCCAATCTCTCTAAGCCCAAATCACCCATTTTGCGTTGCAAAGGAAAGTGCAGTATTTTTAACCCTTGTTTTCACGTGTTTTTGTGTCTAAACGACTTATTAAATTTGGTCCAGTATTTATCATAAAAGTTCGTAAAATCATAAAATCATAAAGTTTCCCATCCGAGAAACGGACTGCAAATAGCAGTTTGAGCAAAATAACGTTATGTCTATAAGTGCTTGTTTTTACCACTGACGGGCTCGGATGTTATGGAAAGGATCCCTACAGATAACAGTTAACGTTAGACATGTTTGTTATCATAAGATCCTCCAAACGTAACATGTCAAATGCAGTAATTTTATCTCGCAGACCATCGTATAACACATTTAACGTTAGTTAACCACCTCGATTTGTCCTTCCACCGTTCCAACAATCACCAAGTCTGTTTTGGTCGAAATAAACCGTAAGGTAATGTTAATTCAATGTTCAAATCTCGAGTTAGATTTGAAAATGTCGGGACAAGCAACGGGGTGAAAGAGCAGATCTAACTAACGGTGTTTTTGCAACCGTCGCTGGCTAAACTTCCACTGTTATTTGTACACTATAGTGTAAAATCCTAAAACCTTATTATAAAATTCAAAATTAACTTGCCAAATGTCCAGATATCCGCAGAGATCCATCCATCCATCCAGCGAGTGATCTGCGTCTGCCTGCAGTTGTGCTCTGACGTCAGTCGGGCGGCGCGCGCGCTCTCTGTTTACAGCAACCCTGTACTATTGCCTGGCATATTACAGCCAGGCTACAGCTAGGTTACAGCAACACTAAAATTTACTGTAAAATGTTCCCGCTCAAACAAAATTACCCACAATACAATGCAAATTACTGTACTTTACTGTAATATAGAAATGCAGTATTGTCCTGTAGGTTATTACAGTACTGTGCTGCTAAATCTACAGCGACATTTAACAGTGCATGTTTAAGAGGAGATAAACTATGAATGTGAGCTGTTTGAATGTTTATAAAAATTTAATTAGAATGAAAACTAAATTAATGAAAACTAAATCCATAAATTGATGGGAACCCCTCAAAAGTTATATAAACAAAGCTGACGGAACCCTTTATGTTTCTATAGAACCCATACAGAAGATTCTTACTCGACTGCAGATTACACAAAAACATCTCAATGCTTATCAGTTCATGAAGCAAACACATTAAAGGTCGTCACTCATGTACTGGGCTGTTTTATTTCCTAACTTTGACGACACCTGATTCTGCCATAGCCTAAGCCTAAAGCCGCTCATCATTCATTAAATCGGGTGCTTTGGTGCAGGACAAAACGATTCCACAGATTCTGCAGTCATGTGCTTGTGTGTCTATCTGTAGATCATAATCAGACAGGGTCAAAGATGAAGCCCAGTGGCCCATTACATAAGATCGGTCTCTTTTGAATTGGAAAAGTAAGATGGTTAACTGCTAGTTGGTCAAACTAGTTCTGAAGACACAGAGATGCAACTGGCCACAGAACATTGTAGATCCTCAAGTCTCACACCGAGTTACAGACATGACGGTTTTGCTCGTGACCTAGCTCTTCTCAAATGATGCATTTACAACACTGTGTTGGATTATCAAAACCACATTATTCTTTTCTGTGTGTGGCAGTTAGCCAGGCTCAGAAGTAGCCTAAAGCTAAACCATTAAACTCACACACACTCTCTCTCATTAAGAATAATGGGGTCGCTGTGTCTGATGACGACACATGTGACTTTCATGCACACACTTTCCTGAAGTGAGTATACTTTAACAATTGACCCTTTGCAGGGAGTTTGATTAACAGGCGATTAACGTGGGTTTGAACTTGAAAAACGGTGTGTATTGACGTCTTTCCGCAAACAACATCCCTTCTTATGTCCATACGTGTTTATGTGATGCTATAAATTATCTAGAAGGAAGAAAGGATCGGTTCACGAGCAGCTTTAACTGAGGATCTGTCAGACACACGGTAGGCCTATTTATTGTTTAGATAAAAAAAAAAAAAAAAGCTTTTTTTTTTTTTTTACCACATTTGAAAGGTGAGACTTTGTTTCATATCAAAAGTAAGCTGGTCTGTCCTGTCTGTCTGTCAGCGCGATGTCGTGTCTCTCTGCTCCGCGATGTATTTCTCACTGCGTCAGTAACTGAAGGGGGCGTGTCTTTGAGAACGGTCAATTATCTGGCATGGATAATGTTATTATCTCTGCAGTTTGTTGCGTAAAGGTTCATGTGTTCATTCAAGACTGATTCTGATTGTTGCAAAGTTCAATAAAGTAGTGAAGGAAGGAGACAGGGCTGGCTTGCTGTGGAACGTGTGGATTTTGTATTCAATATTTTCTCAACCAAAAACAAAGTCGCGCTCTCATACGCAGTCTTTCTCCAATAATTTCCACAAGCAGCTTCTCTGGCAGCACAAACGTCCACACTATTCCACAGCCCCCCTCTCTCTGTCCTTGCTTCCCGTTTCCAGATGGCTTTTATCCGGTTCCCCATGGCAATTACTGCAACGAGATCCAGGTGGTCATTTTGCACTTGACCTACTTACTCGTCTCCCGACTCTCTCTCTCTCTCTCTCTCTCTCGTCAAACTAAAGAAACAAAAACAAACAAAAAACAGTTGCAATGGAGGTAAATATCATGGTGTGTAGACTTTGCTCAGACAGTGTTTAGATTTATCGGCTTTTCGGAAATAATGTGTAATCGCGTCAGATCATAAAAGTGAGAAATGACGAGGGCCCCCCGACCTTGTTCTGCAGAACTTGTTGCTCAATGAACTTGGCATCGTGTCAGCTGTGGGAACATTTTTATTGATTCCTACAAGGGCTCTGGAGGAAAAGGCTCGATTGTTTTGTGGCATCATGATCCAGAGAAGCCACGCGATTGGTCAAGATGGAGGAGTGTCAGCTCGTCCAGGGAAATACCACAAATAAGAGTCATCCATGTAGTGAGCTCTGCACTTGTTATTTCTCTTCATTGTGTTTTTGGGTGGAGTCACAACAGAGACTGAGACGAAAACAAGGGCCCTTAACAGGCCTTACCTTATACCATAGTGGAAAAAAACTATACCTAAATGTATTTAAAATATATTTATTTCATACTAAGTATACTATAAATCCATTAACATATGTATTGACATATCACTTGAGACTTACTGATATAAAAAATATAATTAAACTTTATTTGGAGTACTTTTTTATTGCACAATGCACATTTCTTAATTGTAATGCTAAAATGTGTTCAATATCACTATTAGCATTTAGCAAGGATAATGATCTTATCAGTCTTTAAATGCAAGATATTTAAAGTGTACCTAAAATATACTTTCAATAGGCTAGTTCCACTTTAGCACAATCAAATATTCTTAAGTATATATTTAGTTGGACCTCAGAACTATTTCTGAATAAATAAAGTACAAAAGTATTTATATTAAGTATGTAATATGTATGTGTATTTATAGTATACTTAGCATTTAATTGATGCATTTTAAATATATTTTAGTGTATTTATTGTTCACTGTATTATAGGTGAGGTTGTAAATATTATGCTTATCTATTCGCCATCCAGTCACGTGTGTACCTTGAACCTGCGGATCACAACAACAGGATACATCAAAATAACAGAATAAGTGATGTAATGAATTGAAATGATGCCAGTCTCAGGTGCCACAGTTACAGAATGACAGAAAGAGGTGATCGCATCAATTAATCATTACTGAAAAACATTCTTCTTCATCGGTGGCTCTGAGACTGTTTTGACGGACATGATCATGTGTGGGAAGTGAGGTGCTAATATAAATAGGATAACTCTACCTAATGTGATATGTTTGAGACAGGTCGTAGGTCAACAGGGGTCATGACCTTTGTTCCTGAGGTGCCCTGGTTGGTCATGTTCTTAGATATAGGTCCAAAATAACGTGTGCTCGACCATTCTAACATGTCGTTGTCCAGTGATTTGAGGTGGCCTAAATGAGGGGAATGTTGAAGAACTGAATTCTTTGACTTGTTATTTACTTTAGGCATTTCTGAAATGTTGACTCAAGACTGGTCAAAGTGGGTCAAAATATGTTAAATTCCAACAACATTCCATTTTTTTTTATATTTATTTTTTTAATAGGTTGTGCATAGCCTGTTTTAAAATACACACCCTACAATTCATAATAGGAAAAATGAAAGTTTAATTTTCTACATGGTAAAAAGGCACCAGGAACGACCCTTATATCGTGCGTTATTGTTGATATTACGCACCACGCACTTCTTCAGTATAGGTCTGGCAAAGATAAAAGGTAATTGTCGTGATTTAAGTTCACGATTTCCTTATCTAAGCCAAATACACATGGACCCAGTGTTAATATTTGAATGACTTGTTGTCTCATGCGTTTGTTTTGTTCGACCATCCATAAATCTAATCTTGCTGAAAACCCATTTCCAGTATATCAGCTGTTTCTCGTGTTTAAGAGCCCGTGTTGAACTTGGCCCACCCTGACCGGGGGCGATGCGTCAGGGCGTTGCGCCAGGGGTGTGTGTTGCGTTCCGTTTTTCATTTGCGTCAGAACGCGGGGAGGAGCGGCAGAAACGGAGGATCTATAAAACACCGGCGACGTGCGCAGCACTTCAGGAATTATTAAACAGCTTTATTGACTGTATTTGTTTGAACTCTATCTCCGTTATTTGTTTTCTTGGTCGTTCGTCGCATAAGTTACTTCCGAACCCGAAACATTGATATTTCCGTTCCGTATTTGTGAAGGATCTGACCAGCGATTTTGAACATGTTTCCTGAGAGCAGCACTGGGTATACTATTATCATTATTATTATTTTCAGATCTAACTATTTCTGCATTCTTTATTTTGTCTTTTAAAAGTGTATCCTTTGTTTGAATTCTATTTCGTTGGTGAATGTAATATAATCGCTCCATAGTACAGGGGGTTGCATAGTTAAAGCTGATCTATCATCATTTATCCATTCATTCTGTCATAATCAATGCGAGATTGCATTTAACCGAATCGTCACAGTGAGGAGCACGTGGTGATGCTCGTGCGCGCTTTGTGTCTTGAACAGCTGCCAGAGAACTGGACTACAGTGCGCGCGCGTTTCGGTGCCGTTATATAAGAGGACGTTTCGGATTTTAAACGGGTTTTCTTTGAAAACTTCTAATTATTCAGTGGAAAGTGGTCGCATTAAAAAAAAAAAAAAAAAAAATTGACTATTTTGATTTTTTTTTTATATATATTTTTTTTTACTATGTTGATTGTTGATTGTATTGAAATTATTTAGAAAATTTATATTTTCTACAATAAAATTGTAAAATACGTAACGCACACATACATATCATATACAACAAAGACACTATAACCTGCAACCCTACTCTCTAGATAAGCTTAATTTTTCAGCCATTAATATTGGTCAACCATTAGCCTACTAGTTGTAAATTCTATGATATACAATACATCAAACTAAAAGGAAAAGGGACTGACATGTTTAGTTAAAAGCTTAACAAAAAACAAAAATAATAATAATATTAATAATATATATCTTTTTGGACCTGGACTATTTTCACATTCTTTTAGATTTTTTGACAATTAATTGGTTGTATAGAAAATGTATATTTGCTACAATTAAATTGCAAATCTAAACATTAATTTTTTTAATGATAAATTTGTTACTGTTTTCCAAACTGCAAAGGCCATAGTTAATCGTAAAGCTGCTCGGTCACAGAAAGTTTATTTCAGGAGTCAGCCGCTCGGGTTACAGTAGTGATGTGTCCAAAAGTGGCTCAAGTTTAAAATCTGCCAGGATATTTTTATTTGCTATCAAATTCATAGCCATTCAAATCCATTCAGAGCTGCCTAATACAGTATTTGGCATCTTATAATGCATAATACATATGCAGATGCTATTCAAAATGCCTTTTGTGTAAGTAAATTCTATGTTTATGACGTTCAAGTGTGTCAGACTCCGGGGAATGTGATGGAATTTAAATTTTTTGATGAATGTAAAGTGTCGTTTGACAATGTCTATTCCTACTTTATGATTTAAAATATGTTTATGTTGAAATGTTATGTCCCCTGTGTGGAGGTTGTGGAAAATATCTTCTCACAAAAGAAGGAGAGTAAAATGAAACCCTATATAACGTCTTTCTAATCTACAAATACTCACGTGATTTAATAAGTCTAGACTTTGTTGATTAATATGATAATACTGTCAGCTGCGAGTCGGGCCAGTATGAGCGTCACCAATCAGAATGTAGAACGCTGTGGCGCACACACACTCATCTCATGAGTATTTTGAACATATTCTGCCAAGTTTGAAATGAGTGTGTATTTTCTGGCCATTGAGTTGCTCTGCTGCGTCTGAAGTGACTCCCGACCGGCTGCTAATAAACTTTATCACTGCAGAGAGGAACTTCTCTGATGCTCTGATAATTTAAGGGAAGCACTAGCAACACTTTGAAAGTGATACTTAAGTAATAGTGTTTCTTGGGCGGGACGCCATCGCCCATGTTGGGTTAACAACACCTGTGGAAAAAGTGGTTAGTCCATGTTAGTGCCTCAGGCCAGAATCGGATAGGCTAGTTTTTAAAACTTTCCATCACAGGAACTTGACTTCTGGGCAGATACAAGCATAACATGTGTGCTGGGAATGCAGTGAGCTAGTTAAAGTCGTGTGTGTAGTCTCATAAATGTTTCCACTGTCTCTCCGCAGCTACAGCTATGAGGATTGCCAATCCACAGCGGACTGGCTCCTGTCCCAGACTGCAGTGCAGCCTCTGGTGGGCATCGTGTGTGGCTCGGGGATGGGTGGACTGGCTGACGGGTTGAAGGACCCGGTGGCCTTCAACTACAAAGACATCCCCAACTTCCCCCAAAGCACAGGTGAGCGTTTCTGTATAATGTGAGGTATTGCCTTGCAAGGTTTCCATTATTTTGTGCTAAATCTGTGCATTTGTTTCTGTTCTGCAGTGCACGGTCACGCAGGTCGACTGGTGTTTGGCACTTTGAAGGGAATACCATGCGTCTGCATGCAGGGAAGGTTTCATCTCTATGAGGGATATGCCATTCAAAAGGTACAAACGCCCCATAATACTCACGTCCAGTTTATTTTTTTGTCAGTCTAACAGCTAGACTGAGAGTTATCCTGGTAGGAGACTGGTTGTTTATCCGTTTCTATGTATTAAAATATCACTGAAATCGCAAGTTGGACAACGTTAAAGAACCCTGACCTAGATTTCTCATGACCATTTTTGCTCTTCACCACGTGATTAATCTAATTATCAAATGACCTAATTTGAAAATCTAATTATTGTGTTCTGTGTGTGATTGAAGCATAAACTCTTCGACCGTATGAAATGTGAAGTCCAGAACACTAGTTGGTTTTGCATTAACTTTAAAACTTGCCTTAGTGCTAAAATCTGATGCTTGTGTACTTGGCACACGTTTCATTAGTGCCATTTTTGTATGTAATTGTTGGTCTGTGTAAACTGCTACTGATGTGAGCTTCCTCTGAGCATCTCAAACTAATATCGTTGTTCTGTTGCAGATTACGATGCCTATGCGGATCTTCAAAATCCTGGGAGTGAAGACCGTGATTCTTACCAACGCCGCTGGCGGTCTGAACCAGGACTTTAAAGTAGGAGACATCATGATCATCAAAGATCATCTCAACATGCCTGGGTTTGCTGGAAACAACCCGCTGACGGGACCCAACGACGAAAGGTGTGTTTATATGTGTTGTGGCACTAACTTTTATATTTAACACTCTCACGCCATGGAGCTGTTTTGACATGCAGAGATTTCATGCATACTTCAACCAAAAATGAAAATTACCCCATGATTTACTCAACCTCAAGCCATCCTAGGTGTATTTGACATTCTTCTTTCAGTCGAATACAATCTGAGTTATATTAAAAAATGTCCTGGCTCTTCCAAGCTTTATAATGGGAGAGAATGGGCATCCTTTTTTTGAAGTCCATACAAGTGCATCTTTACATCATAAAAGTGTCCCAAAAGGCTCCGGGGGTTAAAAAATGGTGCCCATAAAGCTTGGAAGAGCCAGGACATTTTTAATATAACTTTGATTGTGTTCGTCTGAAAGAAGAATGTCATATACACCTAGGATGGCTTCAGTGTGAGTAAATCATGGGCTAATTTTCACTTTTGGGTGAACCATCCCTTTAACTTGCATTGCTTTTTTTTAGGTTTGGGTTGCGTTTCCCCTGCATGTCTGACGCATATGATCGAGAACTCCAGCAGCTGGCGTTGGACGTGGGTTCAGAGCTTGGCTTCAGTGATTTCCTGCGAGAGGGCGTTTACTGCGTTCTAGGAGGACCTTCGTTCGAGACGATCGCGGAGTGTCGCATGTTGAACAAGCTGGGAGCTGATGCTGTCGGTAAGAGCTGTCACGCCTCTCTTAAAGGGATAGTTCACATTAAAATAAGAATTCTGTCATAAATTACTCACCCTCATGTTGTTCCAAACCCGTGAGACTCTCGTTCATTTTCAGAACATGAATGGAGATCTTTTTGAAGAAATCTGAGAGATTTCTGTCCCTCCATTGACAGCTACGCAACTACCACTTTGACGCCTCAAAAAGTTCATTATGAGATCGTGAAACTAATCCATATGAGGTTTAGTCCAAATATTCTGAAGAGACTCGATTGCTTTATATGATGAACCGATTGAATTTAGGCTTTCCTTTTATTCACATTTAAACATTCATCAACTCACACATTAATTGTGGTAAACAGAAGCTCAAGCATGTTCGCTTGACATGCAAGAACCAATAAATTAAATCTGTTCACCATATAAAGCGATCGAGTCTCTTCAGAATATTTGGACTAAACCACTATGAATTTTTTAAAGCGTCAAAGTGGTAGTTGTGTAGCTGTCAATGGAAGATATCAAAAATATCTTCTTTTGTGTCTTCAAGACCCTTCAAGTCTTACTGGTTTGGAACGACATGAGGGCGAGTCATTTATGACAGAATTTTTATTTTTGGGGTGAACTATCCCTTTAAGATCCAATCAGTAAACGCCATTATAGTTTAATTCTGCAGTTCTCTGACAGGCCAAAGGGGGCGTTCACACTGACAACAATTTGCAGTAACTTGAAGTCATTCATTTTCAAACTTTTTTCAATGTAACCAAGTTAAACTACATCACTTCTCATTTGCATGAAGTTAAATCCAGTGGCCAATGAGAGTGCAGACAGTGACATTTCTGTAACATTGAAATAAAACATGTTTTCTGATGTGAACTAGTTTACTAACCAGGCTTTGTCTGTTTTAGGCATGAGCACTGTTCACGAGGTGATCGTGGCGCGTCACTGTGGCATGCGTGTCTTCGCTCTGTCTTTGATAACTAATAAAGCGGTTATGGACTACGACAGCGAGGAAAAAGCCAATCACGAGGAAGTTCTGCAGACGGGCAAACAGAGAGCGGAGCAGCTGGAGAGACTGGTGTCCACCATAGTCGCCCGGCTAGAACACAACAACAATTACGCCTGAGACTGTTCTCGGATCAGATCCGACATCAGTCACAGACCAAAGAACGCCGATTCATCTGTGAACAAACACACTGGATATATGGTTTCAAAAAGCATGTTATACAGGTCAATTCCATTCAACTCAGACTTATTTATAATGTTTATTGAATCTTATAAGTCTTCATTTATTTTTGGTCTGCCTGATATTTTGCGCTTATGTATATAGATCTGGTGAGCATGGGAGTGCTTGGGTGTTTTTCCTCTTTCTCTCTTTTTACAGGAAAAAATACAAATAATTTTTACATTCCTATGAATGATAAACTAATGTTTCTTATTTCTATCTTAAATGTTTACCATTTGTTACTTAAAATTAAAAATCTCTGTAACACTTTGATTGGTTTGTAGCATTTGTAGGTAGATGTACAGTAAAGGTCTATCTTGTGTATTTTTTTAACATTATTAGCAAAATTGGCTATTTATTATTATTGTCTCCCTCTTGTTTATGTAACTTAATATTACACATTTATGGGTGAACTTTCTGTCAATGCTTGAAATGCTTGAGGGTATGAGGACATGGTGATGAGTAGAAAAAAAATTGAGATGGAAGAAAATATATATTTAATATATATATAAAATATATATTCACCCCAACATCAAAAATAAATTATATTTTGCATAAATATAATGAAGTCTCATTATTTTGTCACTATCAATCATTATTTCGACTATGTTGAGACAATTACATAACATGTAAGTATTTTACATTTCAAGTTGTATATGTATTTGTTTATTGGGGGTATAATGGCTTTATTTTGACCTGAAAATATTTTTGTTTTTTTAAATGTTAAAAATTGAGTGTTCATCAGAGGGGTCCAAAACCCTAGGCCTTTTGTCGAACTTGAACCACGAATACACACACAAATAATTTAATGGATTCGAGGAGTTCTGTGGTTGAAATTTAAAAAAGTAACAAATCCTTCCCTCACGGGTCAATTTGACCCCCATAGGAATGGATGGAATGCGTGGAATGCTTCAGTACACAGAGAAAAACATAAAAATGCTCAAAATTCTAACTAAAAATGCTAAAACTTTACCAAAAAAGTATTTTATTATGTCTACATGTGTATCTGAATGCACACTGAAGAAAAACTGACTTTAGGACCCAGTGGAAGAGCTCACTTGCTCCATATAGAGATATAAGGACATCTAGAGTCATGAAATATGTAAGGGATAAATAATATGTAGGCTGTCAGGCTGTCTTGAATCAGCTTGAAGGGGTTGTATTCGCTATAACAACCGCCTCTACATTATCCCGCTTATTACATGGCTACCTACCAAATAAATCAATAATTTGACACAAAATATTGATTTAAAAAGGAGTTTATTGATTTAAAAACGTTTGTATTTCTTCCGCTAAAGAAAATAGTCCGTTTCGTCTCTTCTCTACGGTTAGAATCCTGCGTCCATAGCAACGCTCTGTTTTTCATGGCAACGGTGAGTTAGCGGTCTGTTATCAAGAAATAACACCGCATTCTACATTATAATTCAACCAAGCCATGTAATAAGTTATATTATTATTTTTCCACAAGAGGTCGACAAAGACACCCAATGTAAGGTATTTTGAGCTGAATTAAAAGGGTTATGTGTGAAATAGTGAGTTATTTTGAATTTAAGTTGAAAGAATGTGAAGAATGTGCTTAAATTACTACATTACTATTTATTTATTATTTATTGATCAAATCTAGTAATTTAAAGGTAAATAAAATAAAAAATAACAAAAAATTGCATTAAAAATAGAAAAAAACACGAGGGAAAGATGTTACAAAGTGCGAGGTTAGGATGAGGGTTAAGGGTGAAATATGACTTAGATGTTTCGTAGATTCACCCTAATGATCCAATCCAGAACTTAAACAGGAAATTGCAGTTCATCTATGAAAATTCTCACGTATTTGGGCACAGTTGGGTTTAACAGGGTTCCCACAACTTGGTTAACTTCAAATTCAAGAACCTTTCAAGGACTTTCCAGGTCCAATACCCTCAAATTCAAGGACTTAATGTGGGGAAACATTTGTTGTGTTCAACAACAAACGTTGAGGTACCATAGTAGTTTAGTACCTCGTCATGGCAACGTACAACACAAAGTACCTCACATGGGAAACTCTTAACATAACGCATGCGCGGAAAGCCTGTTCACTCCAACGCCCTATTTAGTCCTATTGGTTGTAGTTCCACCAGAGTTCCACTGGGGGCGCTCGCCATGAGTGCAAAATGAATGGGAGTCAATGGGGCTAGACGGCTAAATTTGTCTCTTTCACCCGATTGCCGTTGAGAAATCTCAGATTTGATTGTAGGTTTTGCCAGTTCAACATGGGTTATAGGTCGAAAGTTGAATAAACGAGTACTTATGTCCTTTCGATTTCTTACAGGTTGAGTTGTTGTTGCCCATAACACGCTAGCATTCTGTTAATGAACGCTGATTGGTCAGTGAAGGACTGATTACGACCAGAGATGCCGCTTGATGGCACCGTGTCATCCGAAGCGGGACCAGAAACAAACAAAACAAAAACTTACCTGTGACAGCTGTGTTGTGTGTTTACCTGTGTCAGCTGTGTTGTGTGTTTACCTGTGTCAGCTGTGTTGTGTGTTTACCTGTGTGTTGTGTGTTTACCTGTGTCAGCTGTGTTGTGTGTTTACCTGTGTCAGCTGTGTTGTGTGTTTACCTGTGTCAGCTGTGTTGTGTGTTTACCTGTGACAGCTGTGTTGTCGATGCCTCGAGAGAAAAGAAAGTGCAGAGCGCGAAAGCACCAAAGTGACTGAAGGATTGCCGTAAAGCAGTATCTCTGGTCGTACGATGTGTATGACGTCATTTACATTCTGAAAGACTTTTTAAAGCAAATAAGTGACTATAAAATCTAACACCAAGCAATGTGTAATTTCTTTGCATCTCCTCTCGAAAACAACATTCAAATTACTAGACAAAAAATTATATCCTGAGAAAAGTGGATTTTGATGGGTATAGCGCCATAGACCTCCATTCATTCTGCACTCGTCCTGTGAGCGCCCTCATATGGAACAAGAGTGGAACTGCAACCGGAAGTTTATTGAGTGGCACTTCTCCCCTCATTAGACTTTCTCTGCTTTCATCCGATCGGAGGGAATAATATGGATTTTTTTTCAGAAAACTTCTTGCCCAAAATAAATTGAAGCACTCTCAAGGACCTGTATCTATGTATGTTTATTTTCCAAAACTTTCCAGGGCCTGCAAAAACAATTTTCAGATTCACAAACTTTCAAGGATTTCAAGCACCCGTGGGAACTCTGGTTTAATCAGGAAAGGCACAGGTGGAACGACTGGTTAGTTCTCGTCCACATTCGAGTTGGCTGAACTTCCTGTCCCAGCGTGACAAACCTTCGAGTGGTAGTTACGGTGGCTGCTTTGAGAGAAAGCCCTGCCACAGTTTCGGCAGCGATGCGGCTTCTCTCCGGTGTGAACCCGCCTGTGTTTTCCCAGCGAACTGGGCTGAGTAAACCGCTTATTACAGATGTTACACGCGTAGCCCTTCTGTCCTGTGTGAGTGAGCTTGTGAGTCTTCAAAGACCCCTTGAGAGTGAAAGTCTTCTCACACACGTCACAACTGAACGGTTTGTTTCCAGAATGTGTCAGTAGATGAGTCTTGAGATGCGTTCCTCGTCGAAACCCCTTCCCGCAGAGCTCACAGCAAAAGGCTTTGACTCCTGTGTGGAGCTGTTTGTGGGATTTGAAGGTGTTTGAGTGTACGAAGGTTTTTCCGCAGTCCTCGCATCTGAAGGGTTGTTCCCCCGTGTGCAGCCTTTCGTGTGCCTTGAGGTTCCCCTTCTGAGCGAAGCTCTTCCCGCAGTGTTTGCACGGGAATGGCTTTTCTCCAGTGTGAACTCGCTGATGGTAATCCAGGTAAGATTTGGTGAGGAACCGGGAACCGCACTGCAAACACACAAAGTTCTTCTCGCCACCGTGTGTTCGCTCATGAGATTTGAGGATGCTCATCAACGTGAAGCTCTTGCCACATGTGGAACAGGTGAACGGTCTCTCGTCACCGTGACTCGTCATGTGACTCCTCAAGTGGTTTGGCAAGCGAAACGTCTTCTCGCAGAGCTCGCATTTGTGAGGTTTCTCCACCTTGTGGATTCTCCGGTGGATTTGGAGGAGGCGTCTGCGGGCGAAACGCTCTCCACACTCTTGGCAAGCGTGAGGTGTTTCTCCACTGTGGAACTTCTGCTGGTGTCTTCTCAAGTTATTGAGGAAGGTGAAGGTTTTTCCACAGGTTCTGCATACAGTGTTCTGCTCATCTTCTGCATTCAGTTGCACTTCTTCAGTAGTGTGTGTAGTTGCATCCAATCCTGTTCCGATAATGTTGGGTACATCCAGTGTGTCTATGTTTAACTGGACTGAAATGTCATTTGATTCGTCTTTGGGGTTTGGTTGGTTTGGTTCATCTCTTTGATGGTCTACAGATTCAGGTTCTTCTGCATTGGGCTCTACTGATTCTGTAATATGAACATTGCATGTTTATTAAGGGTGTAACAATATATCGTGTCACAATATATCATAATACAAAAATGCAACAATATGTATCATGGATAGTGACAATATGTATTGTGTATAGTTCGACCAAAATAAGAATTACTGTGTGAGAAAAAAAATCAAGTTTTCAGAGTTTTAGTGTCAGTACTACATTAAACTACTATATAATGTTAAATAGAGGTCGACCAATTCATCGGTTTTGCCTATATATCGGTACCGATAGCTGATTGGTGGAACTATCGTTGGCAAAAATACACACCGATAGTTTTCCCGGGTTGTGTCTGTTGCTGGATCGGCTGAGTTCGTGTGTGCAGTCATTACACAGTAGGAGAGCAGAGTGCTGGCATTATATAGAGCGAGAGCGACCTCTAGAGGACAAATAACAAACTATCACTGGCTGAGTTGTTTACGTTAACACGGGAGACTGCGCGGATCACAGAGATCACAGAATACAGAATGAATACAGAACACTAAAGTACATATTGCCATGTCATTATAAAGTAATTCATTTGTTGACTAAATGCTGCATTAGCAGAGAAAGAACAGAAGTATGTTTGCCGTCGAGTCTGAGAGGAATAACATCAGTGGCTATACCTCAACAATGTGACAAAAACACACGCAAACCTCACCCAAATGTTTTATGTCACAATCGTTACCATCTATTTGCATTAGTTTATATCCAGCTGATCACTTTTATGGATTCATTAGCCGGAAAAAAAATTATATTTAAAGTTAGTGACGTGATTGCTTTCTCAACATTGATATGTCAAAACATAAACAAATCAGAAACGCATTCGATTTCTTTTTTTTCTTTTTACTACAATACATATTATTATTTTTATTAGATAATCATCAAGTGTTCTAAAACTGAGAGACTATACATGTAATATAGCTCTACATTTATGTAATTTTTATGCTCTGGCCTTTGCAGATATTTAAATATGGCCATCTTCTTTAAGCATGATTCATGTGAAATGGTAACACTTTACAATAAGATTACAATTTTAGCATTAACTAAGGTTAATAAATGTGGTAGACGTATTATTCATTGTTATTTAGTTAATTTCAACATAACACATTTTAAATTGAGTTTTGATTTTTGATTTTATCTGAAATTACCTAAGTTAATGTACTATGAACTAACATGAATGATCAAGGTACAATTGTATTGCTCAAATATTATTACATGCAGTAAAAACGTATATTGCATAATGCATAGTTCATGAAAGCTAGCTAATACATCCTTGTTAACAAATGGGACTTTTGCAAAGTGTTAACTATGAAATTTGCATAGGCTATGTTTCTAGGTTATCGCTAAAGAAACACACATTTGACCGGTAACATTTTAATGTTTAAATTATTTTCTGTAGAACTTCTCATTTGAACATATTCATATTTATATATTTATTAATTTAGCACATTTCAGTTCAGCACTGTTTCACTTGGAGTGTTATGTTTGTTTTTAATCCCAATATCCATTAAAAACAAAAAATATCAGTTGAATCGGTGATCAAACCTAAATATCAGTATCGGTAAAATCCACTATCGGTCGACCTCTAATGTTAAATATAATGTATAATAATGCAATGGGGGAATATTTGTGGGTCCGGATAATGCCAAATGTCTGATGTTACCAGTAAAAAGTGGCCGACATTATTTTAAATATATCTAGTCAGTGACAGTGAAAGCATATTCGTCTAAAATAATGCTGTATTTTCAGCTTCAGAATCATGAATATTGTTATTCTGGTGTCTCTACTGCCCTGTGCATTGGGTTATCAGCACCAAGTCCAAACATATTCATTTACACACACACCATATAAAATTTAATTTAGCATTTTAATTAAATAAAAAATAAAAAAGTTAACCTTTTACCACATGTCTTGGAGAATCGCAATAATATCGTATCGTGAGTTCAGTATCGAATCGTGATATAAGGGTATCGTTACACCCCTAATGTTTATAGATATGATATTGGATATTTAGGCCTCACATTAACATATTACACCACGTGCGTTATGTGCATGACACAAACATGCCGTCAGTACCATCAACAGCAGGAGACTGATCCTCTATGTGTTCCTCTTCATGACCAAATGCATCCTCAAATGTAAACTCAGGCTCTTCCTAGATAAATACAAGACTATGTTACTTTAATGTACAGCAAATTATAGTTTGTATTATATTGTAAACAAGTACAGCAGGATGTGGTTTACTTCAACAGTCCGAGGAAGATCTCCACCAAATGTGGTGCAATCCTGGATTCCTGAGGTGACATCTTCCTGGTTTCCTTCTACAACAGTGCATTTTTCTTGTTTAATCATTTAAAACATAATTTAATACATGATTTATTTACGTTAAGAACCACCTTTGACGTGTTCCTCATCTTTGGCATTGGGGTATTGGGTCTTGAGTGGTTTCCCCGTCCCATCAGACTGCTTGTCTAAGCTTTTGTTGACTTGTGTAAGATATTTTCTTCGTCCAGTTGATGCTTTATGAAGGATTGTGCAGATGTGTTCAGCTGTTGAGTTTGTTATTTTCCTTATAGCATCTGTCAGATTCTTCTGAAGCAAACAACACATATCAGTAACTATAACTGTGAAGGTAAAGTTCTGCTTGCCTAACTTTTTAACACGTAATACAGATTAACTTAATGTAACTGCGCATGTACTATCAATGATCAAAGCTCAAAAATATGATTTTCAATCAATGTTTTAATTGAATACCCACAAAGCTGTTTTAATACGTGCAATAATATTTCAACAGCACACTAAACAAAAGTTTACCGTTAATTATTAGCAATAAAATGTATCTGGTAGTTCCATCATTAACTGTGGCAGTTTAATATTAGTCAGTTATTAGTCGAACAAAATGCTTATTATCAAAAGAAAACAAAATGACAGAAGCTAAGGAGATTCCATATTAATTATTTATAACTTTACAGCGATTCAAATAACTATTAACTGGTATGTTTAGCAGTAACTATGTTTACCACGGTGATTTTTAATAAAATATCTTATTCTTTACGAATTTTAAGACATCAGCAACGATATATTTGAACGGACTTACCAATTTGATATCAGTTTCTGCATTTCCATTTTGACGTTTTGACTGAAAAATATCAAGTTGACAAATTTCTGTCACTATAGATGAGACTAAACTGTCCATTATTGTGAGCAGTTGTTTCTGGATAGAGAGTTCACACGACATACTTCTATTCCTTTGATATATCATTAAAATGTTTAATAAAAAAGGCGACTATTATCAATGATTCATTTGTTTTGCCAAAGTCCCTTCGGTTACTGTGTTGTGACGTGAACGCGGATTCAATGGTTGATCAGTTTCCAGTCCTGATGCATTTCAAAATAAAAGTCACCTATTAAACCTCATGAAAATGTAAAGACCATCGATAAATCAGCAGCAATGGCAAATGTTTTATTTATGCAACAAGTGTAAACATTATATATATATATATATATATATATATATATATATATATATATATATATATATATATATATATTTTAATATATACAGAAGAATTGGGTTTACAGAAACATCAGATCAGTCTCAATGTTTGTATGGAATTATGGCATTATGGATTATATTTCTTCAGCTGATTCATAAAGCCTGGGTTTGGCTGGATGGAAGGCCGGGCAGTTTTCACAGCGCTGAAGGCTTCATCAAACGACATCTTCTCCTGGGACATGAGGAACCCGATGACGACAGAAGCAGAGCGAGACACTCCAGCGTTACAGTGGACCAGCACCACACCATCCTGAAGAACACACAGAACAGAGCTTATAGACACACACACACACACACACACACACACACACACACACACACACACACACACACACACACACACACACACACACACACACACATCTGTCTGTCTTCCACACACACCTGCTGACTGGCTTCCTTTATGAACTCAAAACATTCAGGGAAGTATGAGGTGATGTCTGTCTCTGGGATATCCATCATGGTAACAGTCTTATATGTGAAGAGATCAGGAAACACATTCTGAACCCCATACGACACATTCAGCACATGAGTCACCTAAAACACAACAGATATACGTGTGTGTATATATTATTATAATGTATATATATATATATATATATATATATATATATATATATTTGTGTGTGTGTGTGTGTGTGTGTGTGTGTGTGTTTGTGTGTATTTATAGACACACACATTTAATGTATATACGCACATATATAAAAAACAAAAACTTTTATGTTAGATATGATTAATCACGATTAATCGATTTGACAGAACTAATATATATATATATAGCTGGCCTAGTTTTATAAAGTTTATAAGTGGCTTTAGTAAGATATATAAAATAAATAATATAAAAATATATAAAATAACAATAAAAACCTCATTACCTTACCTTTAACCTTTTCAATGTTTCTATGTCATGAGCTGCATCCTGGGATGCTAAAAATACAAATTTGACAGTTAGAGGTTAATACTTAATGTGCCATATGTATATGTATATATATATATATATATATATATATATATATATATATATATATAAAAAAAAATCATAATCCAACATTATTTTAAAGTTTGAATTTAATTCATTTTAAAGTGTAAACAATAGCTGTGGGCCAAATTATATAATTTATTACAATATTGGATAAACTTCGTTTTACAAAAAGTAACATGCTAAATGCCATTTAGACACTGTGTTGATAACTTGGAGTCCATTAATAAAGTAATAATTACCATGTTACAATGGTATTACCATCACTTTACCAAACACAGTGGGAGTTGTGTCGGGTCTTTTATTTTTATTACAAATTACAAATAGACATTAAAGACAAACCGCACAGAGCAGGAGGAAGGGTCTTATGATGCCCACTTGCAGGTCCAGGTTCAAGTCCTGCACGAACCCGCACGCCGCGTCACTCTCGCGCTCCGTATCGCGCGTGACGTGGAAATCATCGCCGCGTCGCGTCTCCACGAGTTTCTCACCCGTTACAGTCGTGACGCGCGTGATCTGCTTCCTCAGACGCGCCGTGGAGAATCCCTCGATCTCCTGCGAGAGAGAGTTCATAACCTCTATCTACTGATCGCACTGCGGAACTAAAGAGAAAGGCTGTAAACAAAGCGGGGAACCCTAAACTTGGTGCAATGGTGCACCCTTTAATTTCAAAATAAAAGACCCTGACTATAATTTCCACAAAATACAACGTTCGTTTAATAAATCAATACTAATGAATCTGAAATGTGGCCTTAAAACAGTGTAAACATTTCCAGGAACTCTGTGGTTCTATTTAATAGCTTAGTATTTTAAAATAAACAAAGTAAAATAAAATTATCTAAATTTCTTTGTATAAATGTCAAATTCTATTTTATTTACTAATACCAAGCTAATATTAAACTACCAGTTTCTGTAGGGACAAATCTTCTTATAGATCTCTAGTTGTTTATAAAATCTGCATATAGAAAAATTTGTATATAAAATCTACATGAATGTTAAAGATATTTTTTTTAGCTGCTGACAGTGTGATCATTTTTATAGTTAAATAGTTACAGTACCAGCCAAATTAATTTTATATTCCACGTAATATAAAACTGCATGCATAATAATTGTACATATATATTATTATATGCTGTTTAAAATAGTATTCGAGTAAATAGGCTATATTATTTTGTAGAATCAACAGACATTATTACTCATATTTGATATTAAGACCCACACCGGAAACATTTCCCTACAAAAACTAATAAGTAAGAAACAAAAACATGTAGACAAGCCATAACAGAGCACTTTTTTTTTTTTTTTTAGTTTATTTAAAACCCCAAAAAATGAATTAACAAAGGAAAAAAATATTTTGTGAAACCTGCTGATTGACATTAAAAGAAGATGAGTTTCCTCAACTTTTCATCTTTGTATTGTAAGAAAAAAAGTTTGGTTCAATCTCGTGGTTCTGTATATCAGATTCGATCCTGTTGCTCCTGTTGTATTGAAGAGAGGTTTTGAATTGCTCATATAAACAGAACTTAAGTAATGTATATAAAATACAAACGCGTGTCTGTTTCGGCTTGATAAAAGATCCTTTGGTTTGTCCTATAAAACAGCTGCATGAACTTCAGTCCAAACAAACACTTCCTGTAAGTAAAGCTGGGCTCAGATCTACACGTGCGTTTCTAATACGGCATTCTTTGTGTGTACAACATTCAGATATGACATGCACTGAAAAATACACAGCTCATAAAACATTGATTAAAAACGGCTGAGAATGATTGAAATTGGCAATGATTGATTTGGCACAGAAAGTGTAAACGGGATTTATCTGGCGATCCATGGGAGACGCATGCAGCTCGATCCAGAATGACTAAAAACATGCTGTAAATGGTTTGATAAGAGCTTTCTCTTGGCTTCAGAAACACTCACGATTGGCACAGTATTTTCCACGCTCTGATTAAAGTCTATGTAAACAGGGCTTCGTGACTTAAGGCTGTTTGTCCATTAGAAATGAATTGGAGATGTGTAGAAATGAAGGCACTCTTTAGACGGTCTCAGTGCAGACAAAGGGTGGATATCTGTCCTTTTCAGGCAAACATGGTCAGAGAGATCCACTGAGAGAGAGAGAGAGAGAGAGAGAGAGAGAGAGAGAGAGAGAGAGAGAGAGAGATGAGACACAAATGCTTGTTTCCTTCACATGTCAGTGTGTTGTTTCAGGGATCATTTAAAGTGTGCTGTGGCTGTTGATGTCGTGCACCAGGTAAAGCAGAAGTAGTGTGTGTGAGAAATGTTCATGAAAGTGAAGTGAAACCTCAAAGAATGTGAGCGACACGACTCCGTCTGCGTCTGTGTCCATCGTTTTGAAGGTCTCTGAAAAACACAGACGTCTGAGTCAGCTTTATGTCATGGCAGAATTACTGTATTATTAGATAGAGATTATGTTTAGATATGTTCATGTAATGATTTGTTGTTATGATAACGGCAGAATACTTAATTACATGAATTCTCTATATATTACTAGTCTCTTCAGCTCATCAAGGCTGCATTTCTTTGATCAGAAATGCCGTAAAAACAGTAAAAATTGTGAAATATTATTGCAATTTAAAATAACTGTTTTCTATGTGAATATATTTTAAACTGTAATTTATTCCTGTGATCAAAGCTGAATTTTCAGCATCATTACTCCAGTCTTCAGTGTCACATGATCTTTCAGAAATCAGTATAATATGAGGATTTGATGCTCAAGAAACTTTTATGATTATTATCAATATTGAAATCAGTTGTGATGCTTCATATTTTCGTGAAAAAAGTTTTTTTTTTCAGAATTCTGATGAATAGAAAGTTTTTTAAAAAACAGCATTTATTTGAAATAGAATATTTTGCAACATTATACATGTCTTCACTGAAGGGTTATTAAAATTATTAAAACATTTATGTTAATTGAAATAAAGCTGAAATAAAATAAAATATAAGTATTAGTTGAAAAACTTAACTAAATGAGTTTTGCCTGGGCAACAAAACTTAAATAAGTTTAAGTTTAAGCACTTGAATTAATAACTGGAAATAAATAAAAGCTAAAATAAAAACAACTTAAACCTAAATAGCAATATAAAAAAAAAAAAATGAAATGACTATTACTAAAACACACAAACTGAAAATAAAAAGCGAATTAAAAACATTAATAAAACTATAATAACTAAAATAAAAACTATCGCTGCTTTACTGTCACTTTTTATCAATTTAATGCATCCTCGCTGAATAAAAGTATAAATATCTTTCACACAAAAAAAAAAATCTTCCTGATCTCAAACTTTTGAACAGTTGTGTTTATATTTTCTACATATAATCTTTGCACATTATTGAAAAACAAAAACAATACAATTCTAATATTTAGGACAAAACTAATTCTCCAGCCCGACTCACTGAACATGGTCTCCAGTCGCACTAAACAGGTGACGAAGTTGTCGAAATCCACAGAGAGGTCTTGCTCCGTGTACCGCAGGATGATCAGCTGGAATAAATGATTGTTCAGCTTGAAACCTGGAGGAGGAGAGGAAGAGATGAGGAGATGAAGAGATGAGGACAGGAAGAGAGGAAGAGATGAGGAGATGAGTGCTGTTTCCTCTGTTCAGTTTCTATCGTCCCGTGTAAGTCAGTGTACCTGCTGTTTCCAGAGCTCTTCTCATCTCATACGAGCTCATCGTGCCGGACTTATCCAGGTCATGGTCTCGGAAGATTTGCTGTGAACAGGAGGAAGACTTCATGAACTTCAAACAATATGAAGTCGGCAATCAGAATTGACAGCATTTATTTTGCATTATGAACACTGTTATTTTCCTATTTATTAATCTGCAGCTGCTTTGAAATAATTTGTCTGGTATCCAGGCATGTGATTGGCTAAAGACAAAAAAAGGAGGAAAACCTTCTTAAGCAATTATTATTAAAAATAATTATCTTATTAAATTAATAAAGATAATACAATACAATTACAATTATACATACTATCGTACTGTTAAATAATATCAAGTAAATCAAGTATTTAATAATAATAAAATATTATGTTATAATAAAAGTATTAATAGAATTGTTATTATTAATAATAACAACAAAAATAATAATTATCATTATTATTATTATTTTATTTTACAGAACAACAGTAAAATTATAATACTAACATTTATGGTTGTCTTAATTGTTTTGCTTTCAAACGTTAAACCATTGTGCTTTTATTTTGGCAGGAAACCACAGGGTTGTTTCCCACAAATTTGGGAAGATAGTTGGCGTATGTTGCGTACCAAATGCAAATTATGAGCGACTTAGGCCGTGTGTCCACCAAAGCGTTTTTAGCCAGCTGAAAACGCTAGGCGCTCTGCTAAAAACGCTCAGCTGTGGGCGCTTGAGAGCGTTTTGGCAGCGCAGCGTTTTTTCAGTTGAGACGGTTGAGACCGAGACACTTTGCTTGTTATGATACGGAATATCCGCGAAAGTCTTACTAGTATCTCATTTCACACATATTTTGTTTCTGTGTTGATTCTATATTAAAATGTCAATACAATGTAATGTATTTTCTCTGGCTCTTGATTTTTTTCCGTTATTATGCTTGTTGTTGTCATCTGTTGACGTTGTACAAGCAGAATCATGTGGCGGACGCGGTTGGTCGGTGTGGTATTAGTCCCGCCCCTCCTCCACTGTGATTGGACGGTTGGGTAAAAAGTGACAGTGATGAGCGCTGCGTTTTACCAAAAGTTGAACATTCTTCAACTCTCGGCGACCAGTAAAAAACGCAGAACGCTCAGCGCTTCGGCGTGAAAAAGACGCTCAGCGCCTCGTTACGCTCATGGCGTTTTAAAAACGCGGCGCTCCCATTGAAAACAATTGAAAAAACACGCCAGCCGCGAGTAAAAACGCTTTGGTGGACACACGGCCTTAAAACACACAGAATAGCAGTGAATCTGAAAATGAACACAGTGCTGTGCTTTACTCTGAAACATGCAGCGTGTCAGACTATATATTTATATAATTACATCACAACCGCTGCGATTTGATGATCACACTAAACCATATCACATGCATTGACAAATTTATAAAAAAGTAACCAGGCAATTGGCGAGTAATATAATTTCAATGCTGTTTTTTAGTCGCATTTGGCGCTTTGAACCCTGATTTGTTTAAGAAAACGTAATAAAATGTGCATATTATTTAGTAATTACTTAAGGCCATTTCACAATTACAGTGACAAAATCCTGTCCCTCCCCCACTAAACCATTTTTTCCCTCGGATTTACACGATTCAGATGGTTCATACTTTTCAGTTTGGATAATACGGAAATTTGTATAATCCCATCCCTAAGTATATTGCTATATAAACACAGGTGGCTTGACCAGTTCATGACCTTTCCCACCTTCTCTCTGACCCTGAGAATTAAACATGAAGCTTTTTCTGCTGCACCTTTAATATGTTTATATGTAAATGACCTGTGTTGTGACTGGCTGACCTGTTTGCATGTGTTGACCAACTCGTCATAAGAGCCTTCACTAAAGACCACCTTTGAAAACCATGAATATAATATAACATCATCTCACCAGGTAGCGTTTAATCTTTTCCCACAACACATGAAACTCTGTGAGTCCGAGCTTCCCGCTGCCGTCCGCCTGAAGCAAGTCAAGGACAATAAGAGCAAGACCAGCAGAAATACAGCCAGAACTGTGAGAGACAGAGAGGCCTGAACGCGAACGAGGCTGGACATTAAAACACTGCACTGGCTAAATGTATCTGGTGATAAAGCATAAGAGGATAACTCATATTTGGAGATGAGTTATTCTGCATTAGAGTCAAATTGAATATTTTTGCATTAAAGCAGAATCTGTGGAAAGGATACGTCCATGAGGTTGATCATGCTCCGACAGGACTCCTTCCCGAAGCCGTCCGTCTTTAAATCTTTATCTGTGGAATAAAGACACAAACACAGACGAGTGTTCAGGACTCTCACGTCCTTTTCTTGAGCGGTGATCAGTCTGATAGTTCATTTAAAGTGCCGCTATTATGCAATGTGAAAGGTTCCTAATTTAGTTTTGGAGTCTTCTACAATAGATCCTGCATCCAAGGACAAAAACACTTACATTTTCTCATAATACACATTGCAGCATCAGCTCTTTTCTCTCAGTGTCTGAAACGGTTCGATAAAGGATTCGGTCTCTCTAAACCCCGCCTTTCTGAGAGCTTTCCTCTGCTCTGATTGGTCAGATGACCCAGTCTGTTGTGATTGGTCGATTGCTTACAGCGTGTGTCGGAAACGAAACGCTCATTTCCATATCTGAATTTCAGATTTTCCTCAGCACTTGATAGGAACAGTAACGATGGCGTCGTTTTATCGTATCAATCTTATCTTTTGGAAGTGCAGCAAAGTGGATTTACTTTTAAAAAAAGCATCTTCTCGACACGACAACACGAACCAAACTCTTCCAGTCTCAGCTGCAACTACAAGTTTGAGGGCGGGGCAAAGGAGATGTTATTCCCCGGCAGCCAATGAAAACCATAGACTGGAATTACTGACGACTCGTTTCAGGATGTTTAGAATCATAGTTTTTGGGGTTTTTTTTGGAGACAATAGCTTCATTTATCGTTCACTTTGACCTTTAAACTTTGGAGACCTTTTACATTCACAAACAGCTTTACTACACACTACATGACAGGTTATTATCAAAAAAGCATAATAGGGGCACTTAAAATGTTATTAGCTCCGTTTCGAAACCTAGTGAGACAGCATAACGTATTCAGACAAATTCTATGAATAACTGAATCAAAAATATAATATAGAAGTATGACAGTCAATACTTTAAGTTTATTGCTCAATATTCAGATGCAAATATGCAAATAATTTGAGAGTGTAGCAAGAGTGAGACGACCGACTACAGAAGTATATGCTATCGATTTATTTACTTTTATTTAATTGCATGTAATTTAGGATGCTGTCTTTGTAGACAGTGAAGTGGTTCCCTAAGGTTTGGAAATCAAAGCTAGAGTGTCTGTCACGTGTGCTTATGAAGACTCACGTTTGGAGATGATTCTGTTCAGGATGGTCTGCAGCTCCGTCACACTGATTTCCATGTCCTAGAAAACACAACCACACACATGATTTCTGTAGCAATGCATCATAATGTTGAACGTCTGCACACAACAGTTGTGTGTGTGTGAGTGTGTGTGAGTGTGTGTGTGTGTGTGTGTGTGTGTGTGTGTGTGTGTGTGTGTGTCTCACCGGTCCGGCCAGCTGTCTGAAGAGACTCTTAAAGCCGGCATCAATCTGACTCTCATGCAGATGTTGCTGGAGAGAAAGAGAGAGAATACTGTGTCTGTAATGATAGAATGACTGATAAAATAACAGCGCATCACAGTACCACTAACTATTAAATACTATTAAACTTAGTTTACATATCAGGACTAGATCTTTTATTAAATGAATTTACAGCTTTTGTATGTTCTATAGCAGCACAAACACACTATACAGATGTGTGTCGAGCCAAACTACAGCCTTTAGCCGAGACTATACTGACAACGCAGAAGCAGTGCAATCTTACTTATTGCTTAAATATAGAAATGCGTCTCGAACTGATCATCTCACCTCCTCGGGAATATCAGCCGTGACTTTATCATCCATTTCTCTGAAGGGTACAAAGACAAAATACATTATCAGCCTGTGATTCTATGATTGGATCATTTTCTAGCATGTTAAGTTTGGCAACAGTTCTTCTAACCCTAACTGATAGATCTTGACCAAAAATGTAAATACATGTTGTGATGTTATTTCCATCAAGAGGTGCTTCAATTTTTGGACAAGATCTTGTGTTGACAATGCAAGAGTCCAGCTCTCTGTAAAGTCTCCTCCAGCACATCCCAAACACTTTCAGTGAATTTAAGCTCTGGACTCAGAGGAGACCATTCATGTGTGAAAGTGATTCTTCATGTTCCTCCCAACTATTCTTTTACTGATGAATCTTGACACTGTCATCCTGGAATATGGCCATGATGTAGTAGTTTAAGAAATGAAAAGCTACACACT
Source organism: Leuciscus leuciscus (assembly GCF_965113295.1). NCBI lineage: Eukaryota > Metazoa > Chordata > Actinopteri > Cypriniformes > Leuciscidae > Leuciscus > Leuciscus leuciscus. Next base: position 55,659,744 of record NC_138726.1, on the reverse strand, counting down.
CCATTAGGGCTGTATTCTTCCAGTCGATTAGTCGATTATTTGGTCGATACGTTCTGGCTCGACCAAAATTCTGATTGGTCGATTTTTTGCCGCGTTCATTGCATTAGTTTTGTCGCGTTCATTTACCGGTAATCAGTTTTGCCGCGTTCATTTCATCAGTTTTGCCGCGTTCATTTCATCAGGTGGAAAGCACTAATTGCTAATGGGGGTGTTTTCAGAGCACCCCTGTTTCACAGGTAACAGTCTGTCTTCAGAACACCCCCCTTGTTTTCACTTCTTTTGGATTAGCCCAACTCACCGGAGAAGACGGACAGATTGAAGAAAGTATGCTACTAGAAGGTTTGCTGAATATTACTTGATCTGGTTTGTTTAATAAATATAATTTTTTTATTAAAGTGGACGTGCCTTTTGTGTTTAAGAGTAAAAGCTTTAAGTTAATAGTCTATTCGTGTCTCAGCCGCGAAGCTGAGCTCCTATGTTCAGCCCATAGCATAGACTGTAAAAAATAGGTTCAGCCTCACTCTGTGCGAGCTGCACAGAGCGGCTGAAATTATAGAGTCTGTCAGTTATTATAATACATATGACAGAAACAATTGTCTAAATTATGTTACATATTCCTCAAAAGTTGTCATGATATCACTAGTTGACAACATAGTACTATTTTCGGAAATCATAGGCTATGATATTGCGCAGGTGCACGTGATGCAACGCTGTCAGAGCCGACAGACTCGTGTGTCAGACTCATTTCAGTGCACATTAATACGTCAAAAACGATTTAATACTGCAAATAGCCTACTAGTTTTTTTTTATGTTTATTTATAATTCATTTAGGCGGACAACAAGGCTACCAAGTACTGCGCACAGTGCGCAGCTAATTAATTTAACGTTTTTTTTCTAACGTCATTTTTAGTCGATTTTAGTCGATTTTTAGTCGAAAACTTCAGGACTTCAGTCGACCAAGATTTTCTTTGGTTGAGTACAGCCCTACACTCCATCAATCAGGGCTAGAAGAGCTGTTGATCCATAATGATCCAGTCATAGACTCTTCAGCATTTGCCTATTTAAATCCAAACAGGGATTTTTTTGGACGGCCAGTGTGTGTATACACATTTTTATGTTAGATGCAAAAATTGTGATTAATCGATTTGACATCACTAATTAAAAGTAAAGCTTGTTCTGATGAGTCAATAAAATTACAGAAAAAAATATGAAAATATCAGTTGGCAAAAAATTATTGCAACATAAGAGCAATAATCTGCTACGTTTTTTCTCCTTGACAATGCAAAGCGATTCAAATCAGAGAGATTAAAGAATTAAAGAAATGTTGGGCATCTTCAAAAAAGAAAAAAATGTAATTAAATTCATTAAAAGTTTAGTTAGAAAGTCAGAAAGCCATATTCAGGCATATATAGCCTTTTGATTCCACTTAAACAAAAATATGGATCATATATGATGCTTTGAGTGACAGCATGATAAATAATGCAATTGTCTTTTTAAGAAAATTATGCAAAATAGATGTGCATGGCCAGTGAAAAATACTTCTGGACCCCATTAACAAACCTTATTTTTAATTCCGACTAATAGCAGTTTAATGCTGTAAAATGCAGGACTCACTGTGAGTTGGCTGGTTTCTCTGAGAAAACTCTGAGCACGAAGTCTCCCTCTTTGTTGGGCTCGAAGGTGGACGGTACGATGATGTACTCTCCGGCCGGCAGACGGAAGCGCGAGCTCACCTCCCGCAGGTTGATGAAGAGCTCCGAGCGAGCGCTGGACGCATGACTGAGGAAGAAGTCCCGCTTCAGGTGCACGGCCGACCTGCCCGTATACTGAGCGGAGAAGTACACACACAACAACATCAACTGAGGGTTGTGTCGGATTTACATGTTGCTTTGGTCAAACATTAGGTCTCATACACCAATCATGAGCACATGTGAATTTGTGTGTGAAATCCGTGTACAAACGTTTTCACAAATCATGATTCATCAATAACTTTCTTACTAATATGAATTCTAAATTTACAAAGAAAAAAAGAGTGGAGGAAAGCCCTTATGTGGAGACGGTGTGGGCTTTTTAAGCCAATGACTAACTTTGGCCATGAGGTGGCTCATTTAGAGTCCGAATTCATTAACATTAGAACGAGGTTAAGAACATATTCACATGCGTATGCATGTGTTGAGAATTAGGCAGAAATTTTTTGTGAGAAGTTAAATATGAATAATCCATGCAACTATAAGTGAAACAGACCCAGTGTCCTCAAGCTCTTCAAGAGGATCTCAATTACCTTTCCGGACAAAATGCTTTTTCTCTCCATATTCTACAGTGTTTCAAGACCTTCAAAACTCAGAAATATCTCACAATCTAAAATTCACAGTCATTCAAACGGCCTCTGATCGTACCTCATCTGGCACCTGCAAAAATAAAGGTGGAAAAAAACGACCAATCAAAAAGAGCAATCAAACAGAGAGCCAAGAACAAGTGAACACAAACTTCGACAAGTTAAACAAAAGCGATCTGCTTTCTGACCTCATAAATGGCGAACCCGATGGTCTCCATGTCCTGTCCTTCTCTCCGCTTCTTCCTGCGGTCCTTCTGCATCAGCGCCACCAGGAAGCTGCAATCTGATTGGCCGGGAGAATCCGGATGTTTTAAGGCCACCTTGAACTGAGGGTTGATCCAGAACGTGGCTATGGTTTATGGGAACAAAAGAGGATGATGAGGATTTCAACTTTTTTGCAGACACTGACTAGAGTTGGGTATCGTTGAACTTTAGCGATTCCAATTCCGATTCTGCTTATCGATTCAGATTCTTATTGATTCTCAGTTTCGATTCCACTATGTTATAAAATAAAACATTGACAAAAAGTCAAACATTTAGATATCAAAACATTCTGTTGCAGCTGAATACCATGAACAAAAATCTGCAGCCTAAAGAACAACTAACTAATAAGCATCTTTTTCCACATCTTCTTGCGCTTGAATGGTTTAAAACCATTCAAATTAAAATAAAAATGTTTAATTAAAGCATTAAAATGCGCACAATTTTGATTCCGCTTATCGATTCCTTTAATTTTATAACAAGTATTGGATACGTTTTTCGATTCCCAAACCAAACACTGAGGCAGCGATGTCCTTCTGCGGATGCTGTACCTGGGAAGTTCCTGCAGCCTCCAGCCGTGCTGCCTCTCCTCCACTCGCCCTGATAGAGCGATGTGCTCCACTTCTTCACCTGACTCGCCTGGAGAGCGTCTGGTGTCAGGTTACAGATCTCCAAGCGGCTGAACTCGCGCAGGAAATCACTGAACGACATCCTGAGAGAGAGAGAGAGAGAGAGAGAGAGAGAGAGAGAGAGAGAGATGCAAACGATAGAAGATCCAGACACACTCATTTTCACAGGTGCTGAGTCATTGATAGGTCGTTGCCAGGGTGTTCTATGTGGTTTCTGGTTTCTAGGGTGTTGCTAATGTGTTTGTAGGGCATTTATAGGTCGTTGCTAGAGTGTTCTGTGTGGTTTCTGGTTTCTAGGGCATTGCTAAGGTGTTCTGTACAATTTGTATGGCATTTATAGGTCGTTTCTAGGGTGTTCTGTGTGGTTTCTGGTTTCTAGGGTGTTGCTAAGGTGTTCTAAACAGTTTGTAGGGCATTTAGGTCATTGCAAAAGTGTTCTGTGTGGTTTCTGGTTTCTAGGGCATTGCTAAGGTGTTCTGTACAATTTGTATGGCATTTATAGGTCGTTTCTAGGGTGTTCTGTGTGGTTTCTGGTTTCTAGGGTGTTGCTAAGGTGTTCTAAACAGTTTGTAGGGCATTTAGGTCATTGCAAAAGTGTTCTGTGTGGTTGCTAGGTGGTTGTTGAGGTGTTCTGAACGTTTATAGAGCATTGATAGGTTGTTGTCAGGTTGTTGTGGTGATTCAGGTGGTTTCTAGGGTTGTTGCTATGTAGTTGCTAAAGTGTTCTGAATGGTTCATAGAGCATTGATAGGTTGTTGCCAGGGTGTTGTTCTGTGTGGTTTCTGGTTTCTAAGGCTTTGCTGAGGTGTTCTGAACAGTTTGTATGGCAATTATAGGTCATTGCTATGTTTTTCTGGGTGGTTGCTAAGGTGTTCTGAACGTTTATAGAGCATTGATGGGTTGTTGCCAGGTGGTTCAGGTGTTCTGTGTTGTTGCTTGGTAGCTTCTAGGGTGTTGCTATGTGGGTGCTAAGGTGTTCTGAACAGTTCACAGGCATTTAAAGGTTCTTGCTGGTGGATCTCAACCTTTTTGACTTCAAGCCCAGACTTTTGACTTTAGCTGATAGCTAAAGAAAACCACTATGGTGTTCTGTGAGTTTGCTAGGTGGTTTCTAGGGTGTTGCTAAGGAAATCTAGGGAATTTTTCCTACTAGTATGGCTGGAGACTAACTGCTAATCTAAATCTGTCAGAGCATGGTCCACTAACCAGAACTCCCCGTCCTCGCTGCGGTTCTGTAATCGGCCCCGGACGGAGCGGTCCACGTTGTCCCATTCCCGAGAGCTGAACACACACGTCAGATCGGTCATCAGAGCAATATCATCACAGTAAAACAGACTCTATCAGTTCGCTTATGTGTTTCTCACTTGTCACTCCAGGCTCCCGTCCACTCCACTTCCCCCCACGGGTTCCTGATGCGCACCAGTTTAGTCATGTTTCCTCTGTAGACCACCTGATCAACACATATTTCATATTTTCATTAGGAATTACATGCACTGAACAATCTTCCATAATAAGACCAGAAACGTGTCCAATGTCCTTTTTGATTTATATTATTCTCTCTCGCTTGGCTTGATTTCTGGGATATTGAATATAATATGCAGCCATCAGGGATGGCTTTCAATATGTGGGAGACTCCCGGAGCTTCTAAGGAAAGCTGGGATGCCTGAATTTCCCTCACATTTATGCATTTGCCAGATGCTTTTATCCAAAGTGACTTACATGGCATTAAAAATATAAATGTTTTAGTAAGTTCATTCATTCCCTGGGAACTTTATCTGACTTGAAAGCATGACAGGAACCTCAAAGAAAGATATTCTGCATCTAAAACTGGCTAGATTGTTGTGTACAGTAAGTGTTTTAGTGTGTCTTTGTGTCTCTGGCTCACCTCTTCCACTCCAGTCACTGAGTACGCGTGACCTTTGACCAGCTTCTTAAAGGTCACCGCCTCCATGTCAAACTTACTGGTGATCTTGAGGACAAAAAGAAGCATAATGCAATCAGAAAATGAACTTAAACACCCTCAGCAATACAAACATGAGCAAAATAAACATGCTTATCAGTGTTGTCATCGTTAACTAAAACTACAATTATTTAAATAATTTCAGGAATTAATATAAAGCTGAAATAAAATATAAATATTAGATTAAAAACTTAGAAAACTCAAATGTGCTTGTTCATCTAAACGTGCCAAAGCTTTAACATAAGACATGTTTTTTTTTAATTTTTTTTTTATTCTGTGTTGTGTATTTACATTTTTCTGTTGATCAAATTAAGGCACAAAACAATAATTTATCTTTTATTCAAATGAAAATTAAACAAGCCCAAACAAGTGCAACACAACAGAGGTTTACTGTTGAAATTATAACATGGAAGAAAATGAGTTTTAATAATTTTATTATTAGTAGTATTATTAGAAGTAATAGTAGTATTACATTAAGATATACATGATATATTTTGACGGGTTGAAGTGTAGACCTTCTTGTGTGATGTGAGGATAGTTCCTCTCAAATGAAATGTTGTCAAAGTGAGAATATTACACAACAAAAGGCAAAAAAAATGTACATATGATTCCAGCATGTTCTGTGTGTCTCTGTGTGAATAAACGCTGCCTTAAAAGTATCGAACTCGATACCCAGCCCTATTTAACAAACTATACAAATGCAGCCTCATCGTTTTGCAAACACCTCAAGTGTCTGTGACTGTACGAAGCTCATGAATATATAACGAGGCTGCTTCTATTGGTGTTCTGTTGCTCATTGAAAGGTGTTCAAGCATGAGGCCGAGTGTGAGAGAGAATCATGCTCACGTCTATCGAGCAGCCCAGCAGCGAGCCTCTCTCCACGGCCCGACCGATGATGCTGAAGAGGTCAGAGGGCGCTTTATTCAACTCGTACATCTCTGTGACCCCGCCTGTGAAGTCCTCAAAGCCCTCGGACGTGCTGCCGCCCGACAGAGCCTCGTAACAGCCGTTCAGCCTGGAAAACAGAGCAGAAGCTGAGCGAGTGCAGTTCAGCTGTGTTTGATTCATGTGTAGAGTTAGGGATTATCAAGAAATATGGACTTGGTTTGTGTTTGAGAAAGGTCTTCAACGTGTTAAAACATACAGGGGTCACTGAAGCCAATAGTTTAAGGGACCATTTCTTTGTTAAAGCCTTACTTTCCAGTTAGACTAAAGTGTAGCTCTCCTTCAGAGAAAGAACGCATTATCTTGATGTTTTGAGAAAACTCTCCTGTTTATAGTTAGAGCCTGGCCAAATCCAACCTTGGAAAAGCTGTGTGTCGATAACTAACTTCAGGGTCCGAGTGTCAGCAGCATAATCGATGGAGATATGCTTCAGTCTATCTGTATATGTGTGGAAAATTACTGTGTTTATCTTTCTTAGCCAATCAGAAACTGCAACCTGAAGCAAGGACATAGTTCAGACCTTGGTGAAGGGTATAACTGCTGTGTGTGTGTGTGTGTGTGTGTGTGTGTGTGTGTGTGTGTGTGTGTGTGTGTGTGTGTGTGTGTTAGGGTATAACTGCTGTGATCTCTGTAACTGTAAGTGGGGCGGCCTACGAACTCCTGTGTGAGTCTTGAAGCTGAACTTCTGCTGATGAAACTGCAAACTATCTTCAGTAAAACTTTTCTTTAATTTATTATAATTCTGACTCCAGGTCTTCTTTCAAACATCTGGTCGGTCCTTGGGTCCTAAGCTGTAACCCCCTAACACAATAGTTGGGCCTAGGCTATAGAATAGTCTCCCCTTATCTGTGAAAACGTCACATTCTGTTTATGAGTTTAAATCTAAATTGAAATCTTATTTTTTTTACTTTGGCTTTTTAAACTTCAAGAAAACTTCAAGAAAGGGCATTCAACTGAGACTGCATTACTGTCAGTCACAGAAGCCCTACGGATCGCAAAAGCTGCTTCCAAATCTTCAGTCCTCATTCTCCTGGATCTGTCTGCTGCCTTCGACACTGTGAATCATCAGATCCTTCTGTCCAGCCTCTCATCACTGGGCATCACAGGAACTTCCCTCCGCTGGTTCGAGGGCTATCTCACAGGTAGATCTTCAAGGTCGCATGGAGAGGTGAGGTATCCAAAGCACATCAGCTGACCACAGGTGTTCCCCAGGGTTCAGTTCTTGGACCCCTCCTCTTCTCCATCTACACCACATCACTGGGACACATCATACAGGCACATGGTTTTTCCTACCACTGCTATGCTGATGACACACAGCTCTTCCTCTCATTTCAACCAGATGATCCCACAGTAGCTGCACGGATCTCAAGCTGTCTGGCGGACATCTCGGCATGGATGAAGGAACATCACCTGCAGCTCAACCTGGCAAAGACTGAGCTTCTCGTCCTCCCTGCCAATCCGTCTCTACAGCACGACTTCACCATCCAGCTAGAATCATCATTAATCACCCCATCAAGGTCGGTCAGAAATCTTGGAGTAACGTTTGATGACCAGCTGACCTTCACAGATCACATTTCAAAGACAGCTCGATCATGCAGGTTTGCACTGCACAACATCAGGAAGATCAGGCCTTTCCTAACTGAGCATGCAACACAACTTATCGTCCAGGCCCTGGTCATCTCTAGGCTTGACTACTGCAATGCTCTTCTGGCTGGACTTCCAGCATGTGCAACCAAACCCCTACAGATGATCCAGAATGCTGCAGCTCGTCTTGTCTTCAACGAGCCCAAGAGGGCCCACGTCACTCCTCTGTTCATCTCTCTGCACTGGCTACCTCTCGCTGCTCGCATCAAGTTCAAGGCATTGACGCTTGCTTACAGATCTATCACAGGCTCAGCTCCCTCCTACTTTCACTCACTCCTACGAGTCTACATCCCTACCAGACACCTACGATCGGTCAACGAGCGACGTCTCGTGGTTCCATCGCAGAAAGCCACAAAATCTCTTTCCAGAACATTCTCATTCACAGTTCCATGCTGGTGGAACGCTCTCCCCACCCTCATCCAGAATGCAGAATCCCTGACAACATTCAAAAGACAGCTGAAAACCAATCTCTTCTGTGAGCACTTAACGTCATAAAAAAAAAAATCAGGCTTATCAGGCTTATGCTACTCTGAATAATACCTGAACTTCGTATTTTGAGCACTTCTTGCGTTGATGTTGTTTTTTGCCTCTTCATGATGACTTGCTTAATTTAGTCCTAATTTGTAAGTCGCTTTGGATAAAAGCGTCTGCTAAATGACTAAATGTAAATGTAAATGTAAATGTAAAATTTGTATGTTAAATTTGCTGATTTTCTGATTGCTGATGTTCCCTTTTATCTTTTGTTTGTTTCCTTTCATTGTTTTATCTTATTTGTACAGCACTATGGTTCAACTACTGTTGTGTTTATCGGTGCTTAGTAAACACATGAATGAATGAATGAATGTTTACTTGGCATAGGCCTTCTCCAGCAGAGCGCTCCAGAACTCTCCACCCTCCGCTGAGTGAACGAACAACAGCTTCCCATCTTTCACCGGCAGACGGTCATCAATCACCACGTCCAGCCACTCGCCGAACTGCCAGAACTACAGAGACAGAGACAGAGAGAGAGAGAGAGAGAGAGAGAGAGAGAGAGAGAGAGAGAGAGAGAGAGAGAGAGAGAGAGAGAGAGAGAGAGAGAGAGAGAGAGAGAGAGAGAGAGAGAGAGAGAGAGAGAGAGAGAGAGAGAGAGAGAGAGAGAGAGAGAGAGAGACAGGTTAGATGAGGTAACGCATGAACGCATGGGATGGCAGAGATGAAGTGTGCAGAAGAGAACGAGGGGAAGCAGTGATGGAGTAAATTAAAAATTAAAACAGATTGAAACTTGTGTTTAGAAAAACTTGTGTTTTGCATAGCTTTGTATTTTACTGATTCACTTTTATGTTGTATGGTGTCCTTGAGTGTCTTGAAAGGCACCTATAAATAAAAGTTATTATTATATATTAATTCTTGTTTCTGACGTCACAAACTACCGTGTAACCAATCATATCAACGTGTGATCGTCAACGAGTGAGAGACAGAGAGAGCAGTTCAGTTTCATATCCTCTAAAAAATAAAGGTTCTTCATGTAAATGATAATGTACATCGTATAGAAGCTTGGTTTTGCCATGGAATAAAAAAAGGTAATTGAGATGTTTTATTTCACAAATCTGACTGAATTTTTTTCTGTTTACGTCTTGCAATTCTCAAAGGACAAAAAAGGAAGGGCCGTGACGGAAATAACATTTAGCTGGTTATCATCACAAAATAAACGTATTCTGTCCTGACGTTCAGCTGGATGTACATTATCCCACTTATTTCACTGGTGACACTTTACATTACAATAAGGTTCATTAGTTAACACTAGTTAATGTAGTAACTAACATGAACTAACAATGAGCAATACATTTGTTACAGCATTTATTAATCTTTATTAATGTTAGTTAATAAACATCCAACTGTTCATTGTTTGTTCATGTTAGTTCACAGTGCATTAATGTTAACAAATACAACTTTTGATTTTAACAATGTATTAGTAAATGTTGAAATTAATATCAACTAAGAATAAATAAATGTTGTAGAAGTGCAGTTCATTATTAGTTCATGTTAACTAATGAACCTAATAATAAAGGGTTAACATTTTACTTCTCACATGATGCAAAAAATGTATCTGAGTTTAAATATTTTTCATCATGTATTATAAATATTACGTATATATAAACAAGACGAGACATATGTTCAAACAAGACAGACATTAATGGGATAATGTACAGCCGGATCACGCATTACACAGCTTTACACCACATAAATAATGACAGGGACACGAAATATTAAACCGTTTTAAAGGCTTACTTGTTTAATATCTTATCATCCGTTACACTGCACAAAACAATCATTCTTTCTAACAACCTACTATTAATAAAGTCCTCCGGTTTCACTTACTTAGTAAACAAGAGAGAGCGAGTGTGTGGTGTGATTCGAGAGACATGACAGAAGAGTCTTCCTCAGATACCCGGATGAGCCTCATTATACAGGTTAAATGTCATGACTGACCAATCAGAATCAAGCGTTTCAGAGAGCCATATAATGCCAAATAATGGCACTGATGGTTCGATGACGAACCTTTAATATTCATGGAACCTTTTCATTCCACTAAAGATTATTTATAGTGGAAAAAGTTTCTTTAGATTTTCTAAATGTTCTTCACACTAAGAAAAAAAGGTTATTTTAAGGTTCTTCCAGAGCCAAAAAATGGTTCTTCCATGACCGTCCAGCAGGTGGCTCACACACACACACACACACACACACACACACACACACACACACACACACACACACACACACACACACACACACACAAACACACAAACACACACACACACACACACACACACACACACACACACACACAGACACACAGACACACACACAGAGACACAGACACACACACTCTCTCTGGTCCTGTAATCACTGGATCACATTAGTAGATTATAACTTACATTTATCAGTTATCCATTAGCATAGAGATAGCATTCTACAATACCTGATCATTAAAGATAATCACCAATCTGTTAAAGATACTTTGTAATGATTTTGTTGAGGAATAGCATCCACTGATCACTGGAAAAGGTGGCTGCACAAACATGATAAAAAAAAAACAGAGATAAAGCATTAACTTCACAGATAATGCACATCCTTTGCAGTTTGTTTTGTTGCATTAGTGCTAAAAAGTCAAAGAAAGATGAAACGTTCTGAACAAATTGGCTTCCATGCACTGAATGCACATCATAATGTCATTACAACTTCAACATTTCATGTTCAATTGAAATCTGATTTTTATTTTTATTTTTAAAGGTATAGACTTTTAAAAGTATATGTAACTTTTTTGTAAAAAAAAATATATACAGTATATATATATTTTTTTTTTTTACAAAATGTATATAATTGGTGCATTCATCTTCCAAACCGTGTTTTTGCCTTCTCCTGACTCACTCCGCTACACATATACTGAGTTTATATTTGGACTATATTAGAGCGAGCAGGACGACAGGAGCCAGAACCAGCGGGACTCGCGAGACTCATGCAGTTTTATTAACCGCTAGAGCACTGAAAGTTACATAGTGTACCTTACATTTTTATTCAATCAGTGTTACTTGCCATTTCTTTGTAATTATTTGTGAAATTTACTAGTAAATTCTGAGTGCAAACAGTTCCTCCCCCAAGGGTTTTCAGTATGAGGTGATGTGACTACAGCGTTATAGTGAACCCTCATTCATTATTCATCACGTATTCCAGAATATACTGGTGCAGCAGAAAACCCTGTTATTTACGTCCATCCACACTTCCACCAGAAATACACACACACACGTCTGTCTTCCACACACACCTGCTGACTGGCACCTTTATGAACTCAAAACAGTCAGGGAACACACACACACACACACACACACACACACACACACACACACACACACACACACACACACACACACACACACACACACACACACACACACACACACACACACACACACACACACACACACACACACACACACACACACACACACACACACACATGTCTGTCTTCCACACACACCTGCTGACTGGCTTCCTTTATGAACTCAAAACAGTCAGGGAATGTTTAGCCTCTCTCTCTCACACACACACACACACACACACACACACACACACACACACACACACAAATGGATTTGAGAGACATAAATGAAATCAATCATCAATCATTGAACATCCCTGAGGAATTTCTCTTCAGGATATTTGATTTATATAAAGCAGAGGCCAGATTAAATCTCACAGTCTTTCAAGAACATCTCGGAATAATTGTTCAGTACGTGTCTATTATACATATACGTAAATAGATATACAGGTATGAATATGTATAAATCTTGCATAAAGAATATATTATGCATTTGACTATATATTTCAGTATCAATTTGATGGTTTTATATAAAAATGAAAGCAATGTCACAACGCAAATCATCTAAATGGTCCTAAAACTGCATTACTTGTTATTAAATATGACCAGGACAAGCGAGGTTCACTCATTTCATTTTTCATGTGTGTGTAATTCTCTCCCACCGTCCCTCGTGATTTACTCTCTCATCATCAGCTTCAACACACACTCGCTGCATTTCTGCTTCTAATGTAATCTAAATGAGTCCCAGATGAGACAGACAACGTGTGTGTGAGAGTGTGTGAGAGAGAGAGAGAGAGAGAGAGAGAGAGAGAGTGAGAGTGTGTGTGAGAGAGAGAGAGAGAGAGAGAGACGCATTAGTGAACACATTTGGGTCCTAAAGAAGCCCTGTGTTTTTGTTCTCACGCTCATTCATGCATGATGCACATCGGCTGTGTGTGTGTGTGTGTGTGTGTGTGTGTGTGTGTGTAGTATTTGATGATGATATATTTTGCAGTTCAGGATTATATTCAACTTTTGTGAGTCCTACTGAGTGTTAAGTCTGACTGCACGGTGTTGTTGTCTAGTTCTGCACAGATGTTCATGCCACCCCCAAATAAAATCTGTGTTTTTACACATGTGCCACAGTAGCAACATCACATGTAAACACTAAGATGCATGAACATGGTAATCATTCAGAGCCGTTGTATTTCTCAATTTGAACTTGTGATGTAATTTGCTTCGTTGCATTATGCTGCCTGTACAAATTGTGAAAGGATTCTTGGCTTGCGGTGTCACCTCATTACCCATAATGCCACTTCACTGAGGTTATTTGAAGAGTGTATAACCTGCCCTCCCCCTCATCTCACACACATCCGCACAATAACTCCCTTCGAGACACTGAAATGTGATCACACCTATTGCCATTGTGAACGCACTACAGTAGAGCACAAGAGGAACAGATTACCCATGTTGCCTGAATACGCATTCACTGTTTCTGAGAAGCACTTCACCGCTTTATAATACTCACACACACACCATTGCTCACTCTAGTCTGTTTACAGAGCAAAGTTCAGGAATGGTTTATGGCCACATTTGTTTCAAATCACTCTTAAAATTAAAGCTCCCAAAGGGGGTTTTCACAGCAATGCCCTAGAAGAACATTTTAACCCTAGAGTCTTCGCACGTCGGTCAAAAAAAAAAAAAAAATATATATACATATATATATATTAAGGAACTATATTTTAGTTTGATAATGTTTTGTTAATATTTTGTATTTTTAGGGGATTTTATGGTACTACATCATATTTACGCAGTAATTATAATCCATTTATTCACATTTTGAGCATAGACCTGGAATTTTTCCAACTTAAACTTTCGTAAGTCTTGAATGCTTTAAAGCACAGACTGAAGTTTGGTCTCTTTTTAAAGAACACACACGGCAAATTATTGCTGGAGTGAAAAAAGTTTAAAAAAGTGAACTCAAATTTACAGAATTTTACGTTTATTGTTACGAAAAATGCACAAAATTACTATAAAAAAATTGTTTTACTGTAAAACTGCAAGAAAATCAAAGACATAAATAAATCTAAACAAGTTGTGATCCAAATTTGAGATATCAAAAAATGAGCTTTCAGTAAGATTATTTTTGGCCGCAGTACCAAATGTTTCCACCAGATGATATTCATCTCCCATTCATTTCCAATGTGCTCATTTTTGACCATGTGACAATTTTTTTCAGGACCATTTAACCTTTTCGAATCATGACCATGATTTTGTGTGTGTGTGTGTTTACATAGCAAGTGCCAAAACCTTTACCAAGTTTCGTACCATTCCGTAAAAAAAACAAAAACAAAAAAAAACGTAAAATGTTCCGGTCAAAAATGACGAAGAGCATCAAAGGATCTTTTTCCACTATAAAGAACCTTTAGTGCATTGGAAAGATTGCATGGAAGATGAAGGTTCTCAGTGGAACCACAGATGCCAGTAAAGAAGCTTTATATTTAGGAGTGTGACGTACCTGGAAGTGGAAGATTCCCACATAACTTCCGTCAAAGTCCTGTCCGTGCGGCACCACGCGGTGCAGGAGGTTATCGTTCAGAGTCAGAGACGCGATGGCCGCCAGCAGCCAACAGTCACCTGATGAAACACACCACACATGAGCTTCAGTGAAGACAAGAGACCAGATGTAAACACTTGGTCAAAGTCCCCCTGTGATGAAAACTCACGTTTTTAATGTTGTTTATATGTGAATGTGAAGATTTTTTAAATATGCTTTAAGACCAACCATGTGCAAATTCATCAGTCAACACCATTGCTGAGTATTTTCTCCTTAAACTGTCTGAATATCAGTGTCTATGGTGTTTTGGCCCATGATGAGAGATTTAGTTTTATTTCAGTACAGGTAATTGTGTAACTTAAACACAGCTGAATAAATATGTGTAGAGAATGGTGTCTAACTAACCACGAGTCCACCAGAAATGGTCTTTGGTGTAATGAAACGCCTGTCTAAAGCCCTGTTCACTGCTGGTATTAAGATGCGTTTTGGTCGATCGGATCACAAGTAGACGAGGGAGACACATTCCCGTTTACTCCTGGTGTTTTAATCCGTCTCTTCTGTCCACTTTCATCCACTTCTGTCCTGATTTCTTCGAGGGGAGGGTCTATGGGCGGGAAATGGATGGGTTTTTCAGATCTTTCTATCTAATAAGTTTGTTTACACATGAACACGACCGGAGACGAGGGAAAAACTCACGGAGAGCATCAGCTTTAGTTTCTGCTCTGACCGACCCAAGATCAGCCGAACGCTGTGAGTGTGTGTTAGAAATCAGCCGAACGCTGTGAGTGTGTGTTAGAAATCAGCCGAACGCTGTGAGTGTGTGTTAGAAATCAGCCGAACGCTGTGAGTGTGTGTTAGAAATCAGCCGAACGCTGTGTGAGTGTGTGTTAGAAATCAGCCGAACGCCGTGAGTGTGTGTTAGAAATCAGGAATGGAGAGAGAACATTGTTTGTGTTTGATACGTTTTTCATCTTCAAACCAAACTTGGTTCTTCAGTCGACAGAGTTTAAACCCCGTCTGTATAACCTCTTCTCATAATGTCTCTCATTAGTTCAGTGGACGGAGAGCAGACGAGCTTCTGAGGCTGTTTGAACACATTCGATCACAAGAGTGTTTACACTACGAAAGCAATCCGGTCGGATGTGTTTTAATCTTCCTCTGGAAGTGTTGGAAAGTGGACGAGCTCAAAGCGTTTAGACCCGTTTACAGCTGTATTTAGTGTCGTCCACTTGTGATCCGATCGACCAAAACACATCTTAATACCAGGAGTAAACCGGGGCAAAGTGTTCCTTTCTGTATTTATTTATTTTTACTTCATGCCTCAGTCTCTGGGATCCTTCAAAACATAATAATTATTGCCCCAAACAACAGGACGATGAACGATGACCTGATATTACAAGCCAGAGAAAATGTAAATAACCTCCATCAGGTTAAAGGAAATGTGATATAAAAGAGGGAGAGTCATGTGTTTATTTAAGCTTTTACAAGCACAAGACTAACATCAGCAGTCACTGTGTGTGCTCAACAAACATCCTGACCAATCACAGCTCTTCCTCCCGCTTTTATTTAATGACCGCAGAGCTTTAATTATGAACGGGGCTCTGAGTCTGGAGTAAACATTGCAGTGCTTTACTACTCCATGTGCCTTCCTCTGTGAAATACAACACTGATAATAATCACAAATGTTTCTTGAGCAGCAAATCCTCATATTATTATGATTTCTGAAGGATCATGTGACACTGAAGACTGGAGTAATGATGCTGAAAATACAGCTTTGATCACAGGAATAAATTACATTTTACTATATATTCAAATTGAAACCAGTTATATTAAATAGTAATAATATTTCACAATTTTATGAGATTTTTGATCAGCCATTGGTCCAGTAAATGTTTGGTTGAGGTTGTGAGGTAAATCGAGGTTGCGTGAGGTAAAGTCCTGGACAGACTCACCCAGAGCTCCCTGACAGATGTCAGTACGAGTCGCTCCATCCACGATGAACTGGGGACGCGTGCAGATCTCCTGAAGCACACAAACACACAGAAATTAGATTTGCATTTACACACGGAAATGAGGCACATCAGTATTTAGCCTCACACACACACACACACACACAGGCCTGTCTGTAAGCTGTGGGTGACGAGCACATGCAAGCAACGAGTGGAAACACTGGGAGTGTTGTTCAAATTCAAACTCATGTTCGGTTCATAAAGAGAGGAAGGAGAAACAAATGTAAAACGAGTTGCCATTTTTCCTGACAAATTGTTCCAGCTCTTAAACCGCCCATATCAACTCTCTCTCTCTCTCTCTCTCTCTCTCTCTCTCTCTCTTTAAGGCGGTTTAAGAGCTGGAACAATTTGTCAGGAAAAATGGCAACTCGAGAGAGACATTGGGAGTTGATTACTAGAGACAGAGAGAGAGAGAGAGAGAGAGAGAGAGAGAGAGAGAGAGAGAGAGAGAGAGAGAGAGAGAGAGAGAGAGAGAGAGAGAGAGAGAGAGAGAGAGAGGGAGACAGACAGAGAGACAGAGAGAGAGAGACAGGTTAGATGAGGTAACGCATGAACGCATGGGATGGCAGAGATGAAGTGTGCAGAAGAGAACGAGGGGAAGCAGTGATGGAGTAAATTAAAAATTAAAACAGATTGAAACTTGTGTTTAGAACAGCTTTTAGTGATTTGATTGTTTGATTTTATGTTTGATCTGTATGTCTGTCTTTTTGCATAGCTTTGTATTTTACTGATTCACTTTTACGTTGTATGGTGTCCTTGAGTGCCTTGAAAGGCACCTATAAATAAAAGGTATTATTATTATAATAAGGAAATAGTGTCCCAAACAAATACAAGACTAACCCATTTGACCCTTAAAGTCCTTTTCTTGACTTTCTTGTTTCTGACGTCACAAACTACCTTGTAACCAATCAGATCAACGAGTGGATTTCTGAGCTGAGTGAGTGAGTGGAGGCGGGGGTCATTTGCATATTCATAGAACTGCGTATACTAAATGAGGCAAGGGTGTCGAGTTACATTCAAGATATTTTAAGGCATGAGGATTTTTTTTATCAAGGAAAAAACTTTAAATATGTAATTTTAGTGATCAAAGATGAGTTTTAAGGGATAAAATGATTGACTACAGGCGGACTTTAAAATAATGCAGTTAGAAGAGAACGAGAGGAACAGGAAGCAGTGATGGCGTATAAAGGAAGTAGTGTGGACAACAAATACAAGACAAACCCATTTGACCCTCAAGACCCTACGGGTCGGCTCACCGTCGGTCTCTTCCAGCGTAATCCCTGCGTCTTGGAGGATCGCGGGCCCAACTCGTTGAAGCCCACAGAAGAGCTGCTGGCTGGGAACAGTGGGTCCTCAAACAGGGTCCTGGTGCGCTGGCATTGGGCCCTCAGCGAGTCGTAATCTTGTCCCAGGAACTTCACGGCATTGTGGTTCTGACCCAAACCTGCGTCCCGGTCCCACTGACTCCGCAGCTTCGCAGCCATTCCCGTGGCGTAAATGGGCTCCATGCTTTGGCCCGCTTTACTTTGGCACTAGAGCGCTAATAGATGACGTTACCCCAGACAGCCAATGAGGACAGAGGAAGGGGAAGAGACGAGCCAATCACAACCCAGGAAATGAGGAGTGGAACGAATGTCTTAACTTTGAATGAATGATGTTGGATGACATTAAATCAGAGCGCACAATGGTCCAAGTCCTGGAAAAGAGAAGAATTAAATAAAATGAGCTTGTCATATGAACAATTGCATATTTCTTTCTGTCATTTTTTGTCTGATAATTCTTGTGAACTTGATGGGAAATGTAGTTTCTTATGTTTTCCAGCTTAAATGAGTCATATTTTCTAACTAGTTTCATCACTATTCTTAATCAACAGAACAGAAAATGCACACAAACATTCACAATTATATCATGATCAAAATCCATTCATTCCCACCATGTTCCCAACCTCGAAAGAAGGAAATTAACCCCTAACTTAGGTGTCGGGTCAATCTGACCCATTCAGATAAAAGTTAACCTATGATGCTTTTCTTGAAATTTGAAACTTTTTTCTAAAATATATATATATATATATATATTGATGTACTTTGTTATGCCAGTTTCTCAACTACCCTCAGAGAGTATTTACATTTACATCTATGCATTTGGCAGATGCTTTTATTCAAAGAAACTCACAGTCCATTGAAGGCGTACATTTGTAACAGGTCACGCATGTTCAGTTCTCTGGGAATCACACATGATCTTGGTGTCACGAGCGTCATACTCTTTGAGTTCCAGGAAAACACACAAAAGATGTGCTTTTCCACACTTCAAAAACATCTGAAAGTCTGTTTAAAAGAGTAAATGCAACGAACACTCTTCCATTCCCTACTGATTTTTGTGTTTGTTTGTTTATTAAAAGAATAATAATTGGATTCAACTTACCAAATATCAATTATTTGGTGAATTGAATCCACTTCTGGTTCATTTAACCCCCACTGTAACGACTGTACCCAGATTTTGAACCCAAGAAAGTTTCCCACAGGAAACTTTGCCTATATGGTGCTTAAATATGATCATTCTGACATGCCTCTGAATGCAGAATAAACTAGCATTCATTTCAAACAAAGCCTGAGATCTGCTGTCACAACCTCCATAAGCCTGACCTCAGCCTGCATGCTCAGCTTTAACCTTCAGAATAGTGACTCACTAGCGCTAACAAACTTGACAACCACAGAAAGAACTGTTAATCCTCCAGGGAACAGCAAACATTCATATCTCGAGCTTCAACCAGAGCAAAAACATCTGAGAGTCTGTTTCAGAGAGTTGAAAGAGCGATACAGTAAACGAACACCCGCCCATTCCCTCCTATGAGTCAAACCTGTCGTAATTTACCCTCCTCCTCCTCAAACGTTTATCCTTGTTTGGTAAACCATAAAGTGCTATTAGTCTAGTCTTAGGGCTGAAGCTCCATTTAATGTTTCTTGCTAATGTTAATGTTTTTTATTTAAATGCTGTCGACCCATCTTACTTATGTCATTTGTTGTTGTTTGTTATAGTAGCTCAGGGCCGGCCCGTGGCATGGGCGGAAGAGGCAAATGCTAGGGGTCATGCCGAATTCACATGACGCATGAAAAATGAGCATTATACCCTGCCATAGATGGCACGCAATGTTAAAAAAGTAGACCAAAGACCTCTGGTGGCCATGCAAGAAAAAGATAAAGACAGAGGTAATGGGATGCAATGAATGAACAGTTTATCTAGTAGTTAGACAAGAGTGACGTTTATTATTCTGAAAGCTATCTAGCCAGAGTTAACGCCAGTTTTTTAACCCTAAAATCGCAACATTTTATGTAAAATTCACAGTAAAAAATATTTTATTTGTGATTACAACATGAAAAATGTGCCATAGTTTAGAAAGACTGCCGCCATCTACTGGAAAACAAACACTTTTAAAATGTATTTTGAAAATTAAACAGTATTCTAGACTATGCTCAATGAATACGTGTTAGCATGAATTGCTAATTACTCTTGCTATTTGAGTTCAAGCCAGGACTATTTTTGTATAGTTCACCCTCATCAGCTTTTTTAATTTTTTTATAATATAACGTAACACAATGGTCTCTCTCATTCTCCAGTATATATGCCGTTTCTGTGTAAGTGTATAAACACAAGGACCAGTGGCTAATGCAAGCGGAACAATCTTGCCTAGGACAGCAAATTAGTCATGATCATGAACATGAAAGCAATCCCCATTAAACTTAATGAATGAACTCAATAAACGCATTCAAACCAATGAGAGAAAGTAGAGCAGTGGAAGGGTGTGGTGCGTGAGAGCCGGGGAGAGCAGAAGACACGCTGCCAAGAGTGTATTAAACTGTGTGTGTGTGTGTGTGTGTGTGTGTGTGTGTGTGTGTGTGTGTGTGTGTGTGTGTGTGTGTGTGTGTGTGTGTGTGTGTGTGTGTGTGTGTGTGTGTGTGTGTGTGTGTGTGTGTGTGTGTGTGTGTGTGTGTGTGTGTGTGTGTGTGTGTGTGTGTGTGGATGTTTGCCATGAGTACAGATGCAACATTCAGCGCTCGAACAGTGACTTCGCATAAACACACTTCAGCTAAAAAACGGGAAACCCATTTCAATTTTGCCTTCAGCGATGCTTTTCTCTAAAGCGAGTTTCTTTCTTTGTTTTGTGAAGTTCTTGCTATTTGTCTCATGTCAAATCTCCAGCCATCTGCCATTAAACCAGCCTGATGAAACATGTTCCTGTTATCATCGAGATCTGGTGGTGGAGGCGCTCAGGCATGATGAGCAGAAGCTCACAAACATGCTCAAGTAAATATTGAATTTGTCTCTTGTGGAAGCGGGAACCTCTATTGTGTAGCTCTCTGAAAAAAGGGACAAAGATGACAAAAGAAAAACAAGTAAAGACACATCATGAAACCTCAGTTTTTGAACAGACGCTGTCGACCAATCAGAGAGAGAGAAGACGTGCACAGACTGAGAGAAAACATCTGAGGAAAAACGTGTTCCAGGAGACCTAAAACCGTTCCCAAGACTGCTAATGGGAGTCGTTTAATTCACACTAATGAGCCAAATATGTATGTGAACAATGCTGATCATCTCCTAACAAGGTCACATGTCAAGTTCTCAGTAGATTCGATGATTAGCGAAAAATCAGTTCTTGTAGAGTTGAATGCAGGAGAAATGAGCAGGAATAAAGATCTGAGTGACTTTGACAAAGGCCAAATTGTTATGGCAAGGCGACTGGGTTAGAGTATCTGAAACGGCAAGGTTTGAGTGTTGCTCCCGTTCGGCAATGGTGAGAGTTTACCAACAGTGTCTGAGGAGGGACAAACCACAACCTGTCGACAGGTTCATCGAGGCTCATCACGGCTCATCGAGGCTCATCACGGCTCATCGAGGCTCATCGAGGCATGAGGGCAACAAAAGCTATTCCATCTAGTCCGAGCCAACAGAAGATTTACTGTGGCACAAGTCAAGCAAAATATTAATGATGGTTTTGGGAGGAATGCGTCACAACACACAATGCATCGCACTCTGCCTGCGTATGGGGCTGTAGACCAATCAGAGAGCCTGTAATGAATGACAGTTGGGCAAACAAGTGTCGTAACTGGACCTTGAAGCAGTGGAAGAAGGTCTCCTGGTCCGATGGGTCCCGTTCTCTTTTACATCACATGTGTGTGCCGTTTACCTGGAAGTGATGTCACCAGGATGCACTATGGGACGCCGGCAAGCCGGTGGAGGGAGTGTGAGGCTCTACTGGGAAACCCTGAGTCATACGTGAATGTAAATTTGACACGTGCCACCGACCCTGGTGTGTTCAGCAGGATAATCTCACTGACACACACTGCACACACACACTGCACACATTATTCAGGAATAGTTTGAGGAACATGATGAAGAGTTCAAGGTGTTGTCCTGGCCTCCAAATTCTCCAAATCTCAATCCAATTCATATTTCGCAGGGAGTTTGATTGACAGGCGATCATCTGACCAATCATAATCCGCTGAATCCGCCATTTTGTCCGACAAAGCAGTCAGGAGAGTTAGTAGATTAACGTCTTTCCGCGGTTAAAACAACATTCCTTCTGATGTTCATTCATGTTTATTTGATGCTCTAAATTAACTATAAGGAAGAGATGATCGGTTCACGAGCAGCTTTAACTGAGGATCTGTCAGACACATTAAAGAGCCACAAAACGTTATTTATTGTTTAAATTTCTTTAAAAAATGACCAAATTTGAAAGTTGAGACTTTGTTTCATATCAAAGGTAACCTGGTCTGTCCTGTCTGCCTTCACTGCGTGAGAACATGTGTGGTGTGAGAGTGTCCATGGCGGACATAGCAACAGTAACTAAAGGGGGCGGGTCTTTGCGACAGTAAATTGAGGATCTGTGGGATGTGCTGGACCAACAGGTTCAATCCACGGCGGCTTCACCTCGCACCCTACAGGACAGGACACCTTCAGGGCTCTAGAGTCCATTCCTCTGCGGGACGGTGGTGTTTAGGAGATACATGGAGGACCAACAGCACATTAGGCATGTGGTCATAATGTTGTGTGGCTCATCGATATATAATTTTTTATTAATAACATGTCAAAATCCAGATTTTTGCAATTATGTTTGATGCCATTAGTGGTGCAGAAATCACAATTAAACATTGCTCAGTGGGAAGCAGCAAGAAGCCTCTGTATTCTCTCTGTACTCTTCCATAATCAGAGAAACAGCAGATGTCGAGGTCAGGTCAGGTTAGTCTGCAGGTACGGGATTTTCTCACACTCACACAGACAGACAACACCCTAAACTACTAAATCACACAACTAACACTGTGATCACAGTAAAACACCTGCACTGTTCCTAATGTAAATAATGGCGCTGCTGATTCCAACTTCCCTGAATCTGATATGATCACGTCAATAGTGGCAGAACTCTACAATACCGACAACACTTATCAAGTTACATCCTATTTAAGACATGATTTTCATACAAAGCAACACGCAATACATGAGCCCTCTAGGGGCTCTAGTCGTCTCAGAAGACAACTACGGGTTCAGTGTCTTAGTCCAGGGGGTTTCAAACTGGGAGACACAATGGAGTGCTAGGGGGTCTGTGGAAATGTTGTTTAGAGAAAGAACATTAACAATAAATCTATAATAAATAAATAAATTACATTAAAATTAATTATTTATTAATTTATAAAATAATTAAATAACTAAAGAATAAATATAAATTAACAAATAAATAATACCTAAAGTAGTTATAGAAAAATAGATTTAAATAAAATTTTATTTAATATAATAATGTAACTTAATAGAAACTAGAAATCATATTTTTGAAATATTTATAATGTAATTTTTTCAGAGTATAAATTGGGTCTTTATACAAGAACCTATATAGATTAAATTTTAGGATGGGGTCCCTCACACAGGGATGATCATAATTGGGAATAATTGGGAAAAATCCAGTCTTATTAAAGTGTAAGTTCTCCAATGGCATTATTTAATCACAAAAACAAGCACCATTGCACTACCAAAGTGGATTTTAGACAAGAAATAACGGGGCTTCGCTTTCATTCACTTTCTGTATGATCGAAGAAACCCACCCTGACCACAACAGCTGAGCTGACCATGTGTGTGTGTGTGTGTGTGTGTGTGTGTGTGTGTGTGTGTGTGTGTGTGTGTGTGTGTGTGTGTGTGTGTGTTATTTAAAAAGCTTTTAATAGCCAAGCCATGCATGCATTCAGCATCAAACAATTCAGATGTTTTTTTTATGGAGAAGTGACACGAATGTAAACTGAAAGTATCAACTCTCAGAACTTGACCCACACACACAACTACACGCATTCACAACCACTATGACGTATATGTATGCATGCAAACGATATCGTATGAGTGTATAATGGCCATAAACAGGCGAGCTTTAGAAACTGCAAAACAAGGAAATGAAGTTCATTCACTTTTAGACGTTTTAAAGTCTAAAAAAAAAAATTGTTTGGCTGACAAACAATTATCTTATAACACAACCTTCACGTAAGGCATATTTTGTATCAACAACACGCGAATAAAATAATAAAAGTGCAACAAAGTGTCAAAGTCTCACTTGCGTGGATGGGGAGAAAGCGTTGATTTCTTTCACTTACCTCGCGTCTTGATCTGCAGTGCACTTTCGAGTATGAGCAATAATTATATAATCCAGACCTTTTGGTTCTTGTTTGGTCCTTCAAACATCTGGAGTTCATGTAGTTTAACGTCTTTCCACTGATTTTGCACTGCAGCACAAACGCCCTGCGGATCCGGGGCGCGTGCGCAATGTGTGGGAACGCGACGCGATGGGGTCGTGACGTAGCATCACGTCGACCAATCAAAGAGTGCGTTTAAGCGTTCACCGCGACGCGACAAAACTAAAACGCTCCCGTTCGATAAATAGGAGAAAATAACCACAAGAAATGTTTAATATAAATACAATAGCTCGTTTAAACAAACAAAACAAACAAAAAATCATAGTATAAACTGTAAGACCACAGTTCTGACACCATGGTTGGAATTGTATAAATATGCATTTCGATATGATTTTGCGCATATCAAAGGCTGGTTGGCTATTAAATAGCAGGAAAGTATTGTTTTATTTCAGATTTTCTTTTCTTTTTTCAGATGTTAGAAAGACCACCACCTTGAGGCAGAACATGGTAAACGCATCCTATATACTGTATAAACGAGACGCCAAATATTTCACCTGTATTATTCATCTTATTCATTTCACTGCTCATCATGTTTGTTGTTGCGTTATTATAGTTAAATGTAACGGAAACCATACAAATATGTTCGTTATTTGAAATAAAATAAGCGTTAAATGAAACACTATGAAGTATTAAACGCAAACGCGTCATTTTCAAACTGCGAGAAAAGGCACAACAAATCCCATAATGCTGTGCGTCGCGTTCCCATGATCCCTCGCGCTTGAACGCGTTTGTGCCGTAGAGCTTCATCATGGCTAGCGACGGGCCGCCAGGCGCTGAATCAAACATAGATTTTAACACATGGAACCACGGCGAGCTGCAGGCCAAACTGGCCGAGTTTGGTGCTCCTAACATGGGTGAGAATAAACCGTTTTGATAAGAGCGCTGTGACGGAGTTCAGCTCAGTTTCCCTCCGTTAGCTTAGTTAGCATGTTAGCCTGTTATTTCCCTGTTGATACCCTGCGGGCCATTAGCGCACGAAACTTCGCGCTAACGTGTGCAGTACATGTAAATAAGTCTAATTGATAGCTGTATTTGCGTTTATTCTGGTAAGTTAGTTAAAACCCCTGTGAGCTGTGAATGTCGTTAAACAACTAAGTTAAGTCGCAGTGTGAATGTATCTGCGTAAACCGTAACACTGTGATCGTATTTAAATGCAACAGTTTTAAACACAAACACACTGCAGTTACAAATCAGCACATAGCCCATTAAACTAATGTAAGCCATGTTTAATTCAGTCCAGTGTTGTTGGCCATCTTCATGTATGGTGTTCTGTTCTTCAGGTCCCAGAGAGGAGCTCATAGACCGGCTCAAATCGTTTGCACAGGTAAGCTATTCAGTTTTGTTTAAAACTGCAAATCTGATCATAACTCTTATTTCTTTTCCTGAGTGTAATTTTTATTTTGTCTGCAGTCTGGGATGATCTTAAACAAGCCAAACATAGCAGGAGGAGATGACAAGGTCATGACTACGGTACTGCAATGTGTCTTTTATTCTGTTTATTAATGTTTTTTTGGTATAATTAGGACTAGACACGACATGCCTGAGACTATAAGTGTTAAAGGTTGTGCTGTGTGTGTGTGTCAGATGCCAGGTCTGCCGCCCATGCCCCCGATGCCCTCAATGCCCCTTCCGCCGGGCATGAACATGATGCAGGCCATGAATATGATGGCCGGCCCTCCACCGATCCACATGGGCATGGAGCCGCCCGGCATGATGCCACACGACGACAGAGTCGCGCAGGTGAGAGCCGCGCATGCTAACTCTGTGTGAAACCTTTTACTGTGAGGCAAGCTGCAGTTGTGTGGTAGATGATGCATGACTTTACTGTCAAGTTACACTACTGGTGATGCTTGCTAACTACTGCCAAACTTTCCTATTAATGCTTGATGTACTTTAGGCATAAAATTGAGCAGAGACTTGCATGATGACGTGGTTTTCTTCAGAATCAAAACAAACGCTCATTATGTATGGCTTAAAGGGCACCTATTATGCCCCTTTTCACAAGATGTTAAATGAGTCTCTGATGTCCCCAGAGTGTGTATGTGAAGTTTTAGCTCAAAATACCAAACGGATCATTTTTTACAGCATGTTTAAATTGTCACTTTGGGGCTCAGAAAAACGTGCCGTTTTAGTGTATCCCTTTAAATGCAAATGAGCTGCTGCTGCCGGCCCAGAGGGGCGGAGCTTCACGAGCTCGCTCACAGCCAGGACAATCTCATCTGACGGAATGATAATATCAGAACAGAAACTCTCAGTAACGGTGTTCATTTCAACCCTGAGTCGGACAATAATGCACACAGAGTCAGAGAATATTTGCTGCATGGAGATAGAACAGGTATAGTTTAGTTTAATTACGGTTATAACTTATTTGTCATTTGCTTTTATCCACTATTAATACAAGCCTGCTGTAGGGGACCGTGTCCGAATGATGGCCAAAAATATACTGATGAGTTTTATGAAGTTTATTGTGCATCACACAAAAGATGAAGCGTTAGTTTTACTCCAGAGAATCACAGTAAGAGCTGAATAAACACAGTATAAGAAGTGCGCATTAAAGTCTTATCCATAAACTCTCTCTCTCCCTTTCATTATCATCAACATACACAGCGAATTACGGAAAACACTTGTTGCAACTAACAGTAAACAAATACATACTCACCTTTTAAAGGGGTGCTTAATAAACTGGTAAACTTTATATCCGTAAAACGACTCTGAGCTGTCGTAAAGTGTGCGCTCTCACTTTCATTTCTGCTGTGATCAGTGACGTAAGGACTATCACTCCGGAGAAAAAAAACTGCTTTACACTGACCCTTATTCACAAAGCAGTCCGGTGTAAAATGATTCGAGCAGACATAAATTAATTTCGGTAGAGTTGAGGGAGCAATTTCTTCGAAAACAAAATCAATCCACCTCGTCTTCTTGCTCAATTTTCGGGAGTAAATGGAGAGAGCCATGTGTATTAATACATCCAGCTACACAACACCTACAACGCTTGGGAGACATTCTCGTCAGTGCAGCAATGGCGGATGTGTGCAACTCGCTGTGAACTCGATCAGGGCGGGTCTATGTTCAAACGGCAGTGTCTGTCAACATTTGTGGGCGTGGCCTGTGACTGATGTGACGTCACACCGGCCCCATGGCTGAAAACGGGTCGTTGGGACACACTGCTTATGATTTATGGGGATTAATAAAAAAGGAGTGGATGGATTTGTATCACTATAGGGTGGTTGTGTACACTATAGTGAATATTACATAAAAGGTCCCCTTTAAAAGAAAGAAGCATTTTTTATTTATTTAGATGTTAAATGCTGAAAAACTTACATGATCAAACATTATTAAAGGGATAGTTCACCCAAAAATGAAGTTTGTCATTAATTACTCGCCATCATGTCGTTCCAAAACCGTAAGACCTTCATTTGTCTTCAGATCACAAAGGAAGATATTCATACCCCTCCATAGACTGCGCCGTCATTGCAATTTTCAAGGCCCGGAAAGGTAGTAAAAACACAGATAAAATAGTCCATGTGACTCCAGTGGTTCAACCTTAATGTTATGAAGTGACAAGAATACTTTCTGTGTGCAAAAAAACCCCAGATTACGACTTAATTCAACAATCTCTTCTCTTCCACGTCATTCTCCTCCGCTGTTGAAGTGGTGTAAGCAACACTTCCGAGTCCTCACCATTGGCTGACTCTGATCATGTGAGCACCACGACACATGCGCGTGATGCTGACGCAGGAGTTAGCCAATAGTGAGCCAGCAAGTATTCTCGTCACTTCATAACATTAAGTTTGAACCACTGGAGTCACATGGACTATTTTAACAATGTCTTTCCTACCTTTCCGTGCATTGAAAGTTGCAATGATTTTGCTGCCTATGGAGGGACAGAAAGCTCTCGGATTTCATCAAAAATATCTTCATTTGTGTTCTGAAGATGAACGAAGGTCTTACGGGTTTGGAACGACATGAGGGTGGGTAATTACTGACAGAAATTTTATTTCTGGGTGAACTAACCTTTAAGAATACAATGAAATAAAGGGGTCACATGACTGCAGTTTATAACCGTGTGTGTTTAGGGTGATTCTCGGGGGATGGACGAGCAGATGAAGGAACAGGAACTTCTCGAGCAGCAGAAACGGGTGAATGTTTGCTTATTACTGTGATGCTGTCTTCAAAAGAATTTGTCATATAACCCACACATTTAACAGCTATATGAATAATGTGATATGCACTCTACCGTTCAAAAACTTTTGGGTTTGGTTGATCAAAATTGCAAAGATATTTGTAA
Organism: Leuciscus leuciscus; assembly: GCF_965113295.1. Lineage (NCBI taxonomy): Eukaryota > Metazoa > Chordata > Actinopteri > Cypriniformes > Leuciscidae > Leuciscus > Leuciscus leuciscus. The sequence goes on along the minus strand of NC_138726.1, from coordinate 55,631,554 downwards.
ATAAAATAGCAACATTTATAATATTTAAAATAAAAGCTGTTCTTTTGAACGTTCTATTCATCAAAGAATCGTGAAAAATAATTCACGATTTGAAATAATTCACGATTCACGTTTTCCACACAAATATGAAGCAGCACAACTGTTTTTAACATTGATTATAACTATAAATGTTTCTTGAGCATCAAATTATCATATCAGAATGATTTCTGAAGGATCATGTGACACTGAAGACTGGAGTAATGCTGAAAATACAGCTTTGATCACAGGAATAAATTAGTTTATTATTCAAATAGAAAAGGGCTTTAAGTTGTAGAAATATTTCACAATTTTACTGTATTTTTTATCAAATAAATGCAGCTTTGTCGAGCAGAAGACTCTTTCAAAAACATAAATCATACCAACCGTAAACTTTTAAACGGTAGTGTACATATTTTGATCCATATTCTGCGATGTACCATAAAGTTTAAATAATCTTTCGCCTGTCATGTTATCGTTGGTTTGGTGTTTTTATTTTTTATTGTTTTTTTTTATTCTTTTCACTCAGTGTGAATTAGTATGAATGACTCTAAAACCAGTTTAAAGGTCTAATAGTGAGTGTGTGTGTCTCTCTCTCTCTCTCTCTCAGGCTGCTGTGCTTCTGGAACACGAGAGACAGCAGGAACTTGCTAAAGTCCAGCAGGGGGCGCCACCGGGCCCCAGAGGACCTGAACTGGGACCCCGACCCAACCTCCTGCCCCCCATCCCCCCTCTCAGAGGTCATTCACCATGATGCTCTCTAACATGCTCAAACATCAAGTCATGTCAACCTAATATCACATCATGCTGACTGGATGCCGTGTTTGAATTTTAATAAGGATATATAATGGGCAAAACATTTCTCATCCAAATTTTGGTCCAAAATCTATTTTTCGTCCATTACGTCTCTCAGACTAGTGGAGAGAAAACATCCAAAATACACTTAAGTGTTTAGTTTATTGCACTATCTATTTGCATCTGTAGATTTCAGTTACAATCAGTCAGAAATCTCCACTTCAGCAGCTTTACACACCAAACTTTAGCCTTATTAATATCTATATTTTGAATGTTTTTACAGAGGGGTTTGTTCATAAATAATTTTACTGATTTATATAACATTTTATTATTATATATATATTTTTTTGGCAATATTTTCTGATTTATCAAGTGATAAAAAGTGAAATCTGAAATGCCCTCTGGTTTTCACCTTCAGATTTTCATTTTGTCAACAAAATGAAACACAAATTTTAAATCCAGCTTTATCAATATTCAGATTTCTGTAAATGAATGCATATTTAATTAGATATTGTCTCTTTCGCATATTTAAACTGAATGTTTCAGAAAACTTGTAATGCAAAAAATGTTAGCAATTTTTAATCAATCAACTGGGGAAGTATGATGATGTCTATTAGTTGCATGTTCACCCTATTCATCTGTGGTGTCTAAAGGGACCGTTCACCTGAAAATTACAATTCTGTCATTTACTCGCCCTCAAGTTGTCCCAAACCTGCATGAAGTTCGTTCTTGCGCTGAACACAAAAGATATTGTGAAGAATGTGGGTAGCAACAGTTTCTAATCCCCATTGACCTCAATTCAGTTAATGGGGACCAGCAGCTGTTTAGTGGCCAACATTTTTCAAATGTCATCCTTTGTTCAACAGAAAACTTGAGGGTGAGTAACTAAGTAATGACAGAATTTAAATTTTTGGGGTGAAGTATTCCTTTAAGACAAATCGACGAGATTGAAACGCCTGTAAATGTGATATGGATTTTACTCTAATCATTGATTTGCTCCTGTAGTTGGGACTCAAGGTGGCCCGGCTCCTCCAGGTGTGTCTATGATGCTCCAGTCTGCCAATCAACGGCAGAAAGTCCCGCCCCCTCCAGGAGAGGACGCCAGAGAGGTGCGAGAGCCTTTACTTATGAATCTCTTTACTGATCTTGAACAAGACGAGTGGAACACGGGCAAGAATAATAAACTATACATCTCAAACAGACTTTTAATCACTCTTAAAACTAGATCTGATCAGGTGGTGTTCACCAATGTCGTATAGGTCATGCAAGCTTGACTCATGCTTTTTTGCTTAAAAGTAAAGACTCAACTCTATGCATGTTTTGTAAGATTCCCCTCTCTGTTAAACATATTTTATTGGACTGTCTGGGGTTTAATACTAGTAGAATGCTATTTTATTAAGTTATTTCACTTAAGGACTTATTTAGTAAGATTATGCCTGAAAAGATTCTTTAACATGTAAAGAAAATTGATATATATGACTTGTGTTTGTTTGCTTGGTTTTATTTTATTTATATGATATTTGTATTTTTGTAATCTAATTTTTGCCATGGAAATAGCCTTAAATGCTGACATTCTGTCTATCTATCTTTACTGATCTTGACTTGTGTTTGTCATGTGTGTTCAGGCGTGGCAGGGTGAAGATGTTGGCGTTGGGCCGAAGATCCCTCAGGCTCTGGAGAAGATCCTGCAGCTGAAGGAGATGAGGCAGGAGCAGCTCAGCGTCGCCCCTATAGGTCACTATGAGGAACTCATCATTATCATCAAACGCAGCCTTAATGTCACTAATGATCGTGTTTAAGAGATGAGAGCACTTGAGCACATCAAGTCTAATTACCAGTGGGAGAAACACTGAATTTACTTTGAGACTTGAATGTGAAAGCGGGGGCGTGTGAAGTGATAAAACCAATATTTGTGATTAAGTCAATGCTGGTTTACTTCTAAACAATATAGGAATGTTTGTTTAATGATTTCTCTGGCTCTTTTTTGTCTTTAGAGGAGGAAGATGATGACGATGAGATGGACTTGAACAGTTCCTCCGCCCGTGGAAATTCAGATGACGACGATGAAAGCGGCCTTTCTAAAAAAGATGTAGGTCTCCTCGCCTGTTTTGTCAGCATTTGCGAGTCTCTCATTGATATAACTACAGGAGTCAACATATGAAGAGGATCAAATCCTTTCATCAAAGTTATACATGAATTTTGAACAATACCTGTTCGGCTTTGAGGCACTTTTTTTTATCCACTTCAAATGTTGACTGCTGTGTTTCTTCTGAACACTTTTACTCGATTCCTTCTCTCTCGCTCGCTTGCAGAAAAACCGCAAGCGCAGGAACAGGAAGAAGAAGAACAAGAAGAAGAAGCGGGAGCAAGAGAAGGAGCAGGAGGAGGAGAGGAAGAAAGAGGAGAGCCGTGAGAAAGAGGCCGAGGTGGAGATCGAGTACGTGACGGAGGAGCCCGCCATCTACGACCCCAACTTCATCTTCTTCAAGAGGATCTTTGAGGCGTTCAAGGTCAGGAACTACAGATGCTTCATTACAGGGTGGCCAATGCTAAATTTACTTGGTATTTTGAGATAAGAAACTGTGCTTACTGTAACTTTCAAAGCTCAACATTTCCTCCCAAGTCCAAAAATAACATTTCCTGAGCAAAACTGCTGCAAAACATTGTTTGATATGAGAAAGTATGAAGAATGAAGCGCTTTTTTGGTGTTGTATTTAGATTTTTGATTGATCGATCATGACCCGTCCAGCTTCATTCACCTAGACTAGTATTTTAAAGACTGAAATGTTATATTTTGATGGATTTGTCATTGAATGGCTTTCTATCACAGCTGACAGATGATGTGAAAAAGGAAAAGGAAAAAGAGCCGGAGAAGCCCGAAAAGCCCGAAATCCTTTCCTTTAAGAAGAAGGGATTCGAGCTGGAGAAGAAGGACAGTGATGACAGCGACGATGTGAGTTGATAGTCGCCCAGCTCTTATGGTCTCCTGGTGATGTTCCCGTCTAACCCCTCCACTTCCTGTTTCACAGGACCTCAAGAAGGACTTGCCTAAGCTGTCCAAAAAGAAACTGAGGAGAATGAACAGGCTGACCGTGGCGGAGCTCAAACAGGTTACTTGAGTTTATTGTTCAATGTTTAGATCAAAATGCATATTAAAAAGACTTGTAGAATTGTAAATGTACTTACTGGAAATGTCATAACTGTGCGTTTTATTGTTTACTTGGCACTCAAATAATATGATCCAGTCATTTGAAAGTGGGAATTGTTGCTGGTTTTAGTACTAATAGCAGATCAAATATTATTGTCACCAGGGTTTGACATTAACTTTTTTGCTCACCAGCCGTAGTGGCTTGTGGTTTGACATCGATACCATAGCCATATAGAGATTTTTAATTTTATCTCATAATTTGGTGGCCGGTATATTAGGCTGCTTTCACTTTAAGACCTGACACACAGACCCACTATACTGTTTTATATAGCCAAAATACTTTATGTGCACTATTATGCACACACTTTGGGTGTGAGCAAAATCATGCAAAATATGTGCAGTCCCACGGCAAAATTCAAGCCCTGTAACATCAATATTTATCCAGAGCAAATGAAAAATATTTCCACAAACGTGGGTTTGTGTGTAACTCAAGCGCAGCTGGTATTGTGGATCCTGCGGAAGAGCTTCAGATATTTCAGTATCTATGTATCAAAAAATCTATATTTTTGACAACACTACATTGCACTTAGTTTATTATTTCAGATGCCTTTTTAAAAGACTACAATTCAAAAATGTATATTATATAAAATTCAACCCGCCAAAGTGGCCGGTAGGAGTGACTGCAGCCACACACATCTGACAGGTGTTAATGTCGATCCCTGTTTGTCCCCCTTCCTCACGTGTGTCTCTGCTAGCTTGTGGTCCGCCCTGACGTGGTGGAGATGCACGATGTGACGGCGCAGGAGCCCAAGCTGCTGGTTCACCTGAAGGCCACCAGGAACACGGTGCCGGTGCCGCGTCACTGGTGCTTCAAGAGGAAGTACCTGCAGGGGAAGAGGGGCATAGAGAAGCCTCCGTTTGAGCTGCCCGAGTTCATCAGGAGAACCGGCATCCAGGAGATGAGAGAAGCCCTGCAGGAGAAGGTACCGCACACTGCCATACCATCAATTTATTTAAAAAAATTATATATAATGCCTTTATTCAGCGAGGACACATTGTTTATGAAAAGTGACTAAAGACATTTCTTATGTTCTAAATAGACGCTGTTCTTTTGAACTTGCTATTCATCAAAGAATCACGAAAAATGTGTCCTATGAAGCATCACGACTGTTTTTAGCATTGATAATAATCAGAAATGTTTCTTGAGCTGCAAATCATATCAGAATGATTTCTGAAGGATCATGTGACTCTGAAGACTGGAGTAATGATGCTGAAAATTCAGCTTTGATCACAGGAATAAATTACATTTTACTATATATTTAAACAGAAAATAGTTATTTTGAATTGTAATATTTCACAATATTACTATTTTACTGATAATTTGATCAAATAAATGCAGCGTTACTGAGCTGAAGAGACTTCTTACAAACACTAAAAAAAATTACCAACCCCAAACTTTTGAATTGGTAATATATAAAGCTTTATTTAAATATTAAGTGCTTTTAATGTACACGGCTGTATAAAAATCTATTGAATATGTTCCTCTTGGCTGTTATTGTGCCGCATTTTTGCTTTTTATTGTGGTAATATAATAATGCTTCCTATAATAATAATAATAATAATAATGATGTTTGATCATATTGTTTTAGAGCAAGGTCATAAAACCAGAATGTTAAATATAGTTCAGCGCAGACATTAAAAAAGCAGTTTTTTTGTCAAACATGATCTATGCAGTTGAACATTAAGCAGATCGTGAAGAGCACCTCAGGGTTTAGTTCCTGTCTTGAAATGTGTCAGATGAGCTCATGAGGCCGTCAGGAGTGACACTGATGTGTGATCATTTGTTTGCTTCATCTGGCATCATCTTGTGAAGTTTCCATCCGAGACCGCGCTTGACTGACGTTTATACGATTGTGAAGCTGGTTATTTTAAACTTTAATGTTGAGTGTTGGTGTGTTTCCCACTGCTGTCGGCTCTACTGACGTCTCTGTGTCCCTGTAGGAAGACGCCAAAACCATGAAGACCAAAATGAGAGAGAAAGTTCGGCCCAAGATGGGGAAGATCGACATTGACTACCAGAAGCTGCACGACGCCTTCTTCAAATGGCAGATCAAACCCAAGCTCACGATTCACGGAGACCTGTACTATGAGGTGCGCTGGCGTTACCTGCTCATTACAGGAGGAACCTATTCATAGCTCCTAGAACTGGCGGAAGTTCCCAGATTTTGGCGCGTTCGCACCGCAGGATCTAGGAACGATTTTAGTTCTAGGAACTCCTTTAAGAGGAACTAATTTATCTCCTACTTCAGAGTCGGTCTAAACCAGCACTATATGAACTATCCGTGACGTTAGTGTTCGCTGATTGGCCGAACGCACGCGAAACACCAGCACCCGCCATTTAAAAAAAAGTTGTGTAAACACAGATTATAGCCTATATATTTACTCCAGAAACTAACTCTACGAACATGGAAAACAGTGATAGATGAACCTCTTGACCTTTACGCTGAGGAGGAAATCCAACGCGACTTTGAGGGACCAATAGAAACATGATTATGTATTCCTGCTCCACATCACTGAACATCAACCGCACGGCATACGCTAATAGCTTTTCACACACTGTCTACTTTCTATGTATAACAGATTGTAAACTAATGAACACGGAGGATGCGAGCGCTGTTTGTTTGCTCAGGCTCCGGCGTTCTCAGCGCCGTCAAAATAAGTCACTACAACAAGCGCCGCTTGCGTCACTTCAGAGTTCCTACTGGCGGCGCCAATGCAACAGGAAAACGGTCCTATGGGAACCATTAGTTCTCGGGGAACCACCCTGGTGGCTCGTTCCTACTGCGAAAGACTCTTATTATGTCACTTTATTTGTTATGGTGGTGCTTTCTAAGAAAGAAACCCTTTTTGTTGTTGCTATTCAGGGAAAAGAGTTTGAGACGCGTCTGAAGGAGAAGAAGCCGGGCGATCTGTCGGATGAGCTGAGGGTTGCTCTCGGGATGCCCACAGGACCTGTGAGTGCTCCTTTATCAGCTGCTTGTGCACAGCAAGTGTTGCTGTTGTGTGAAATTGCAGGAGAGCTCCTCATGCACCTCGACGCTTATGTAATTTCTCCTGTCTAATCTTAGCTGAGCTTTTCACATGTGTTTGTCTCGGCAGAACTCTCATAAAGTTCCTCCGCCGTGGCTGATCGCCATGCAGAGATACGGTCCTCCACCCTCCTACCCCAACCTGAAGATCCCCGGCCTCAACGCCCCCATCCCTGAGGTCTCACACACACACACACACACACACAGGGGAAAATAATGTTGAGGAATGCTGCTTTTATAAGTAGCTCTTTCCTATACATGCCTTAAACCTTGTAAAATTAAAGGGATAGTTCACTTTGAAATTAAATTTTGGTATGTTTTAGCTTACCTCAAGGGCATCCAAGATGTAGGTGTCTTTGTGTCCGCAGTAGTTTCAATTTTGATATTTTTAGGTCAAACCGTTCTTGTCTGTCAGTCATATAATGCAGGTCTATGGTCACTGTCTCAAAGAGCATGTACAGAGTCCAAATTAAAACAATTCCCCATCGTAAGTACACATTGATGGCCTAAGACATGAAACGAGCGGTTTGTGTGAGAAAACGAACAGTATTTATATCGTTTTTACCTCTTGTACACAACCGCGTCCAAGTGATCTGAGGGCGCGGGCGCTTCCTGCTGTGTGACGTGTGCGCGCGTTCTGGCTTAGTCTGCGCAAGCGCCTGGCTGTGTTCAAGAGGTAAAAACTATATAAATACTGTTCGTTTTCTCACACAAACCGCTCGTTTCGTGTCTAAGGCTCTTTTTTTTAAATGGTAGTGTAATTGACTTGCAGGGTTTTAATTGACCTTTTTAATTAAGTATTGTAATGCATTACTTTTAAAAGTAATTTGTTACAATATTGCATTAGTTACTTTTTTTGTGGAAAGTAATGTTACTTTCTCATCTGGGCTTGTTTGTTAGTTTTTGTTAGTTTGTAATTAAAAACACCCGAGAGTTAAGATTAGAAGAGCTTGTTGCCTCACATAAGAAACATAATGATCACTGCAATAATGATCCGGCACAGACTCTGAGGCATTGGCCTATTTAAATCTAAACAGACTTTTTATGCTGGGCAGTGTATATTAAAAAAATATAAAAAAATGTGCTTACTTTTTTAAACTTAAAAAATGTAAGCAGCTGTTATGAACTATATATGGAAAATTTCCAATGAGATTATTAGGTTTTCAAGCTCAATTTGAAAGTATTTCTTTGGCAGGATCGACACTGTTGGTGAGTGTGAGCTCTATTAAATATTCAAGTTCATACATCAATTAAGTTGTTAAGTTAATTAACTCAACATGTGGGACTCCAACATGCAATTGTTATTTTTCACAATTAATTAAAAATGATGCAAACACTTCCCGCAGTGATATGCAAAACTCTGAGCCGTCATGTTTGATTAGAGGACGTTCTTATGAGGAAGGAAGTGATTTTCCTTTTGATTTAGTCAGTAATTAAGATATAAAGTAATGCTTGTAACTCAACAAATGCGCATCCTTCTCCATTAGAGGATCTGATTTACATTCATGAAAAACCCTTCCACAATCTAAATGTCATGGCTGTCATAATGTTGATGTAAAGCTGAGATGTTCATACCGAGGTGTGTGTGTGTGTGTGTTTCAGAGCTGTTCGTTCGGGTATCACGCCGGCGGGTGGGGAAAACCTCCCGTGGATGAGACGGGAAAACCGCTGTACGGAGATGTGTTCGGGACCAACTCCATAGACTTCCAGGTGAGGACACTCAATTAGCTGCACATTTAAGCAAAGTGCAAAATGTTGTGAATATAGTCACATTTAAGAACAACTGTGTTCATGATAAACCACATCCTAAAAGTTGCGAAACCTGAGATCTGAAGATCAACTTACTCATGCCAAGAACTGGCTCAAAGTGTCGGAGTAATAGAGCTTTCTCTGAGGCTGGTCCCACTTTATGGAGAAGCTTTCCAAACTACATTAGGGTTCATCTGCATTCAGATCTAGTCTTAAAACAATCTCTTTTCTTTGGCTTTTAATACATTGTAATATCTTATTATGTTCTTCTGTTATCTTATGGTCTTATGTTGTGTTGTACAGCAGATTGGTCAGCCTTGTTGCTGTTATTAAATGTGCTTTAGAAATAAACTGAGCTGAATCTATTAAAGCAAAATGCCTTATTGGTTTCATAAAACTGTTAATTCAGGAAATAATTAAGGTGCAAGTTTTCATAAAATGTAATTGAAGTAAAGAACAGTGTTTCCGTAACCCATGGGGTTCATGAGATGAGGAAAGAATAGTTAAATCATAAAAATGTCAAATTAAAATAAATACTAAAAACGAAATAAAACTCTTGCTATAAAAGATGAAATATTTTATGTTTGCCTGCATGTGACGTGGGTATTAACCAACATCTGAGAATCACGAGAAATGTACACGTTAAATTATTGAACTATTAACTTCAAATCTCAGGGGGACTTAGAGTAAAGATTTTGGTTCAGCTGAGAGTTAATTTTGCAACACTGATTTGAAACACTGAAATAAAACTGAAGTATTACAGTTCAAATAGTTTCTTAATGAACTGTACAACATTAACACTGTTATTTTCCTGTTTTATTAATGTGAAGCTGCTTTGAAACCGTATAAAGCGCTGTATAAATAAATGTGACTTCCTTCTGAAATGTGGACAGGCCAAAGCCGAGGAGGAGGAAATCGACCGAACCACGTGGGGCGAGCTGGAGCCGTCCGATGAAGAATCATCTGAGGAGGAAGAGGAGGAGGAGAGCGACGAGGACAAACCGGATGAAACGGGTTTCTTCACACCTGCAGACAGGTGCCGATTCATCTCAGCGATTCAAACTCTAGCGATTCAGTCACTAGCCGCGTTTTCCATTACCCTTCAAATTGGCCAAATTGAAAGTACGCCCAAACACGTCAATTTTGCAAAAACTCCCATTTATCGCAAACAAGTTTTTACGCTCGCATGAGGTGGTTTTTCAGGCAATTCGAAAAAGAAATATTTAGCAAAACTGCAATGGAAACAGTTTTTGGCCATTTACAGGTCACCTGACGCAGATGACGCGGTGTGTTTGGACAGAATACGAGACAGAGCTCTTTATTAAATTCATAAAAGACAGAAGGATTACAGGAATACTGGACTCTAAACCTCAAAGAAATGCCACAATCAAGACCTCGAAGCAGATACGAGTGAGAAACACCCAGAAACACCTCATATGAGCCGCTCACAGTATAAGAGTCGTTCCTTGCCATTAATGATTGGATAACACACATACGTCTCCTTTGATTAATAATGGCCAGTGCGGCGACTGAGGTTTAGTCACATAACCAATGTTAATGGAAACGCCGTCATTTCGCAATAGTTTTGTCAACATTTAGAAAAAAACGCAAAAGTTTTGCGCAAATCTGTAATGGAAACACGGCTAGTGTCGTGTGTTGAAGTCGTTAACGTTTCCTCTTGTTGTTGTTGTGACAGTGGCTTGATCACTCCGGGTGGATTCTCCTCCGTTCCTGCCGGCATGGAGACTCCAGAGCTCATTGAGCTCAGGAAGAAGAAGATCGAAGAGATCATGGACGGGTGAGTGTCTGTGCAAACACCAGATTTAAGCCCCGGAAATCACTAACTTAACCCTGTAAAGCCTGACAAATGAAATGGGCAGAAAAATCTATTTATTGAACCTTAAGACAATCTTTAAAAATAAAAAATGCATGTTTTTTTGTTTTCATATTTGATACATCAGGCTTTTATGGCTCATATAGTGAGAATATGGAGCTCATATTCAAGGAGGGGGAAAAAAAACTCAAGTTTTATTCATAGTCCCAACTGCAAAATATTACATTTTATATGGCCAAAAAGTAAGATGATATTCTTGTAATGTAATCAATGAGATCTTTATAGCAGATACTGACATAGTGTGTATAAATATTAATATCTGCCAATAATGTTTTAGTAAGGAGATATTTAAGTGCTTCGTTTTATGATCAAAGCTCTGTAGTTTTAAAACAATGCAGTACAATACAGTAATGCTTGAGGGATGAACTAATAAACTAATAAACCGTTCTCAAAAGCCTGATGATCATATTTGATACTTACATTTTAACAAGATTTTCTAAAAATGATATGGATAATCAAGTAAAACTTAAGCTGCTTTCAGTCCAATAATGTTAATCTTGAAACAATACTAACAATATAAAAGTTATTCTTACATTTACTTTATAAATAGTTTAATATGAGACTATTATATAGAGAGAGTGCACTGTGACTCGGTTTATACTTTTGAGCGCTCTGAGGCAACAACTGTCTCGTCGAGCACTTAAGCAGCGGTGTATCAGACACTTATATCTTATTTAACACGTGTGTGTGTGTGTGTGTGTGTGTGTTCAGGAACGAGACGCCTCAGCTGTTCACGGTGCTGCCGGAGAGGAGGACTGGGCCTGTCGGAGCTGCTATGATGGCGTCCACACACATCTACGACATGACTGCGGTACGTCTGTGTGTGAGAGATGGATGAGTGTGTCATGTGTTGTTTCCATACACCTATTTTTATGCCAATTTGCTGGATGGAAACGCTAAGATGTGCATCATTTCATTTAAAAAGCGTATGCGCTCAATTGAGCCTGATCAGTTTATTATCTGACAAGACATGCGCATAATCTACAATTGACACATTTACTAAATAAATCTGCATAAAACTTGTGACTGTTTCAACAGTGGATGTGATTGGATATCTGGACTAGCCAGTGGACCAATCACATCGCACAACATCTCAGATGTTCCTTTAGTTATTCAAAAACGCCTGAACCAAAGTCTGTCGTCAGGATGATTTGGTTTACTCCCTTCACGTCACATGAGTGCGTTCCCAAACACCAGCATCCGAACGCAAGAGAACATGACAGAGTTTAACTCCGGTATGATGGAGGAAAAGAGTCCCCGATTGCTGCAACTTCCAATTTTATGTGCCAATTTCCCAGGAAGGGATGATTTTGTTCTCTTGAACACACGGGATGAAAACGCTGCTTTGTTTGTGAATGTTTTGTGATATTCCAATTACAAATTCCCGTGTTTTGGATGGAAACGGCTGTAGGAGTCCTCAGTTTCTCAGATCAGTTTGTTTTTAAACTCTTGGCTCGTTCCCATCCACCTTTTTCCCTACGCTCCATGATGCTTTGTGCTAATTATGTGGATAACTTCCATTTAAACCACACAAAATCTGCCAAAAAAAACATTTAAAATCCATGAATGCAACAATAAGTTCCCCAAACCACCCATAGTTTAAAATATGGATATGAAATCTACAGGACCAAAGATGCACACTTTCCCTTATACATTTAAACCTAAACTATTGTTCATTAAAAAACATCTGACTCGTTCTGCGTCATCTTCCCATTGATGTCATCAAAAACAAACCCAGAGCCACGAGATGAACCAGTGCTTGCTGAGCCAAACCATTTGTGTTTTGTATGGTAATCAGTTCGCCTCAGTTGTTTTACACGCTCGTATCCCAGAGTTCTCTCTGTCTGGTGTGTTCAGATGTGGCAGATAACCTTTCCCAGGCCTCTGATAACAGAACGACCTGCGCCTCATCTGTCACAGCCGTCACATGCTAATGACTTCATCCATATGGGACTCGTTTAGGTTTAGACGACGGCGAGAATATAAACGAGGCGCAGAAGCCGACAGCTGCCCGTGGAAATGTCAGCTATAAAGCGGTGATGCCACTGCTGATATATTTGTGCAGCTGTTTGCGAATGTGAAATGAATGAGATTTTGATGTGTGACCTTGGCTGGATCAGATGTGGTTTAAAAGACACTTAATATTCAGTGGCCAAAAGTGCTTTCAATGACCATTCAAGTGCGATTATCCCTCATCCTTCCCTCGCCTTTGTAACAAATCCTTCCTGTGCGATGTTGTAAAATAAGACTTAATTTATGTATTTTTGCCTATAAAGCTTATTTTATTTCATTTTGCAATGCAATTTTTGGGGAGATTTTTATTTTATTTCATTTACTTTTTTAAATTACTAGATTTGATCAATAAATAATTAGTAATTTAAACACATTCCTCACATTCTTTCAACTTAAATTCAAAATAACTCACTATTTCACACATAACCCATTTAATTCAGCTCAAAATACCTTACATTGGGTGTCTTTGTCGACCTCTTGAGGAAAAATAATAATATAACATAACATGATATTTCATGACTCTAGATGTCCTTGTATCTCTATATGGAGCAAGTGAGCTGTTCCGCTGGGTCCTAAAGTCAGTTGGCTTCAGTGTGCATTCAGATACACAAGTAGACATTTATAAAATAATTTTTTGGTAAAGTTTTAGCATTTTTAGTTTGAATTGAGCATTTTTAGGTTAGTACTGAAGTACTCCTCGCATTCCATTCATTCCTATGGGGGTCAAATTGACCCGTGAGAGAAGGATTTGTTACTTTTTTTTCTTTTTTTTATACTCAAGTCCATTAGGTTTTTTAAGAGCTGTTTTGAGGGAAGAGCAAAAAACGAACCTCGGTTAATGTGACGCATGATATGTCTGTCTCTCTCAGACGGTGACGAGCCGTAAGGCCGGGGTGACGGCGCTGGGCGGAGACTCTCAGGCTGTGGAAGTGGCTCTGGCCCCCGAGGAGCTGGAGCTCGACCCCATGGCCATGACACAGAAGTACGAGGAGCACGTCCGGGAGCAGCAGGCGCAGGTGGAGAAGGAGGACTTCAGCGACATGGTGGCCGAACACGCCGCCAAACAGAAGGTGAGCTCAAATACTGCAGCCAATCACAAGCCAAACTCGTATACATCACTGCAAAAACAAGGAAACAGGAACATATCTTGCATTATTGCATTAAAGTCTGTAAGGATTTTTTGGGGGTAGATTTTCTAAATTGTTATGGTCATTCTCATTAGATCAATTAAATTAGTCTATACAGAAATGCATAATGTATAACTTTGCCTGTGATATTCCTCATTTGTAAGAAGCTTTAGCCTAAATGAATAAATGCAAATGTAAAATCAGCCTAGAATTAAATGGAAAAACATTGGCATGATGCATTCATTTTATAAATGTCTAAGATTTTTTTTTTTATGTACATTTATAATATAAAAATACAATTATAATTAATTTTTTTTACATTTTATATATTTATTTAATTATTAATATTTTCACATAATTACACAATTTTTCACATTTTCGCAATCCTAAATAAACTGTCTTCATGCCACATTTTCATAATGTTCCACATTTGTATTTGTGGATAAATGTAACCTGTACATGATATTGAAATGTTTTAAAATCGCAATATTAACGAGGAACTAAATGGGACGCATTAAAAATGCAGTAGTTCTGGGAGAGCCCCTTTAAACGCATCTGATCACATGAAGTGTTTGATTAACCATTTACAAACAAGAAAAAGATGGTGTTTACCCGTGTTCCCTAAAGCCTTCCTCTCCTCTGTTCCTGGCAGCAAAAGAAGCGCAAGGCTCAGCCGCAGGACACGCGCTCCGGGGCCAAGAAGTACAAAGAGTTCAAGTTCTAGTCCTGCCAGAGACGCTCTCCTTCATTCTGCTTCTTTTTATCTGCTGATACGCTGTAGAAGCGCACTCGTGTTTGTGCGTTACGTTACAGCGAGTGACGATCTTCATTTATGCTCAAATGTTTTTGTAAATAAAATGGCCGTCAATGACAAGCTGTTGTTACAGAGTTTTTATTTAACGTTTCATCCGCCTCGTTTAGGTTTCACTGCTTATGAAAGCTAGTCTGTTTTTGGTTCCATCTGCTAATATCTGAAATATGGTGTATTTATATGTAGCATTCCTGGAAATATCAGTTTAAAATAGTCTATTAATGTAAAATGTCATCTTAAAATGTAAATATATCATGGAAATTTCAACGACTATGAATTTTTGTAGTTTTCTAGAATGTATTTTGTGAGCGTAAACTTAAACATGATTTTTTTTTGTTTTAATCCTTAATCATTAACCTTGAACAACTGCACACATTGTGGTATTTATTGTTCTGTAAGTCTGGGATCTCAAATATAAAAAATCTATTCATATAATAAATTATATTCAGAGTATTCAATAATTGTATCCTTAACTCATCTATGATCACTAAAATTACATATTTAAAAGTTTTTTCTTCATGCCTTAAAATATCTTGATTGTAATTCGACACACTTGCCTCAAGTGTGTTTCTATGAATATGCAAATGAGCCCCGCCTCCACTCACTCATTGACGATCACACGTTGATCTGATTGGTTACAAGGTAGTTTGTGACGTCAGAAACACCAGCGACTTCAAAGTGTGTTTTTGAGACTGTCTTTGGTTCACTGCAGTTTTAAAGGGGTGGTTCGGGATTTTTGACATCGGACCTCATTTTTAAGTCAGCCTGGTTGTTATTCATCAGTGGAGACATTTTTTTTTTTTAAATTATCCAGTCCTTATATTTGGATAGTTAGCCGATGCTAGGCTAGCGCGAGTCAATAGTATATGTTAGCCAGCCATTAAAAACCGTTTTACCCACTCCACAGTGCACCAAACGCAAATCAATTATAACACCAGACTATCGATGTCCGTTGAGAGAATAATGTTAGAAATCAAACTTACCTTTCATCTCAATGATCCCAAAGGAACTAGTTTCTCAGCAGCTGCGGAATTTTACTTTGCTCCGGTTAGTAATGCGGCAAAAAGTAAACACAGAACAGAAGCGCACTGTAATCAGTGTACCAGCGGCAGGTAAATACACTTGCGTCATGTGTGTACCGGCTCACTCGGTTGCCTAGGTAATCAATATCACTCCACTGCTGCTGTAGACAAGGCTTATGATTACAGGGAACAAATTATAACTAATGCAATGTGATGAAAGGTAAGTTTGATTTCTAACATTATTCTCTCAACGGACATATACATCGATAGTCTAGTGTTATAATTGATTTGTGTTTGGTGCACTGTGGAGTGGGTAAAACGGTTTTTAATGGCTGGCTAACATATACCATTGACTCGCGCTAGCCTAGCATCGGCTAACTATCCAAATATAAGGACTGGATAATATTTTTTTTTAAATGTCTCCACTGATGAATAACAACCAGGCTGACTTAAAAATGAGGTCCGATGTCAAAAATCCCGAACCACCCCTTTAAGGAGAAAATACCCAGCAATGTTGTCGACTTATGAATTTACACATGGTTTTTCTTAAAGCGTATTAAAAACACCATAGACATATAAACAACATTAAAAGCTTGATTTTCACCACAGGGACTTTAAATGAATCGATGATTTTGAGGTCTGCAGTGACACACTCAGGCCAGCAGGGGGAGAGAGAGAGTCTGACCGTCACCTGATGTCTGGGATTCGGTTTGACCTACATAAAACTTTCACCGACAAACAAAGAGTCAAATACGCTTTCTCAGACAATAACACACTCGTTTCCCCCCAAACACACAGTCTGAATGAGCTGAAACACTGCATCCGTGGGCAAGATTCAGTGTGACTTCATTAAAGACTCTATCATCTCAGCCCTTCCTTTGTTCAGTGGATTCTGAGGAGGAACTGGAGGGATTGTCTTGTTCAGGAAGGTGTGCTGTCGAAGCGGGGTGGTTTGTGCTCTCGTCTCCTTATGAAACGCCATTTCTGCCACATAAGAAAAAACGGGGGGAAATGCTTTGGTAAATTGCAATTATGACATAATAAATCATAAGACACTAAATCATAGACAACATATTAACAAGAAAATATGAGCTAAGTCAATTAAAGCATAAGTCACTAATAGATTATTATTTTTTTTCATTGTAATAATTTAAACATTTTATCTCAGTTTAGAAATTGTCAATTATAACCATAATTTTGATATGTCATGGTTGACTATCTCATAGTTTCAACATTTCATAATTATGACTTAGTATCTCAGTTTCGACATTTTATGCCATGGTTGACTATCTCATAATTTTAACTCAAGATTTTTTTTGAGATCATGACAAAAGTAAAAAAAATATGAGAAGTCAATCATGACAAAGTCAGAATTTCTACTTGTCAATTATGATTTAGTGTCATAATGTCATTTTAGTATTTCATAAATTTTACTTGTCATGATTGATTATCTTATAATTTTTTACTTTGATATATTTCGATTTGTTTACTATGACCTTATCTCATAATTTCAACTTTTTTATTATAAATATGACTTAGTAACTTAATTTTGATGTTATGTAATGGTTGACTTTTTTTTGTATTATTTAAACTTTTTATCATTACAACTTAATTTCTCAATTTTTACTTCTAGCGTCATGGTTGACTTTTTATCTCAATAACTTTCACTCTTAGTCATATTTAGACGTATGATGATTATGACAATTAAATAATTTCAGCTTTGTATTATGATTATGAATTAGTATCTCAATTTTGACATTTTATGTCATGATTGACTATCTCATAATTTTGACGAGTCAAATCAAAATTATGAGATAAAAAGTCAAAATTATGTGAAATGACTTCTCATAATGTCAACTTTCTTTGTCATAATTTCGACTTATGACGATGTCAATTTCATCTTAGTATCTTCATCTTTTTATCTCATAATTCAACTTTTAATCATAATTACGACTTAGTATCTCAATCTTGAAATTTTATGTCATAATTTTGAATTGTGTCATAATTATGATTTACCAATGCACGCTTTTTTTTACTTATGTGGCAGAAATGGGCTTCCATGCATTTGAAATAAAATCTACACAGACTAACTTTTCATATTTTAAACTTTAAGGAGCAGCTTTGCATGACTAAAATTGTGATGCAAACCAGTAAATGGAGTGTTTTTAAAGGCAGCTTGTAATGACTCAACTAATTAGTGGTTGATTTGAATATCCACAGGCGTGGGTTCTTACCTTCCGTTTCAACTGTACAACATCATCAGCGTTCTTCAGGCTGCGCTCATTAAAAGATGAAGTCATGAACGCACCGAAAGCTGGAGGCAAACACACACACACACACACACACACACACAGGAGAAACCCAGCAGTGTCGTGCATTGGTCAGCATCAGCCAGTTTCTCTCCATCACACACACCCACAGGGGTTAATGAGTCTGATAAATATAGATGTGCTTTCATCATCACCAGCCTCTGTGTGGGTTTCCCAACGCCTGCTTACTGGACAAAATAATATCCCGTTTGCCTGGAACTGAGTGACTAAACAACTATTTTAAATGTGAGAAAAGCTTTTTATAGTTTATATATATATTTAGTGATTTCTGAGAAACACTGTTGATATTTGAAATCAACCCAAACAAACAAACACACCCCTTCCTTCATTGCTCCGCCCCTAAAATGCACAAACACACAATGCAAGAGTGGATGTCTCTTTATCATTGCTGAAGCAAAGCAAAATAAAGTGAAGATGATGAACGAACAACAAAGAAGAACAAAAAATGAACACAGTACACATTCGCCAAACTCAAACATCACAACAACAGCATCTCGGTCATGAGAAACAGCAAAACAAATGTTACTCGTGTATGAAGTATCGGCATCCGTTTTCAGGCCTTCCCGCTTCTGTCTCTCCAGTGCTGGAAAGCTTTTCTAATATAAACGCGGGTCCTAAAGCTCTTGCCTGATCATAACCCTTCTTTCCCCAGTGATACTCCTCTGAGCTTTCTCTTTTCTAATGTCTCTCAGCCATCTCTCTTTCTACAGTCTTTCTTCAAATCTCCCTCCTACTCACTCTCTCTCCCCCCACAACATGAGTGGAAACATGCCCCCTACTGCTGATTGGCTCACTCTCTCTCTCCTCCCCCATCATGAGAGGACACACCCCCTACTGCTGATTGGCTCACTCTCTCTCCCCCCACAACATGAGAGGACACACCCCCTACTGCTGATTGGCTCACTCTCTCTCCCCCCACAACATGAGTGGACACATGCCCCCTACTGCTGATTGGCTCACTCTCTCTCTCCTCCCCCATCATGAGTGGACACGCCCCCTACTGCTGATTGGCTCTCTCTCCTCCCCATAATGAGAGGACACGCCCCCTACTGCTGATTGGCTCACTCTCTCTCTCTCCTCCCCCATCATGAGTGGACACGCCCCCTACTGCTGATTGGCTAACTCTCTTTCTCCATTATGAGAGGACACGCCCCCTACTGCTGATTGGCTCAATGTCTCTCTCTACTCCCCCATCATGATTGGACACACCCCTACTGCTGATTGGCTCACTCTCTCTCTCTCCTCCATCATGAGAGGACACGCCTCCTACTGCTGATTGGCTCATTCTCTCTCTCTCCTCCCCCATCATGAGAGGAGAGGACACGCCCCTACTGCTGATTGGCTCACTCTCTCCTCCCCCATCATGAGAGGACACGCCCCTACTGCTGATTGGCTCACTCTCTCTCCTCCCCATCATGAGAGGACACGCCCCCTACTGCTGATTGGCTACAGGAGTGTTGTGCTGATCGGTCCTTTAAAACGGTATTTAAAATACCGTTATCGTCTCAATGTAAACTACAAAAACGTTTTTTTTGTGAAACGGTGACGTCATGCAAATGTTCAGTCTATAGGCATGTGTGTTTCTTTACAAAGTGACATCGCCATCTACTGGCCTGGCAGCAGAATACAGCATTTTTTTGTTGTTTTCGCGGATCCGTTTGAATGGAGATCATTTTGACAATCCACTTTCAACAGCATTTTTCAGAAATTGCTTACTGCGATATTAATCCATAATTCCATATAGAACCTTTCACATCCATGGAACAGAGGTTTTGTGTGAAAAAAGGATTATTTATAATGTTCTTCACACTAAGAAAAAACGTATATGGAATCGCTGTAAAAAAAAAAAAAAATACGTTTGGAACCTTTATTTTTAAAGGTGTATCTACTTATTTCCAGCACATGCGACTCACTTAATCTCAGCGTGGCTTGTTATGACACAGAGGGGCCGTTTCTAAATGACCTTCTCATCCCATTCCTCTCTGTCCTGATGATGTGGATGTGTGTATTAGGACAGGAGAGGATCAGTGTCATATCTATAATCTAGGCTCATTATAAAGTTGCTGACACATGATCACATGACCAACAAAGTGCAATGAAGTTAGCTTTGACCTCAAATGTTGGTTGCGATGGGTTGTGTGTTTAATCAAATGCATTCAAATTGCGGATACTCTGATATGGGGTAACTTAATATATTGCATTATGACTAGTTCAGTGTCCCGTTAGAGGCCTTTAATACTGTTCATTACCAAGCCATTTAGAGATCTGTCTGACAGAGATGTGCATGATACAATTTAACTTATTTTATTATTTAATTGAATAATGCATTAAATAATAAAATATTTATTTAATAATGATATGTACAGAAAATGGTTTAATTTAATTTAACGACTATTTCACAATATTAACTAAGACCCACAAAAATATCGAAATATATCATTTAAAATATATCAAAATATTCAATGACAGTGTTGTTGTGCTTGAGATAGATATAAAGGAAATGTTTCAAAATGCCATAGCAGTGGACAACTTTAATGAGGATATATATCTAATATCATATGTCTGTGTATATATATATATATATATATCTAATACAAATTCATCAGACATTAAATAACTCTTAAACATGTCAAACAAAAGCAGCCGTGAAGTCATGAAGATGAGCTCTAAACCCTCCGGTTGTCCCGAGAAACTCAAATTTGACCCACATTGAAAACCGTCAATAATTCATGAACTCTTAATCACGGTTCACTGGGTCTAAGGGGCCGTTTACACTGACACGCTCTTCAACTAAAAACATAAAACTTGTTTTGCGTGTTGGATGTTCATTTACAAAAACACTGTTTTGGGGGCCTGAAAACGCAAACTTTAAAATACCGTTATCGTCCCAAAAAGTGCATTTGTGAAACGGTGACGTCATGCACATGTGAATTACATGTTCAATCTATAGGCATGTGTGTTTCTTTAAAAAGTGACATCGCCATCTACTGGCCTGGCAGCACAAGTACTAACGTTTTTAGTACAACATTGTCATGTAAATATGTGGTTTATCTGCTCTCAAAGAGTGTTATGATCGAGAGAAAATAATGGTTACACAACAATGATGTACTAGAAACTTAAAAGATTTTAATTTGCGTTTTTCATGTACAGACGACAACGTTGTCAAAATTATCCTCATTCAAATGGATCAGCAAAAATGACTAAAAACACTGCATTCTGCTGCCAGGCCAGTAGTTGGCGATGTCACTTTAAAATAATAATAATAATAATTACGCGCATAGTAATACGCACGCGCATGACATCACCGTTTTCACAGATTCACGTTTTAGTCGTTTACATGGCGAAGATAACGGTATCGTTTAAAGTTTGAGTTTTCAGGCCCCAAAACATTGTTGTTGTGTAAATAAATGGCCAAAATGCATAAAAAGTTTTCCGTTTTTAGTCGAAAACGGTGTCGTATAAACGGCCCCTTAAAGGAATATTGATGGAGTAACACAATTGGAGGTAAAAGTTGAATATCAATCACTTTTGGCATTTTACATTTCACTTATTTCTAAACAATGCATTATGTTATTTGTCAATGAATGGTGAATTTCTTACAGCTAATAAATAAATCTCCACTGTCTTCAACTGGAACAGCATATAGTCACACTTTACACATCTATCACAATAAATTCACCCCCTCCCTCCACTTACACAAATCCATTTCCTGAGGAACCACAAGTGTTTCGAAAAGTGCTGTTGTGGTTTTTGCTGTCAGTGTTTTAGAGAAAATTGCATCCAGAAGGCTTGTACTCTTTTAATCACAAGTCGCTTGGGATAAAGTGTTTGCTATAAATGTATAAATGTAAAATAAATGATCCCCATTGTGGCTTTGTTGTAGGTAGGGCCGATACACTGTAGGCTAAAAATATGAATTTTTAAAGCTGTGCATACAAAGATTATTGGAGTAGGCTATAATTTAAAAGAAAGAGCTACTTCAAAATTCCGTGTTTAATCGAATGCGCGTTACTTTCAGTTTCTTTATTTTGAGTAAATAGATAAATATGAGATAATTTAAATTTACACAATAAACAAACAAATAGGCAAAAGGCCAAAATATTCTGGATATTCGAGAAGCGCGGGAAATTGATAGGCCCTTTATAAGAACATAAGCTAAATATTCCCTTTGTGGACAAATATAATTTAGGCAACAACCGTTTTGCACGATAAAAAACCCGAAATGTGTCCACAAAAAAATCTCTCTCTCTCTCTCTCTCTCTCTCTCTCTCTCTCTCTCTCTCTCTCTCTCTCTCTCTCTCTCAGTGGTTGGTTGTGAGGGCTCGTCTTTCACTAGAGGCGTTGCTCTTCGGCAGTGGCGCTTCTCTCTGCGAGGCAAAAGAGAAATTTCCGCTTCCTGCACCGATAAACAACTAACGCAACTTGAGAAACACTGGCCGCGAGTTTGACGGCGAACGGCGGATCGGTATACACCCGAGCCTCGGTGTTCGTGGACGGGTGTTCGGGGAGCAGTAGTGGACCAACCCTCCGACAATAGCCGCTTTATTCGGGTTTTCTTTCATTGTTTTCAAACATAAGGTTCCTCCAGTATGTCGGATCGGGGAGGGCTCCCGAGGACTGGAGGAGTACCGTCTCCGCAGCCCTCCAAGCCGATGGCGATCACCTCCAATCGGCCGGTGCACATGAACCTGTACGCCACCTGGGAAGTGGACCGGTCGTCCCCGAGCTGCGTGCCGAGGTAAGGCGCCTCTACACCGGGGAGGGAAGCAGCGATGCACCGCCGGATAATGCGGGAGGTTCAGGGCTTTTTCTTGACGCTTATCCGCAATCTGCGATAGTGGATATAACTAGATGTAATTAATTAGTCAAATTGGGGTGGACAGTTTTCCACACGATGTGTGTGTGTCGCGGTTTGCAGCGAAAGCGATATGAAGAATGAACCTCAATCTGAACACGACAGTGCGGTGAAGACAACCAGAGCAACTTCTGCTTAACAAAGAAATGTTCAGACATGCAGGGTTCATGTGTGGTCTTCAGCCTGACAGTGCTCTGGATTATGTGTCTGGAATGCTGCATGCTTTGTTTCCCAACCTGCTGTTCAGGAAAATATTGGAGTAGTCGAATATTAATAGACCGATATTGCTTTTTTTTTTTTTTTTTTTTGACCATATGGATATATACAGGTATTGTTAAGGTCAGCGTGATTATTGTTCTTATCATTTTAATTTTTATCGGTAGACCCAATATTGACAAAATGAGAACCGATTAGCCTAAATTTAAAGTGAATATCGGGAAAAAATGTCTTCCCATTTAATCCGAGATGATCATATTTATGCATTGTATTCCATCCTGGGAATCGTCTAAAATATATGTTTGGAAATGAATGTATATTAGTGTGACATATCCTAGAAACGCTAGGATTCTATTGTATAGAGTCATGCATTGCATTCCGAAATGGGAATGGAATGGAATTGGATTGGGATTCTGCAATGGTAACTCCAGAGCTTGATCCGTTTTATTCTAACCTGATGTTCTGGAAAATATTGGAGTAAAGGATTGCGATTAACTGATATTGTTTATGTGTTTATTTTATTCGTAGTAGTAATCAGTCTTATTATTATTTCACAATTAATGCTAGTTTGTTTGTAGACCCAATATTAAACAACTTAGAACCAATTAAGTTGATTGTGAATATCGGGAACAATATCTCTCCTCCCCACTTAAAATGAGGAATGCTATTGTATCCTATTCATGCATTGTGTTCCAACCTGGGAATAGTCTGAAATGTAAGTTTGGAAAGCTGCATTGTTGGGAATATATTGATGCGATAGATCCTATAAATGCTGGTTCAGTATGTGCAGGGATTCATATGGAAATCGTCTTGTATATATGGGATGCTGCCATGGTAACTGTAGAGCTTCATGCTTTGAATTCCAACCTGGTGGTCTGGAATATGTTGCAGTCATGTGGCGATCCTAATGTGTAGATTCAGGTTTCAGGCATTGTGTTCTAAATTGGGAATGGTATGGAACTGGTTTGGGATGCTGCCATGGTAACTAGAGCTTCAAGCTTAGTGCTCCAGCCTGGCTTGTGATCAGGTGAACATGTATGTGTCAATCTTCAAAACAACTGTCCGTTTGAAATCCAATACTCCCTGTTGTTTTGGCCTGGAGTTAATATCGGCTACGGATACAGACAACACATGCACGTGAAATGGCTGCCCATAGAAGCTAATTGGTTTATTTGTATTAAATGCGTATTGATGGAGCAATTGGGATAGATCTGGGTTACACAGCGTGCGCTTGTTTTGCATGGCGTCATGCTGCTGTTATTGACAGGAAACTCTAAAAATACATGGAGATATTGATCGGCTTGTTGATGTTTTGTGTTTGGCCGGAGCGGTGGCTGTATTCAAAATGTAATCCATTAGGAAAAGAGCGTAGCGCTCTTCTTTCCACTACTATCATCTTGCTCGCAACTGCTATTAAATATTGATGCAATCTTGTTTTATGTCTAATTCAGGTGGACAATAGCCCTGTAATTCACCCCAGCTACTTAATTAGAGCTAAAGATGGCACAGTGGGCGGCACAGGGCACCCGTGCGGCGCGGGTCTGATTTCTGACTGTGGCTTTGAGTACGTGTTTGTGTCTCTGTGTGAAAACTGCGAATAGGAATGGGATTTGATGAGCATTTAAGGGATAGTTCAGCCAAAAATGAAAATTATGTCATTATTAATCACCCTCAAGTTGATCCAAACCTGTATGAGTTTCTTCTGTTGAACACAAAGGGAGATATTTTGAAGAATGTTGGTCACATTGACTTCCATTACATACTATGGAAGTCAATGGGGACCGACTGTTTGACAACAACTTGAGGGTGAGTAAATGATGACATAATTTATTTTGGGGTGAACTATCCCTTTAACAGCACAGTAACATTTATTGGTTCAAAGTGGACATAATGATACTAATGACTGTCAGTTCAGCAAAAGAGTCAAGAACCGCTCTGGGCTGCGTTTCCTAAAAGCGTCGTAAGACTGAGTAAATCACGCCAACCACCGGCACTAATGGGCTCTACTTTTGGAAAGACAGATACAAATCAGTCATTCAAGGCTCTGTTTACTCCTGGTATTAAGATGCGTTTTGGTCGATCGGATCACAAGTAGATGAGGGAGACGCATTCCCGTTTACTCCTGGTGTTTTAATCCGTCTCTTCTGTCCACTTTCATCCACTTCTGTCCTGATTTCTTCGAGGGGAGGGTTTATGGGCGGGAAATGTTTGTGTTTTTTCAGATCTTTCAATCTAATGGACAAAAATAAGCTTGCGCAATTTACATATGAACTTTAGTTTCTGCTCTGACAGACTCAAGATCAGCCGAACGCTGTGAGTGTGTGTTAGAAATCAGCCGAACGCTGTGAGTGTGTGTTAGAAATCAGGAATGGAGAGAGAACATTGTGTTTGATACGTTTTTCATCTTCAAACCAAACTTGGTTCTTCAGTCGACAGAGTTTAAACCCCGTCTGTATAACCTCTTCTCATAATGTTACGCATGAGTTCAGTAGACGGAGAGCAGACGAGCTTCTGAGGCTGTTTGAACACATTCGATCACATGAGCGATCACAAAGCAATCCGGTCGAATGTGTTTTCATCTTCCTCTGGAAGTGTTGGAAAGTGGACGAGCTCAAAGCGTTTAGACCCGTTTACAGCTGTATTTAGTGTTGCCCACTTGAGGTCCGATCGACCAAAACACATCTTAATACCAGGAGTAATCCTGGCACAAGAGTTCAAGTCGGTTAAAGAGTCATTTATAAGAACCTACTCACTAGAGTAATAGAAAAATGAAGGTTCCTTCTAGTTGTCTTCCTTGGCGTAAATGGGCCTTAAGAACCGTCCTCGATTCCCAAGCCTGCGTTTGGCTGTAGCAAATGAGCTGTCGTCTGTATCTGCGTGTCAAGCGTTTTGTTGTCGCAGGTCTGTCATTTGTCTGATATTTGTTAAGATAAAATCCCTCCTTGCAGAAACCCCTGAGCATCTTTTGGCAGCTGAATCATTGATCGGTGCCAAAGGCCAGCAGGAAAACAGATTGACACCTCATTCAACACAAACAACAACAACAACACATTCAGTGTGCCATTATATTCACACTTCTGTCATACACTTCCCCAGAAAACCTTCAATACAAGGATCTAACCAAATGTTCAAGTAACGAAGTAGTTTGGTCTTTGAAAACACACATCGATCGACCTCAAACATTGACGTCATTGACACCAAAACGCCACTGGTTCTCACAGAACGTGACTAGTCATTTCTGAATTCTGGACAGGAACGTGGGCTTGGTGAGAGCGAGCTAGAGCTTCAGTGGTTTTAATTTCAGTCTGTCCCTCACACAAAGCTATCAGATGACTTTGTTTGATGGCGCACAAGCCGTATGGATCATTTTTTATGGTTGTTTTTTTGTCTTTTATTGCAGATTTACAGATGTAAACACTATGAAAAGATTCTTATCTTTAAGGAGGCCATATTATGCCCTTTTTCAAAGTCGATGTTGTTTTTTGGGCTCTATTAGAATAAGATTTCATGCTTGAATGTTCAAAAACACATAATTTTCCTCATATTCTCCATTGTTGCAGCTCCTCTCTTCCCAGTCTGTCAGTAACGCTCTGGGGTGTGTTTCCCGAAAGCATCGTTAGTCAACTATGGTCGCAAGTTTTGTCGTTATCAGCAGTTCAACGAGTCGGTGTTTCCCGAATCCATCGTTCCAATGAACATTCGACAAACAAACATCATCGCAGAGTCGTGTGTTCGGAACGACAGCTCTCGACCTGTCATTATAATGAGCCAAATAAGCAAGATGATGTTCAGTACAATCTGCATCTTTTAGTTTAGAATACATACAAATGTCATTTACATCGTTTAGTTTGTCAAGAGATTTAAAGCGTCGTTCTTGAAGAGTGTGCGTGTGTGAACGTGCTCTAGTGTGTAAGAACGAGCCTATGATTCAATCTGGAAATAAAGCAAAATAACCGAGAAAAATTAGCATTAGTCCTCAGATGTCATGTCCGTAATTTATAGCAAAACATCTGCCGTTAATTCGATCTCTAACAGATTCATTAAAAGTAGTTATTACTCCAACACCTGCGTGACATCATTAACTAACGCGGTTGAACGACCAATTTGTGACAATACGGTTTCGGGAAACAGTCGTGACTAGATAGTTGATTTCTTCAACAATGCTTCTTACTACAGAAGTGAAGCAGCGAGTTACGACGTTGTACGGGAAACACACCCCTGCTTAGTTCCTGTCTCTATGAAGCCCCTCCTTCTGAAAAGCACACTGTGCTCTGATTGGTTGGCTGGAGCAGTGTGTGTTGTGATTGGTCAAGCGCTTTGAGTGTGTTTGGGAAATGCCCCGCCCCTTACCATAATCGCTTAACTAACTCAACCAGGCCCCGCCCCTTTATTTAGCGTATTCATTGGGCGGGAAATATTTAAATGAGGAATTTTTTGTTCCTGGAAGAAAACTCATGACTACAATTAAGGCTTTGTAGACTCTTTTTTTATGCTCAAACAGCAACATTACATCCTAAAGAAAGATACAAATAAAAATAGTGAACTATTCCTTAAATTTGAGAATTTTTGGTCATTCGAGGCGTATTAGCATTGTGTTTGGCACAGACTCTGGTTACTTCCTGTTCATCTGCTTCTGTTTCCCTCTGCAGTCTGAAGGCTGGCGATGTCACATCCTTTTGTTTGCGCTGCCACCGATTTCTAGAGTCACGCTTTGTTCACATAATTTGATTGCCGAGCACAAAAAGAGAAGAAATGAAGCCGACAGTCTGAGAGACGAGGATGGAGGGAGATGCAGAGAGAGTTCACACTGGAAATGTGAGTTAGGGAGCGAGGGAGTGAAGGGGGGGATGATGGGACGAGGGTGGAAAGGTAATTGTTTCTGCCGCAAGATTCTGAGAGAGAGAAACGAAACTGTGGCACCCAATCAATATCGACAGGCCGGCTCTCCAAACTGAGATTGAGTTCTCCTTGATATCCACAAGAACCATCGGAGAGCTGGAGGCTACGGCTGAATCAGCTCTGAAGGTCATCGCCACTGAGACCATTGCTTTGGCTGTTCTTGGTTTTAATCTGAACAATATGTCTGTGCAAATTATATATTTTTTAAAAATCCCTTTTATTCTAAACTCAGATCCATTCTGGCACAGAACGCAGACCTTTGATGATCTGCTTGATCCAGTTTCACAACAACATTTAAAATGATTTAATCCGTAAGTAATGACAACATATGTTTGTGCATTGCTACAACTCATCAAAATAAGTTAAGCAATTTACTTTTTTATAGTATACAAGATTGAACTCATGTTTAAGTCAGTTTAATGTGATTTAAGTTGAAATGACTCAAAAATTCAAGTTGATCGTACTTAAAAATTTAAGGCAGCATCTTTTTTATTGATTTAAAATTAATGTAAAATTAATTATTTGATGTAAAATTAGCTTATTATTATTATTAAAGGACAAATCCAGTGAAAAATGAACCTAGGGGTAATTAACACATGGTTACCGAGTCGATCGTTCCCTGGAGTGCGTTTTCATGATAATCGAATGTAAAGAGTTTTACTTATAAAAACAGATTAGCTCATAACACTAGTATATTGGGCACAGAGTAAGTAAAAACAAATCGCAAGTTAATACCACTAACAAGGCTCAAAATAGCCTCACACTAACACGGTAGCATAATGAGGGTCCCTACATGCAAACCGAAGCATTGAGAACTTTGTAAGTGTACAGACAGTTTAATAAGAAGATACTTTATAAAGACAGTACATTACGCGTTTACATGCAGGATCCATCTTGGAAAACAGTCTCGACTAATCGACTCACAAACGCCGCGCTAAGTGAGCTGGTCGATAGGAATTACGCATAGTGAAATCTAACGTAGCGCGGCGTTCGTGACTCGATTAGTCGAGACTGTTTTCCAAGATGGATCATGTAAACGCGTAATGTACTGTGTAAGTACTGTGTAATGTAAGTGTTATGAGCTAATCTGTTTTTATAAATAAAACTCTTTACATTCGATTATCATGAAAACGCACTCCAGGGAACGATCGACTCGGTAACCATGTGTTAATTACCCCTAGGTTCATTTTTCACTGGATTTGTCCTTTAATGAATTGGCTGTGCATTACAGGGATTTATTTATTTGTATTAATTTGTTAATTGATTTTGTTTTCATTGTTTATTATTCTGCCATACAACTCCCCTTAATTGTTTTATTGTTCTTAATATTTTGAATTAGCTTTTATTTTTATATATATATATATATATATATATTTTAATAGTTTTAATTTTACGTTTTAGTAATTTTATGTGCTTTTGTCATTTTTATTAGTATTTGTTTATATTTATATTTAGTTAATTTATTTTTATTTCATTTTTTTCAGTACTTCAAAACTTATTTTATTTTAGTTAATTGCCAAGGCAACATTTCTAATTTTCTTTTTTTTTTATTAGATAAAATATAAATAATTCCAGAATTTTTAAAATTTATTTATTTATTTAATTTTTTTAAAAATATTTTTAATGTTTAACTTTTGACCTCTTTCACAGTAACAGCACCGAGGCTCATTGCCTGTTCAGTAAGACATGTGTGAACTAGTGCTAAATGTTATTAAACTCACGACTTGCCCTTGCAAGATCTTCCCTGCCTTCACTGAAAGTGTTGGGGAATTTTCGACAGTTGCATTATGGGTAGTCTTTGCTCGGGAGCGGAGATGAGAGATGCCTGACATTCCTCTCCATCCTTGAAATTGGGAAATCCTCACGGCTCTGCCGTTTCAGTGATTGTCCCTGCAGGATCTCGTCCCATCCTCGCAGAGCTGATCAAGATGGACTTTCCCATTTTCTCCTTTCCTTCCTTCCTTCCCTCGCTCAGGTGGAGGATTATTCTCTCTTTCTCAGAGTCAGACAGTCGCACTCTTCAAACTAAAGACTCGCTGCTGCACTAAAGCCGTACATGTAAAATATACTGTATGAGATTTAATTCATTTAAGCAGTTTTGTCTACATCATTTGCTCTGATTAATTATACACTGATTAGCCTAAACATTGACCTAATATTGTCATGAAGAGCTGTACATCATTTTTTATCATAATTAATGTTAAATCCAACTTTTATTTTGGTGGGTTGTATTGAAGACCTTTGAGTTTTTGCGTTTGTATTTGTTAAATATATTCTTTTCACCTTCAATTTAATGGATCATGTGATCTTTATGGTGTTTCTCTGGTTTCACCTGCATATATTCTCATGCATCAGCTTTGTTCCTGTCAGTGTTGTGCATGTTTATGTCATCATCATAACTGTTATGAAACCATACACTCTGCCAATGCAGAACTGAAAAATGTTGACGGCATTGATTATTAACTGATGAGTCCATGCGAGTGAAACCAGAGCAATGACCCACTGGAACGCTGAGATACTGACACGTTTATCAGTGTGTGTGTGTGTGTGTGTGTCACAACAGGCCTGTCAGTGGTCATGTGACTCAACTGCAAAACTACTGACTGCTGGGATCCTGAAGCTTATTATGAAGGCTTAACACTGACACACGAGAGCGGCGTACACTTCATCTGTGTAAGTGTGTGTTTCTGCACGACACATGCTTGCGATGATGATGATGATATAACCTGAGGAACTGAATCAACAGCAGCGTTCTGACATGTTTCCTGGGATTGTTAACTGTATTTCTAATGATACACACACACACACACACACACACACACACACACACACACACACACACACACACACACACACACACACACACACACACTCTCGTGTCATTAGGCCAGAGACACACTGACCCACTGACACACAGAGACGGCAGTCGCATGATTTCAGTCATTCATAACATCAAGATATGACTGATGATGATGATATCACAGACTAATATTATATCTAGTTAATATTCTCATTCAGTTATTGTTCTGATTTGTAATATGTTTGATCAATGCAGTGAGTCATGACTCAGTAACACATGATAGAAAATCTAATATGCATCTCACGGTTTTATGGCTGGAATTTGATGAATCTGGTTCTAATTTTTATTAAAATTATGGTATTTCAGCATTATTTATACTATGATATTATTTATTAATATTTTGAGTTAGTGTTTATTTTTGATATCATTATAATATAGCATACCATTATAATAATAATAGTAGTATATGTTAGTGTTATATTAGCTTATATCAGTTTACATTTACAATTTACTTTAAGTTTTAGTAATGTTGTCGTGCTTTTGTCATTTTCCTTAGTTTTTTGGGGTATATATTTCTAATATAATTTTAACAGATTTTTATTTTTAATTATTTACAGTTTTAGTCATTTAATAATTATTTAAACTTTTTACATATTATAATTCGAACATTGCTTTATTAGAAAATAATGCCTAATACAGTTTGTAGATTCTCAAACATTATGAAAAAAAAAAAACCATAATGACAAATAAGCAAATATTTGTCATGATAATAAATATCATATGAGAAAGAATATTCCTAATTGTCAGTCCTGTGTAGAAAACAGATGTGCTTTTAAATATTAAAACAAATTAAATTCAGATTCCACATGGACAAATAACTGAAAAACACATTGTATTTCCTGTCAGATGTTTGAGTCACAGACAGTGCATGACATCATCATCATCATCATCATCATCATAAGGCGTGGACGTTTAGTCTTTCAGCTCCAGTGATGATGTCATTACTCCGATTAAATTTCAGTCTCTCTGAGTCTGATTTGAATAATAAGGGTGTGTGTGTGTGTGTGTGTGTGTGTGTGTGTGTGTGTGTGTGTGTGTGTGTGTGTGTGTGTGTGTGTGTGTGTGTGTGTGTGTGTGTGTGTGTGTGTGTGTGTGTGTGTGTGTGTGTGTGTGTGTGTGTGTGTGTGTGTGTGTGTGTGTGTGTGTGTGATCGACATGTTGGTGTGTGTGTCGTTCTCCACACCCTTTCTTCTCGGCTGCGGTTGCAATCGAGCATCTGTGTGTGTGTGTGTGACAGCAGAGACACATTCTTCACCGCTGAACTTCAATATATACCAATATATCAGTCACTGCAGATTCATAATCATCATGCCTTCTGATCTTCAAGGCATGTCGGCGTAATTTTCCATATTGTGCCGCTGTTTACATTTATCGACTGATTCCGATGACGTGCCGATTATATCATGCATCTCTAGTTCTGAGTCAAGTATGTGGTTGCTAGGGTGTTTCTAGGTGGTTAAAATAGCCCATTTTCCAGTTTCATTTTCCAGTCTAAAGATATGCCTTTCAGTCAGTGTGTGTTTCACTGGTTTTATTGTCCACAAAGTGAAATATTGCTCATTATGAACCGTAATAATAATGGAGAAACGTTCACTCTCCTTCATTGCTTTTCTATGTCATCTCCAAATAAGATTAACAGTCTTAGCATCATTAGTAGCTAATCGTGTGTGTGTGTGTGTGTGTGTGTGTGTGTGTGTGTGTGTGTGTGTGTGTGTCAGAGCTGGTGAGAGTCTATTCATCTCTTTAAACTGATCAGTGTTTAACTTGTTTTGCAGGACTGACAAAATTATTAATTGATAGACCTCTATTATACACTTGCCGGTGGTTTCAAGGTTATAATTGAATCAATATTTGTCATGAGCATACATAATGTGTCCAATAATATGAAGATAATTTAAAAAGTACTTTTAATTTATTTATTATAGATTTTAATATTGATAAAAAGCCGCTTTATTTGCCATACAACTGGAAAGACGTTTTACAGTATTATTTTATATACTATTATAGTATTTATTTATGAATATATGTTTAATTGGCTTTTATTTTTTAAGTGTTCAGGTTTCATTTCTAATTTTAGTAAAAAAAAGAAATCATATTTAAACATTTTTTTTTATTATTTCAGTTTTATTAATTTAAGTACTTAAAATTAAACTTGCATATTTTAGTTACTTGCCAAAACCACATTTCTAATTTTTCTTTAAGGTTAAGTTTTTCATCAAATATATATTTTTAAATGTAATTTAATGCAATTTTATTTTTCAAAAAGTTTGTTTCTATAGTTTTAGTTCGCAGTAACAACACTGACGGTCCATCATTCCTTTAACCTCAAACTCATTTGATTTAGCATCAACCCTTTAAAGAGTGTGTATCTACAGACACACACCAGTGTGTGTGATTTCAGAGCCTCACGGAGTCTGTTTTGAGATCAGTGGAAATGAAAGCTGAGCGAGTGTTTGATGGATGTCTCATGTTGTTTTGAGAGTGCGTTCAGCGTGCGGGACGTCCCGCGGTGTGTGGGACTTCCATGACGTACATGTGTCTCTTATCTGTCCAGAACAGAAAGGTCACAGAGTCGTGTCATCGTCTCTGAAGATTACGCCGATGCTTTCGCTTTCTGTCAGAAAGTGAACCGTTTACACCCAGACGTCAGAATGATTTAGAAAAAAATTGAAAATTGAACAATTGAAAGTTGCGAAAAAAGTTGAAAAAAAAAGGCTTTTTAATATTTTGATTTTGAAGTGTCCTATGGATTATTTTTTATGATTATTACTATAAATTTAAATGTATACATTTTTCATAGCCTAGTTCAGGAACACTAATATTTATTTTGACCATTTTCTTTTGACATTTATTATCATGACAATCAAGCTCAATTACTCAATTACTGTTATTTGTGATAATCTCATTCCTGTTTTTTTCTAATTAAATAAACAAATTAAATTAATTTCAACAAATACTATCATATACTTGAAGTTATACTTTACAAATATACTTAAACGTGTGTGTGTATAGATATACACATATTTGCATTGTCAAGAGCTTAAAATATTTGTATTAGTGCAAAGGCAAATGTTTCTCTGTGAATAGTTTGTCAACCCATTTTATGTAATTTATTGCATTCATTTCAATTTACGCAAGTATTATTATTTTTTAATTTTTTTATTTACACATTGTGTTTTATGAATGATACATGCTTCATTGTCAAATATGTCACACTGCATAAAAACTCATAAAATTGGTTTAATTTTCTTTATGCATATACAGTGTGTGTGTGTGTGTGTATATATATAATTCTTTTTTTCTCTTGACAGTTTTTGTGATTTTGATTCATCGTAGAAAACGATTTAACTCTAATAATCTCTTCAAGCCATGGGCCAAACATAAGCGATTAACTAAAACTCTGCAAACTTTAACCGTAGCGCATCAGACATTAACCTCACAAACACAGTTAGTAAAGTTAATTCAGTATCGGGACTCTACAGGAGTGGCTAATGGGGGCAAAGACTGGACTAACCCCATTTGAAGTGTGTTTTGAAGTGAGCAAAAGCAGTGTGTGTGTGTGTGTGTGTGCGATGTGAACGTTGCCCGGGGGTCTTAGCATGTCTAGGGAGATGAGCTCGACTCGTGAGCGGATCGCCACCGAGGACGTGAAGGAACAGACTCGTCCTTCCCGCGAGCGACTGGAAGATGGAGGGAGGAGAGGACGGAGGGAGGGGTATTATGGAGGAGAAGATGGAGGGAGGGGTATTATGGAGGAGAGGATGGAGTGAGCGTTATTACGGAGGAGAGGATGGAGGGAGGGTTATTATAGAGGAGAGGATGGAGGGAGCGTTATTACGGAGGAGAGGATGGAGGGAGCGTTATTACGGAGGAGAGGATGGAGGGAGGGTTATTATAGAGGAATGGAAAGCTTTGTCAGAACGGATCTTGCACTGGGCGAAAGACACGAGTCTATTGTACAACATCCATTAAGAGCCAAATGTCTGTTATACTTGTGCATGTTTGTGTTTGCCCACCTACTTTCCTGGTTAATTTTAGCCTGTTATAATGTGTGTGTGTGTGTTCACTGTCCCCATTCCACTGGTTCTTTACATTGTCTTGTTTATGCATGCATGTATGACTGCATATTTGTATACATGTCACTGAACAATGTTATCACGATCAGCACGTCTCTCTCTCTCTCTCTCTCTGTGTGTGTGTGCACGTGCATCCAGCTTCAGCATTTACCATTTAAATCCCCATTTAGAGCAAGAAGAAACTATGAAAATTAATAATTAATTTGGCAAACACTGTAAAAAGGAAAGTGATATTTTCCTGCGATTGCAGTCAGTTATAAATGAATGATCTATCCATTCTTTTCATTTTGAAAATACACTGTAAAAAAATCTCCTGTTTAATTTATGGGGAAAAACTGGCAGCTGTGGTTGCCAGAAATTCACAGTAAAAAAAAATACTGTGACAGTGGGTCTCATTCACTAAGCATGCGTACGCACAGATTTGTGTGTGAAATTTGCGTACGAATGATTATATTGAGGCTATATTGACATTGCACTATAAATAAACATTATCCTTATGAAAATATCATATATGAAGAACACCGATATGATAAACCATCATACTGGCATCTTAGGGTACGTCACTGACCCTTAACTTGTGTAACGGTAGTGTAAAAGAGATCAAACATGTGTAACGGTAGTGTAAAAGAGATCATACTTGTGTAACATAGTGCAAAAGTGATCAAACTTGTGTAACGGTAGTGTAAAAGACATCATACTTGTGTAACGGTAGTGTAAAAGTCATCATACTTGTGTAACGGTAGTGTAAAAGTCATCATACTTGTGTAACGGTAGTGTAAAAGGGATCATACTTGTGTAACGGTAGTGTAAAAGTGATCATACTTGTGTAACGGTAGTGTAAAAGGCATCATACTTGTGTAACGGTAGTGTAAAAGTCATCATACTTGTGTAACGGTAGTGTAAAAGGCATCATACTTGTGTAACGCTAGTGTAAAAGGCATCATACTTGCGTAACGGTAGTGTAAAAGTGATCATACTTGTGTAATGGTAGTGTAAAAGTCATCATTGTTGTTAAAATTGTACGCCATTTGCATTGGTCTAAAGTCAGACTTTCTAAGATTATAGCTAACATAGATTCCACATGTGATGGATGCAGACAGGCTCCCGCAACACTACTGCATATGTTTTGGACATGTCCAAATCTTTACATGTTCTGGACTAATATCTTCGAGACCTTCTCTGGGCTATTTGGAGAGGTAGTAGAACCATCTCCATTTATTGCATTGTTTGGTGTGGCCCATGAAAATATTAGTTTTACTAAAAGTAAAAGTAAAATATTGGCCTTCTGTTCTCTTTTGGCTAGAAGACTGATACTGATTAAATGGAAAGACCCTTTGCCACCTACATTTAATCAATGGGTAAGAGAAGTTATGTACCATCTTAAGCTGGAGAAAATTAGGTATACAGTCAGAGGGTCTACTGGGGCATTTTATAATATCTGGCAACCTTTTCTAAATTTTGTGGAGGGAATGAAAGCAGACAATATGACATTGTAAAAGAAAGAGGGAGGGGAATATTATTCATACTTACTTTATGTTGTTTATTTATTTATTGATTGTTACTATCTCTTTATGGACGCCTGATCATGTATAGTATCTTTATGTTTATGTCTGGTATTTGAGGGATGGGGAGTTGAGTTTTGTATATCTTTGTTCTTTCTGTATAATTTGAAAACAATAAAAAAACCTTAATCAAAAAAAAAATCATCATTCTTGTGTAACGGTAGTGTAAAAGTCATCAAACTTGTGTAACGGTAGTGTAAAAGTCATCAAACTTGTGTAACGGTAGTGTAAAATCCATCAAACTTGTGTAACGTAGTGTAAAATCCATAAAACTTGTGTAACGGTAGTGTAAAAGTGATCAAACTTGTGTAACGGTAGTGTAAAAGTCATCATACTTGTGTACTTGTGTAACGGTAGTGTAAAATCCATCAAACTTGTGTACCGGTAGTGTAAAATCCATCAAACTTGTGTAACGGTAGTGTAAAAGTGATCATTCTTGTGTAACGGTAGTGTAAAATCCATCAAACTTGAGTAACGGTTTGAGTGATCAAACTTGTGTAACGGGAGTGTAAAATCCATCAAACTTGTGTAACGGTAGTGTAAAAGTGATTGTACTTGTGTAACGATAGTGTAAAAGTGATCATACTTGTGTAACGGTAGTGTAAAATCCATCAAACTTGTGTAACGGTAGTGTAAAAGTGATCTTACTTGTGTAACGGTAGTGTAAAATCCATCCAACTTTATGTAACGGTAGTGTAAAATCCATCAAACTTGTGTAACGGTAGTGTAAAAGTGATCATACTTGTGTAACGGTAGTGTAAAATCCATCAAACTTGTGTAACGGTAGTGTAAAAGTGACCATACTTGTGTAACGGTAGTGTTAAAGTGATCATAGAGCTGCACCGGAGACTGGAAGAAACCTGAGAGCTGCTGTGTTGTGGTATGTACTGTTGGTGTGTGTGTGTGTGTGTGTGTGTGTGTGTGTGTGTGTGTGTGTGTGCGTGTGTGCGCGCGCGCATGTTTTTCTGTGGCTGAGTAAAAATATGTGATTGTGAAACTGCGAGAGAGACGGGGGAGTGTCGCACACAGAGGAAAGTGTTATTGCTCAATGAAGCTCAACACACTTCTCTACACAACAGCTGTGGTTGATCTTATTTGTGATTTGTTGTTTCCTATAAAACAACACACATGGCATGTCAGGAGTAGGAGGAGTTGAGTACGAGTTACAGCCCTTTAGAAAGTGCCATGGTGTGTGTGTGTGAGTGTCTGTGTGTGTGTGAGTGAGAGAGAGAAACTGCATTGCAGAACTAGATTGCGGCTTTATTAAGTGGGACAGACTGAGAATGAGAGATCATGTCTGGAAAACAATGAGGAGGGAAACGGGACATCAAGTGGATCAGAAAATAAGATCTTTGCTGTTTTTTTGTTGTTGTTTTTTGGTTAGTTTGTTTATTAAAGATGAAGTGTGTAATCTCTTCTGCACCAAACAACCCTATCTTCCTTTAGTAGTCAAACAAGAACTCCTCAGCTATACTAGGTGGTTGCTAGAGTGTTTTGGATGGTTGCTAGGGTGTTTTTGGTGGTTGCTAGGGTGTTTTGGGGTGGTTGCTAGGGTGTTTTGGGGGGTTGCTAGGTGGTTGCTAAGGTTTTTTGGGTGGTTGCTAGGTGGTTGCTAAGGTGTTTTGGGGGGTTGCAAGGTGGTTGCTCCCTGGCCAAAGTGACAACACTCCTGCGTCCTCAAATCTCTGTGATATGCAACTTTCCTTCAGTGCAATATTTTGGGAAATCCCACTTACTCATTCACACTCACACTCGCACACACACACGCTTACACACTCACTCACGCTCACACACTCACTCACACACACAATCACTCACACTCACTCTCGCGCACACACACACACACACACACACACACACACACACACACACACACACACACACACAAATATAGTAAAGGTAAACAAACCGATTGAATCTCTCTCTCACTCACTCACACACACACACACACACACACTGTTCTTCACAGGGGTCGGTTGAAGGCTATTGTCTTCACAGCATGACGACTAAATTGTAGAATCATTTGATTGCTCCCATGGGGCTCAAACACACACACACACACACACACACACACACACACACACACACACACACAGAGAGAGAGAGAGAGAGACTAGAGTGATTCTCATCCAATCAGCCGGGTTCTGGGTGTGACCCTCACCCAAACCCATTGCAGACTCTTCAATCAGAGCCATTTAGCCACGATTGAACCGCTGATCTCAGACCTGCCCTGAGCGTCACATGATGATGATGATGATGATGATGATGATGATGATGCGGGTCGGGATTTCAGCCGTCATGTAAATTCTGTCCTCATTATTAACTCTCCTTCAGTCGCGCACACACACACACACACACACACACACACACACAGGAGTGAGTTAAGCTGTTGTTCAGTGTGAACTGGAACATGTTTGTGCAGATGATGATGATAATGATGATGATGATGACGATATTACTGTGGGAAACTGTCAGATGAGCACATGACACTGAGAGATGGCACGACAGGAAGAGGAAGTGGCATAATGACTGACAGATTCATTAGACACTTAATCTTCCGTGAATCACATCCTGTTCACTGCCTGATGAAATCATCTGATGTTGAAATATTAATGACTTTATTTTAAAGACACGATTGAATGCCTGTATAATATCAGTGCAGGACTTTTACTCCTGGTTGTTAATGGGCTTTCACAGTGTTCAGCCGTACACCGGTTACATTACTTGCCCTCCGTTTATTTACCGTTGTGGAAAATGTCCTCACTGTGAAACCACTGCTTGTTAATGTGTGTGTGTGTGTGTGTGTGTGTGTGTGTGTGTGTGTGTGTGTGTGTGTGTGTGTGTGTGTGTGTGTGTGTGTGTGTGTGTGTGTACATAAAACAACTCTCATTTCATATATTTCACAGACTGTTTCCTATTTGTAACTATTATCTATTATTTATGGTTTTGAATTTATATTTGTCCTAAAACACTCATTTAAATCTGTTAAAACTATGATTTGAACTGACTTCTCCAAGACTAAAGGCGCGTCACAATTCGTGTGCTTGCGTACTCATCTTTCCCGCTTTGTAGTATAAATAGTGCTAAACTTCATCACAATTGAAAAACAGAACTGAACCACGAAAATGTACTGTACTTTTTAATATAAAAATATTAATTACGCCTCGATCATTCATGTTAGTTCATAGTGCATTAACAATGTTAAGAGATACAGCTTTAATAAAATGTAAAAATAAACAATATTTTTATTAACCTTAATTAAAGTTAAAAATGGAATCTTATTGTAAAGTGTTACCATTTCATATAAATCCATACATACTTAAAGATGGCCATCTTTATTTATCTACACAAAGGCCATAGCATTGAAGTTATATATATATATATGTATGTATGTGTGTGTGTGTGTGTGTGTATATATATATACACACACACACACACACACACACACACACACACACACACACACACACACACACACACACACACACACACACACATATATATTATACACACACACACACACACACACACACACACATACATAATATATATTATGTGTGTGTGTATGTGTGTGTATTTGCTTGAGGCACTAACTTTAGCGTCCTCTCAGTCTCGACGGCAAACACACTGCTGTTCTCCACTAATGCAGCATCTACTCAACAAATTAATAACTTTATAATGATATGAAAACACTTACGGTAGTGTATCACTGTATACATACCATTTCATTCTGTCATTCTCTGTTTTACACCCGCTCCGTGTAGCGCAGTCTCACGAGTCAAAACAAACTCCACGAGCGTCAGTGATGTTTTATTGCTCCTCTAGAGGGCGCTCTAGTTCTGTATAACAGCAGACGCTTCTCCGCCGCTCCAGCAACGGACGCAACCCGGAAAAACTATCGGTATGGATTAGGGAAGCACAAAATATCGGCCACCATATCGGTATCGGCCAATATATGATCATTTTTAATGTTATCATTATCGGCCCGATAAGAAAATGTGGCCGATATATTAAAGCTGAAAAATAATGTATTATTTCCTCCAGCTGAAACACTTCAGATGCGCACTGATCATCATGATGGTTTTGAATTGCTTGAAATATGATTGAAATCACTTAAAAAAAGGAAAATACAGTTCAGTGCAACATGTGCAGAGCAATGATACATAAAATTATAATGAGAACATTATTATAATTGTGTGCTTTGGGCATGGATTTTAATGGTGACTTTTTTGTAATCAGGCTCTCAGAAATTATATAAAAATTTGGATTTAGATTTATCGGCCAATATATCAGTTATCGGCTTACAAATATAAAGCTTTATCGGTATCGGCCAAAATGTTAATATCGGTGACTCCCTAGTGTGGATTTTTGCAGATAACCCATTGTTCCAGCAGTCGTTATTGTTGCAGATTAATCGGCAAAGCCTCTATCGGACACTTCATGCACTGTCGCAGTTTAGTTTCGTAGTGGAGGGGGAGGAGCTTTCAGACTGATGATGTATGATAACATTACCATATTAAGTTCACACATGATTGAGTGCATAAGAATGCAGTATTGCGTATATAGTGTGTTATTTGTGACACAGCCTGAGAATCTTCATGCTCTGATGAAACCGATCAGGAATGTGGAAAGAGTTTCTGTAAGTCTGCGTGAGAAATGAGTCGTGAGTAACCGTGAGTAACCGTGAGTAACCGTGAGTAACCGTGAGTAACCGTGAGTAACCGCGAGCGCAGGAGTGTTTCTGCAGGAGTGTGAGCAGCAGATCCACTGTCCGTGATTCTGAGGAGGAAATCACTGGTTTGACATCATGTGTCTCGTTCAGGAATGATGGATTCAGTGATGCTGATCAACCG